>NC_137916.1:9209959-9284959 GCF_963457725.1 Sprattus sprattus | reverse complement strand
AGAGGAGGAGAGTCATGGAGAGGATGTGGTAAGAGAGAGAAAGAGAGAGAGTGTGTGTGTGTGTGTTTGGATGTGTGTTTATATAGATATGGAATGTATGTTTTTGTGTGGGAGAAAATTAAAGTTGCTTGTACCTGACTGAAAATATGGCTTTACTAGGCTCATATACCTTGTAAATGTTTGAGCAAATACAGTATTGTACGTCCAAAACCGGTGTGTACCTTCGGGTTTAGCCTGTTTGTTTGTATTTTGGCATACGTTATGTCTTATGTCCTTGTATGGTGGTGTCTTTCATGCATGCTGAATCCAGAGCACATGTGACCCCGTGTTGAACCACTCAGAGACCATCAGCCACACGGTCAGCGTCCCTCTGCAGACCACACTGGGGACCCTGGAGGAGATCGCCTGCTGAGTGCACCGCTTCTCCACACCAGCAGGTGGCACCAGTGCATACACCCAGACACTCTTTCTCTTCTTCTTCCTCCTCCTCCTCCATGCAGATAGGACTGGGTTCTCTGGGAGGGAGAGAGAGAGAGCGGAAGACAGAAAGGAAGAGCTTTCACGTTTGGTGACCTTCTCATAGACATATGAAAACAGCGCCAAACATTGTGTCCAGAAACATCTATAAGATACGGACCATGAACTAAATAGACATACAGTGGATGTTGAGCGTAACAGAATCTGTACAGGACATGATCTCACACTTCTCATCTCAAAGTCTACTGCCATACCTGTTATATAAAGAGAAAAGCATAACAATGAAATTGTTGGTAAACTGTCAAAAATGTGCATGTGTCAGTTCTTTGGATACAATGCAGTTTTCTTGTTCTGATTGCATTGGGGGGGGGGGGGGGGTGCTGTATGATTTAAGTATGTGTGTGTATGTGAGTGAGTGTGTCTCTTTGTATGACGTGTGTGTCTGTCTGTCTGCCATATGCTGTGCAGTCTCCTTTTGTAAAGGCTCTGGGGCCGTATTCACAAAGAATCTTAGGGCTAAAAGTAGCTCATAAGTGGCGAATTTAGGAGAAACTCCTAAAAATAATGGGCGTGTCAGTCTTAAATGTAGGACTCCTAATTTTTTTTACTAAGAGCAATTCACAAAATATTTTATCCCTAAAAGTAGCACCTAAGTCTAGGACAGCTTAAAACTCCTCATGAGGACTCCTAAGTCACTAAGACCTATTCACAAAAAATCGTAAGATGGCTGCAGCCGACTTGGAATTGATAAAAGACATTGCTTAAACCGTGAAGGTATTAATATTGTCGTAGAATTAGCGCGGGATGCAATGACGCCTTTAAACAACGATGTGTCCTGAAGTGAAATGTTTGGAAACATAAAGATAGGCTATTTGGCTTCGCGGAAAACGCAAATGACGACACTGGGGATCATCATTCAGCCGTTTAATTCATCAAACTATCAACGCACTGTAGACCCCACATCATCCAACAGTTGGATGTACCGATGACTTGTGCATTTCAACGCAGAGCGGTCTGCAGCAGGTTTTTGAGAACTTACCAGCTGGATGCCGCTGGGGTGACAGTGGCTATTGGTCCTGGGACCAGTAGGCTTTCGCTTAGGCTATACGTTTCACGTTCGTTTCGCTTTGATCAATTAAGATTGGAGGGCTTAAAGGGCCGCATGTGCTGATATTTGAAGCGGTCAAGGGCTGGAAATATAATAGCCTTACAGTTTGCTGGGTGCTTTAATTATTACTGCCTTGATTACATGCAATTGCCATATTTTATATTGATCGCTTTATATTTCTCTTAACGTGCAAAGTGTCATTCCCGTTTGATGCACAAACTTGTCATCATGCGTGTGCATTCTGCTAACTGCACTGTCCATAACTATTTAATATGACTTAATTTGAAGCCTAGGTTATTCTCTTATTTTCAGTCGATATAGTGGGATTGTTAGAGAGACGTCACGAATGAGTTTTTAATGAGAGAGCCTGTCAACAACCAATCACCGTCCTCACCCCTTCTAAACTCGTGCATGAGAAGCGACGTCATCCATAGCAACGGAGTTTTTATCTTAAGCTTAGGAGTTGGTATTATCCTTAGTATGAGTAGGTCTCAGAGCCGTTGTGAATCACTTTTAAGAAATTACTCCTACGTAAAAGGTTTTAGCGCGAGTTAGGAGCACTCCTAGTGGTAAGATAAAAGGCTTTGTGAATACGGCCCCTGGTCTCTATTCCCATACTCTTACAAGTAGGCTTCTCATTCTGACACTGTTTTCATAACAACAAAGTTCAGAGGTCAGTGAGGTTTGATGGTGGCCATTTTGTAACGTCAAAAAGAGACGCATTGCATTTGCAGTGACAGTCCACCCAACTCTACACAGTTAAGGCTTGTCCAAAAATGGAGCTGTGTTGTGGCAAATGGATTATAAAGCAAAGCTTTAGTTGTCAGTGTGATAATGACAAGTGTGATGGTATTTATTTGCTGTTGATTATGCTTTGGGCTTCAATTTCTTTTTTTTCAGAGAACTTGTTTTCATTGAAAAATGTGTAAAAAAAAAAAAGAAAAGAGAGAGAGAGAAAAAAACAATAACGCTGAATGTCAATGATCTGCAGTCATTTTACCGTACCAGTTGCCATGGCTCTTAACTGCTTCTGTACTTAAACATGTGTGACATTTAAAGCAAGAAACAAATCGTACTTTTTTTTCTGTGAGTGACATTAAAACAGTAATCGCACTGACTGTGAGTGGCATGTTGAGAGACCTGCCATTAAACAGTAACTGTAACCGGTAGCAGATAGCCTTCAGTGGACAGCGATACAGGCCCTCTCCTCCCCTACATCCCTCCCAAGTCCTCCTATATCCCCATGGCAACATTTACGTAAAGGCTTTTATCATTCTTTTACAGGCGCTCAGCCAACCCTGTTACAGTTTTTAGCATCGCTCCCAAGGCAGCACTGTCCTCTCAAGCAGAACCAGACCCAAGTAGAAGTGATGTATGCTTATTTCCTTGTTCATGTGGAACTCTCAGGAGGAACTGGGGGGAGGAGCAAGTAACTAGGAGGCTTCTCTGCCCAAAGTTCTGAAACATTATTAGTGTGCTTGCCCGAAGGGAAGCACACTATTGTTCTTCGTTTTTTACTATTTTTTTTATTCTAGTAGTTTTTCTTGCAGCTAACTACTCCTCGCCCGATTGAGATAGAGCGCCGTTCAAACACCAAAACGTCCGGCCCGATCCGGTGCAAGCTGCTATGACTTTTCGTGGCGGTACTCCTTGCCACTCCTTTTTTATTCCTCTTTTTCCATCACCTTTTTTCTCCATAGACTTGCATGGCAGAACTTTGAGGCATTATGACATCATAATAGGCTCATTAAACTGGCTTGCACCTGTGATTCAATGACAACTCTCACTGACACCTGCGCACGGTTCCTCTTCTCTCTCTGTCCCTCTCCATTCAACTGTATAACTAGGAATATTAAGAGACACCTTCCATACCAGGGCTCTACTCACTCATGCATACTCACTCATGTTTACTCACTCGTGCATACTCACTCATGCATACTCACCTGGCATACTCACTCATGCATACCTACTCATGCATACTCACTCATGTTTACTCACTCATGTTTACTCACTCATGCGTACTCACTCATGCGTACTCACTCATGTTTACTCACCCATGCATACTCACTCATGCATACTCACTCATGTTTACTCACTCGTGCATACTCACTCATGTTTACTCACTCATGCATACTCACTCATGCATACTCACTCGTGCATACTCACTCGTGCATACTCACTCATGTTTACTCACTCATGCATACTCACTCATGCATACTCACTCATGCATACTCATTTGTGCATACTCATTTGTGCATGCTCATCCAGCAGGGAGAGCTGGAGAGCTGACACCTGCCCCAATTCCAAGGCACTTGTTCTCTCGATCATGGCCGCAACAGAGCAAGCACACTCTCGCAGTTCGTTCACGAAACGCATTCTAGTTATTATTATTATTACTAGTGCAGTGCCCGTAGGAATTATGCATTCTGTAGTGTTAGCAGACGTAGGTGTAGCTGTTGGGTAGTGTAATAGCAAGACATATTTGCACTCCACATAGGTACAGGTTACACTGAAGTGTTATTGTGATGCATGTTTCCTTTTCATTAAGAAATGTTTTAATGTTAGCCTTTTTGGAGATATACCAACAAATAAAGTTTGAGATTATGTAGTGGATGCAGTTGAATATAGATGTCAACGTTGCTGTCTAAACTATAAACTAAATGTCATAAAGAAAGAAATGATTTAAAATGAAGTTATGGTTGAAATAGGATCACTTCTTTATTGTAAGGGTAAGTGTAGGGTAAGAATGGTCATGCAGTTGGACTCAAATGTAGGTTAATTGTATTGAATGTATGTAGCCTACTGTACTGTATGACTTCGATGATGCTAGCTTTGACAGCCCACTCTCAGACAGATCGTAAGCTAATAAATGTCCTTACAATGGGAACACAGTTTAAATACTCTGACTGGAGATGGCGTTACTATCCCCCACCCGAATTCTGTGCAGGACTGGGAGGATAACATGACAACGTGGGCCAACATAATTTACAGCGAGATTTGCGCTGACTGGAGATGGCGTTACTATCCCCCACCCGAATTCAGTGCACAGTGCACGTTCGATGCACGTCAATAGGCTAGCTAATTTCACAGCAATTAACGTGAACAGGTTAAATTTACTTACAGATGAGCAGGCCTACTCCAGACGTCAAAGTGTGTGTTCATCGAAGTGTGTGTTCCTCATGAATAGCCTACACACTATAGGACATTTTACGCCAAATTCGCTGGTCTTTGTCACAATGTATTGGCTCCCGTTGAAATGCATTGGGTTTAGAAATCGCGTCGCTAAACCCAATGCATTTCAATGCACGGCAAACGGTATACTAATAAACAATATGAATATTTTTGATGGATTACTATTCCCTGTCTGTTAGATGACTGTACAACAGACATTACTTTGAAACTTAATATAAAGAAGCTTAAAAATAAACGAATAAATAAAATCAATCACTGTCTTAAGATTACCTGAGCAAAAGTCTGTATCTGTTCACCAAGAAGAATTTGAATACCTCCTGTATCATATCCATATCCTCCTGTATCATATCTGTATCATATCCAACGCTATTCTGAACTTTGAGTGAAGGCAGGATAGTTTAATAACGCTACGCGTTTGATTGTGACGTCACTACCCATAGTGCCGACGGGACGGGAGACGATAACCCATTGTTTCCTACGGGAAACGGTAAAATACAAATATCTCGAAAACTATAAATTCAAAAATCTTCAAAATCAAGGATGCACAGGTTCATGACATGCGTAAGCTACATGCGAAATCTCATAACTAACGGAACTACCGTCAGTGAGGAACGCCCTAGACAGACAAACACACAGAGTTCCTGGATTTATAGATAGATTATTGTTGATGTTGTTGTTATCATTTCATGAAAAATATACAATGGGGGTTTGTTCCCTTTAAATGGCTTCTGAGTGTTTATCAACATGTGCAGTATGTTTTCTTTTGTCCTGCACAGCTTTTTAGGGGGATCTGCCATCCATTCCACTGTGGATGTTCTGGACATAAACATAGCCCACTTTAACGTCAACACATTGGTCCTTTACCTAAGACACTCATAGCTTTGTTTCAGAGCCTCAGAGAACAGCCATGCTCAGCAGAAAGAAAGCACACACCTGCATATACAGTAGACTGAGGGCTGAGTCTCCACATGAGAACCAACCTTTCCACCTGGGCTTTCCCATAAATGTCAGCTCATTTTGTTAAACAGAAATTAACCAATAAAAGCGCTCTGTCCAAGTGAAATTTTGTGTGCAAATGACAAACCAACAGACGTTTCCTTCTGAAAGCATGTGTCCCTTTGAGCATCCTGCTATGATATGTTTGAATTGGGAAGTCTACACAAATTGTTCTTGTTTGTTTGTGTTAAGGGGCCATGTCAACCCATACCATAACCAGTCATTACATGTATAGCGCCACCTAGTTCAAAATTAAAAAGCAAAAATGAGGTGTTTTAATCGCATAAATGTCAAACTTCTCAAAATATTACCAAATTTGCCAGGGACATCAAGCCTGTAACAGTCCATCTTCGGTAGAGTTTTTGTCCATGGATGGAGCTAAATGGCTCTAGAACATTGCAAAAAACTAGAGGTGGGGGAAAAAATCGATTATTCGATTTTTCTCAATTCTCTCTAAAACGATTCTCTCTCTCTCTCTTTTTTTTTTTTTACACATCCATTTTATGTTGAAATGCAAGCTACATTGACTATTTGTTCATAGAAAGTCAAAATTGTGACAAGGAAAAGCTTTTTCTCTAATAAAAAATAGATCCAAATGCAGTCTGTGCTTTTAGAGTCAGTGCCCCGCAGCTTGGAGCTCGTTTTCAAATTGTGGACGTGGGCGCTGTCACGTCCTTGCCTCAGCTAGAAAAGAAATTATAATGGTGTTTTGTATCAATTACATTCTTTTTTTATGCTTTTTTGTGTAAGGAATCTGGATTCAAGCAGTGTGAAACAGTCCAAACCTTTAGCTAGCCCAACACACATTACTCTGCCTGAGGCTTTCACTGGCATGATATTTGAGATCAGGCCCTTGTGGTCCCTTCCAATGAGAGGCTCTAAATGTGAATGAGGGAAATGGGCTGCTAGATAGGGCTGGATGAGCCATTTCAAACTCCGCCAAGGAGTGGTGCACAACACTCCGCAATTATGCACGGCTAATCAGTCTAATCTATTTACAGAGACTGTCTGATCAGATGGTCTGAAGTAAATGTTCTCTTGCTGTGCCTTGCCGATTGCTGATTCATTCCACAGACGTACATGCACACACACACACATTTCCAACTGATCTAATTATCACACACCGCTGTGAGTGTGTGTAGCGTGTCCCCACCCATCAAGTGTGTGAGTTGATGTAAGTCCACTTCATTAGATCCCACTGTTTTCCACCGGTAGGAGAGGACAAGCCGCAGCCAGAGACTGCATTTAATCATGGCAAAGTTGACGTGAGGAAACACCTTGTTTGTTCCACTTTTCTTCCTCATCCGGGCAGAAATTGGTTCTGAGCGCTTCACCAAGCGGCAAATTTCTCCCCCTGCGTGGGCTCGGCTTTGCCCTTTTTGGCTCTGAGACGCATCCACAAAGTCTGGAGCCATATGGCTTGTTAAAAAAAAAAAAAAAAAAAAACATTTGTTACAAGAAATTAAATAAATTGGCTCAACGAGGCACAGCTCCCTGCTTCTCCCGGTTTTCCCCACCAAACTCCCTCGTCCTTTTCCCTGGTTCAACACAGAGCCGTTTGAAGATTAAAAGCCCCACCCACCCCAGTGATTATCCAATCCCCCTTGATAGCCACAGTCTGTTGCTCCCTATACTCCAGGACAAAACCCTGAACTCCCTGTGTGAGAACCAACTGCTCTGGAGCAGCTTGAGTTCCACTGAGATGGCCAGGCTTTGGAACAAGGAGCAGGGGAGTGTGTGTGCTGTGTGTGTGTGTGTGTGTGTGGGTGTTGGTCTGTATGTGTAAATGTAAAAATGTGTTCATTGTAGTGTTCATTATTTTTGTGAGGACGTATGCCCAATACTTCTAGTTCAGTTTTTTTGTTCAATGCTGGAGGGAGTGGAATGCTGCCTTTTTGTGTAATGCTTGTTGGTTGTGTGTGTGTGTGAGTGTGTGTATTGGTTCCACAAAGCAGTTGTCATTGTTTGTGTGTGGGTGTGGGGGTTGAGGAGGGCCTTGGGCCCTGTTCGGCGTACAAATGAAGCTAAGATAATTAATTTAGCTGGCGACACGAGAAAATATAGCTCGCTAAATGAGAATAGGCCAAGCCTGTCTGGCGACGTGCGCTAAAATAAAAAATCATCAAGTGAAATTGTCCCAGGCTAAAAATTGCACGTGCACGTCCTGCTTCAAACCATGATTTTTTTTCCCGATACAATAGTCTAAACTCAAAGAAAAAGACTCATTTTTTTCTCTGCTAAGGCAGGATATGACCATGAACGCGTTATGAAGAATTCAAGACCATAATCATGTCAAAATTCAACACTGCCGCGGCTGTGACAGCAATATAAGAAACTGTCTATAGGCTGTCTAACTTGTGATATCTTTTCCAATGTCTAATATGTAACTCTGGTGAAGTGGATAGAGCTCATGGATTGCATGTAACAGGTTGCTGGTTTGAACCCCTTCGCCTTCATAGTAATTGTAGTTTTACATTTCCTTGTAAATAGCTTTGAATAAAACCATCTGCGAAATGACTAAATGTAAATGTATTAATAAGAAATTCAATAAATTGAAGCAATGAAAATATATTGTGTGTATTGCTCTCTTCTTATCATGCATCCACCTTTTCTACAAAAATGATATGCTGTGAAGTAGACTGAGGTAGACTTTATTCACTATCCTACTGCACAAAAACTAGACACGTTTGCAGAACTATACGTTTGCAATGATGTAAGTTGCATTTGTTGATGACGTATGGTTAATAACATCGTGATTGTAGAAGGGACATAAAATCAAGATCTTAAACAACTTTCGCCAATATCTCCGTAATGGAGATGGGTTATGTGCTAAAATTTCCTGGGATCAAAGAAAACGTTAGTATTCATGTGCAAACTAAAAATCACGTCTCAGGCTGCGCATGAAAGTTATTTCGGGTTTATCAACTGTACCAATGTCACAACTGTACTAATAGGCTACCACTGTCATATCATTATGAGTGCATTGTTCTCTGCATCGCCAACATTACAAAAATGAAGGCTACCACTCGCAAGAAAGTGAAGACATTCAATGTTCAACGGTGGTGTATGCAATAAATGACTCGAGAAGGTCTTCTAAATTAATTATTCCTTGTCGGGTGGATCGGTAGCGCTCATACAAGAACTCATCATGATGGAAAAATGGATCTTCTTGGCGATCGCAAATAACTCTTCCTACGCTAATCAAACTATAATATGACTCCTTGTCAATGGGATCCCTCCTTTTGGCGTGGGTGTGGCAAGTTTAGCCAGCTAAACTTTGGTTAGCCTGCCCTGGAGCAGGTTAGTGCTAGGCGATATGTTACTATGGTAATTAATCAGAAGTTGCTTCGCCGAACTCGATAAAGGGGCGTCCTCTGTTTTTAGCCTGGAATTTAGCTCGCTAAACCGCTTAGCGAGCGTCGCCGAACAGTACCCTGGTCTCATCTGAAGAGTCTGGATTATGTTTGTGTTTGTGGCACTGTTAAACTCAGGCACGCCAATCAACCTCAGA
Source organism: Sprattus sprattus (assembly GCF_963457725.1). Classification (NCBI taxonomy): domain Eukaryota; kingdom Metazoa; phylum Chordata; class Actinopteri; order Clupeiformes; family Clupeidae; genus Sprattus; species Sprattus sprattus. The sequence continues at coordinate 9,275,675 of NC_137916.1, read as the reverse complement.
AAACACACCACCAAGGGACATTCACTGACACCAATTTCTTCACGCTTTTGATGTCTTATGTAGAGAGTTTTCATTTAGGTCATATCAATGCAGATTTTCAAACATTTCGAAGAGGATTGACAAACTTACCTGACTGACACCACTGTAGCCTACCTGACAACCAACCTAAAGAACGAGGGTGGCCAATTTTACCATTGTGCGTGCGTGCGTGCGTGCGTGCGTGCGTGCGTGCGTGCGTGTTTGTGTGTGTGTGTGTGTGTGTGTGTGTGTGTGTGTGTGTGTCTATCATAGCTGTCTTTTGGCTTCTCCACAAAATATTTTCACTGAGCTGTAGTTCACCCCTCAGACAAGTCTTCTGTGAATGAATGAATCACTTATTTTTCTCTACAGTTTCTCTACAAATTTTCTCTACAGTTTTACCTCTGCAAGCACACCCTGTACTTTGACTTGTTTCTTGAGTCTGGGAAACTGACCTCCAACCAGAAACACAAACACAGTTATAGTGCTATGGCAATTCTTTTGGATGTGTGTGTGTGTGTGTGTGGGGGGGGGGGGGGGTCACCTTTAAATTACACAAGTGATCAAACCACTGATTTCACTCACGCAATGATTCCATGATTCTATTATTTAATATTAGTATTAATAACTTTAATATTTTTTCAATGGCCAGGTATACTGAAAACTTTACATACTGAGGTCCTCTTCTTAAGGATCGGGCCGAGTCATCATGAACAGTAACAGTGGGAAAGTTGCCAGTCAAGCATGTTTCTCTTGATTCTCTTTGACTGTCAGACACAATTTGTGAGGACTTTGAGCTCCTGCTTCCTGCCCATTTCAGAGCAAAAGTGTCTTTGAACTAGCGGCACCTTCTGTGGTTTGATGTGAACTTAAATGTGTGTTTATCTTCAACGCTTTGCAGTGCACTAAGAGAACTGCTGTCTTGTGCAGAGAGAGATGAAAGATTTTACCAATCCAAAAACGCAGAAAAAAGGGATCAAGAAATGGATCGCGTAACTTTGTTTGTTACAGGGTGCAAAAGCACTGGAATTTTACATATATAAATCTTGCACAATAGCCATAATTCTTGTTGAGACTGTGAACATTTTAGGATAGAATGTTTTATTATTCTCAAAATTTTGGATCTGACATATCTTGAGGTTGATTTGAAGCATTCACAAATACACCAATAATATTCTCTGCTAATACGATGTGTTCTCAATGTTACACTACATTATGAACTCTCTATGAAAGATGTGCAAGGTGCACACACCTTTAGAGCAGACAAGCTTCGGTTAACATTTACATGTGTCTACGTACTGCTTTATTTCAGCAGTATTACCCTATGTCTATGGAACTTGTTGTTTGTCTTGATTAGTACCATTGATGAACATAGAACTACATAATGCTTGTGTAGTTATAAAGAAAGGACGCTTATTTGTACAATTACGCCTTGGAAGCTGGTAGCAAGAGAAGTGATAAATGAAATGTTCATTAAATATTCAGTATTTCTGTCCACCCCACACAGACCCCCTCTGTTTTTCTCTGACTTTTCTCTCACCCTTCCTAATTGGCTTTTTCTTGCCTCCCCCCCCCCCTTCCTCTACCACCTCATCTCTCTCCACACCTCTTCCCCTCCTCCTCTTGACAACAACAGAAAAGAGCCAAATGAGGGGAGGCCAGTTATTGGTTTTGGAGCGGAGAAGCTGGGGAAAGCCTCTGTCCGTCTGTCTCCACACAATGAGTGCTGCGGCCATCTTCCTGTGGTTACACCCTTGGCCAATTATGTCTAACAATAGCCTTCTCTCTCTCTCTCTCAATCTGTGTGTGTGTGTGTGTGTGTGTGTGTTGGTCACCTCATGGCAATCTCCAACCTGTCAGCCCAAATGCTGTCGCCTACACACACATACTGTATATTCACACGCATAAACACACACACACACACACACACACACACACACACACACACACACTTGGCTTAACACCAATCGAATCCGACTTTAAGGAAAACCGTTGATGTCATACCAGATCTTCTTTGTGTTTGTATTGAGATTGGTAGACAGGCTGGCCTGCTGAATTACATGAAATTGACAATGTACTTAAATGTAATTTTGCATGTGAAAAATAAAAGATGTAGAAGAGGGGAAACATGAGAACAAAGTTTTTTTTTTTTATCATCGGAGGAAAGAGAAAAGAAGCAAGTGTAAAAGGCAGGAGGAATTTCTTTGCGTTTCCAAAGCCTCAGAGAAACTGCTCAGTATGCAGACTCATGGTGAATATGAGAATGTCATTACTGGAAACGAATGAGGGTCAGGAAAGAGAGGAAAGAGAGAGAGTGAGACAGAGAGAGAGTTAAAGAAAGAAAGAGGGAGAACAGAGTTTGTATGCAGCGGAGTCAGTTCTTTATGGCCGATGTGATGGAATGCAGAGAGTTTGGGTTGAGAATGAATGTGATTGTGTGCTGAGTAACGAGCAGTTACATCCCTTCAATGAGTGCTGACGCCTTCTCAACCCCACTGCCTCCGCCACTTTATCCTCATCACTTCGCATTAAACATCAAAGAGCCATTCAATCACTAAACAACACGGCTGTGTGTGTGTCTGTGTGTGTATGTGTTTGTGTGTGTGTGTGTGTGTGTGTGTGTGTGTGTGTGTGTGTGTGTGTGTGTGTGTGTGTGTGTGTGTGTGTGTCTATGTGTGTGTGTGCGTGTGTCTGTGTGTGTGCGTGTGTCTGTGTGTGTGTGTGTGTGTGTGTATGTGTGTGTGTGTGTGTGTGTGTGTGTGTGTGTGTGTGTGTGTGTGTGTGTGTGTGTGTGTGTGTGTGTGTGTGTGTGAGTGTTGCAGAGAGACATAGTGCCGCACAACTCCCTTTGTGTGTCTGTAATCATCATTGAAAAGTGAAACACATGCCAACATCAACAAAATGTGTTTGAGGAAAAGACACTGAACCCACACAGAGGAATGCCTGTTTTAATGACTTAGGGGCGTTAGGGAGTGCACGGAACATGGCAGTCTGAAAGGGAGGTGACAGAGAGAGTGTTCATCCGTGTTCACTTGTGTTTTGGAGCTTTGACACACACTTTTTACCTGTGTTTCCTTCTCAGCTTGTTTCATGAATGCTTAATAAGTGTGCTGGGGTCTCTCAGGAGAAGGCTTTGGGAACCATGTTGACTGACATGGATGCCCCGTCACGACTTAAGAGAAGACGACATAATGCCGAAGTGTCCATTCTCCTTAGGTTATTCATTGGGAGCATATTAAAAGATGGAGGTGGTTCAGCGCTGAACCATCTTCAGTGTCAGAAACAAAACAAGAAAAAAGGCTCAAGAAAAAAAGAAATAGCAGCAAAGTAAAGTTACAAAAATGGACTCTGTACAAGGACGGTAAATGTCACATTCTGCACTGCCCACCTGTGCGTTGTTGTCTTGTTATGCCAGTGTATTTGAGCTCTTGGTTTTCTTCAGTTCATGGTCTGGGTTATTGCAACCAACTGAATGAATTCCAGGCTTGTCCATGTGTGAGAAGCTAGAGTGGCCGCAGGTGCCATAAAACAGATTTTTTTCTCTCTAGTGCCAATGTTTTAGTTTGTCTGTTCAGGGCTACTGTAGACACATGGTGGTGCAACATGGCAGGCAGACCCACTCCCTATGTAGATACAAAGGGCTCATTCTAATCTAACGGAAACGCGATTCATAGATAACAGTGATTGTACACTTACATACACACACACGTGCGCGCGCACACTTACACAAACACATGAATGAAAAAGACCCAATTGCAGATCAAAAATGTGGCAGAAAACGTAGGATTTATTGTACCAAAAAGTAGTGACAAAAAACACACACTTACGGGCACACACCTCCTCAGGCCATGACCCTGTTGTTTAGTATGTGGCTTCTGCTCCTCCGCTCCACAAGAGACTCCTTCTCTCAGGTATCTTTGTGTCCTCAGGTTAAACCACGGGAGAGGAAATCTCTTCTTCTTTCTGACAGAGACACAGAGACACAGAGACACACACACACGCACACACACGTGTGTCCTTAGGTTAAACCACGGCAGAGGAAATCTCTTCTTCCTACTGACAGAAACACACACACACACACACACACACACACACACACACACACACACACACACACACACACACACACACACACACACACACACACACACACACACACACACACAGAGACACACACTGGGTGTCATTAGCAGTAAATCACAGGTGAACTGACAGGGCTGGCTGATCCAGTGGGGGGTTGATGTATGTTCCCCCCCTGCTATAACACTCTCGCCCTCCATCAGTGTCTTTCATGCTGTCCCCGCCACAATCCTGGCCCACCGGAGCACTGCAGGGCTTGGGGCTCTGAGTCCGATCTCTGCCACTGGGGACGGCCTGTCCAGTTCACGTCATATGCAGGCTTAAAGGAACACGCTGTATGAGGCTCCCACACCAGACTCACGGGCTCAGGGTTGAATCAGACTGGGGTTGATGGCGTATGGGGCTCCCGCACCAGACTCACAGGCTCAGGGTTGAACCAGACTAGGGTTGATGGCTTGGGTCCACTACAGTGTCTGCTACAAAGACAGGGCATGACAGAATAGAACAAGCGAAAAAAGGTCACAACAAGATATCGATGTGTTTTCTGATACCGTTGTTTTACAGACACCAGTGTAACTATGAGAAACAATTAAAAAAAATCTAGACTTTCTGTCGCTGAATGATAGGTTGTCCCGACCCCATTGGTTACAGGTGATTTGATCTCAGATCGACTCTGGCTGTTTCAAATAGACATGCTGTCCTCATGCTTTAGCTTCCAGTGACTAAAACTCTTTTTTTGTGACATTTTATGACATTACCTGAGATTATTACCTCATGAAGAGAACAATATATTTGTAAGGGCTACTGAAATGAGACAAGGTTACCCTTTCAGAGAGGGACCAAAAGGGGCTTTTGTATTGCTCTACGGCGTGTGTGAATGAATCCTGCAGCCTATCAGAGAGGGAGCCCACTGAGTACTGTATGAGGCTAATGGATTGACCTCAATCTTTTTTGTGACACGGTTCGCAAGCTGCATCTGAAGTGTTGCGCGTGAATGGGACAATGACACGAACACAGGAAACGGGATAGATTGGCTTCCCTGGAATGACTTCAAATGGGACTTTGACCCCACGCTATGTTAGGAGAAGTATACAGATGACGCTGCCTCACCACGGTCACGCTTCATGTTTTCACGTGCGAGACAGAGAGGGAGAGAGGTTCACCTCACGTGTCCTCGTGCCTCCTTTTCAAGCCTTGAGGAGCCGGGAGGGGCAGAGGGGGGAAGTAGAGTTCCCACGCTTTAATCAAACGTCCGGAGGAGCGCTTACTCCCCAGGCCCCAGGCCGCTGCACTCCTCTACAACGATTGAACGCAGCTAGTCTATAAGAGCCATCACTGCGGTGCGGAGAGAGATTGAACGCAGCTAGTCTATAAGAGCCATCACAGCGGTGCGTAGAGAGAGATCGCCGAAACTGGGGGAGATAATCCCAATCCAGTGGGGACTGCTGCTGATAAGGGTATCCCGCGTATGGGAACATCAGAGGAGGCCGCTTCACTGTATCACTGAGATCAGAGGTCTGGGAACGAGGAGATGCAACCCTCTTACCATCTGCCTGTGTCTAATGAGGCCGCAGTGGAGAACAAGAGAACAAGTGAAGCGGGGCTGTCAGTGGTGTCAATTTAAACAGATTATATGGGTCACATGAAACATGAATTGACATCACACTGAGTTGCAATATCACACAAGAAGGAGTGATGATGTGCTGGATATCAGCGGTTGGGATGTTCAGGATCATGTTATGGCATAAATTGGGATGTTGCTTTAATATTGATGGAGCTATCTACTAAATAACTAAAACATACATTTTAAAACATCTAAAACATACAGGATATAAGAGAGAACCTACACAAACACATTCAGGAGATTATAAACGTATCGTAAGCCTCATGAGCAAGACAAACTATTCTGGACTGCAACATAATGGTGTTTATAGCATACATTAGGGGCCAGTAGTAAATATTATTTACCCACAGTCTCAATCAAAAGGATGAACTACCCCACACAACTGTTGTGTCAACATTTTGCCAGTGGGTTGGCAGGTCTATACTGAGTCTGCTCCAAACACAAACAATGAAAGCAAAGGATTGAATGGAAAACAGCGCACTGGTCTGTCGAAATTATGCTTCTATTGAAGAAATTACAGCAGGGAGTTTGAATAGTTCAACAGACCATCATTTCATTTGAAACTTTTTACTGTTCAAATGTTTTGCTGTGCACAGTACTCTCAACAGCTGAATGTCACTGGGGGATCAAAGCCTTTGTTCCTGAACTGTGGAGTGTTTGCGAGTGTTGAACTGTCCAAGGTCCTGAATCCCATCCTTGATCTCTCCAAGGTGCTGAATATGCTTTCACTAGGATGGATTGCAGTACAAAGCTTCATCCAAGGATAACTTTGCAGTAGGGGATGGGTTGCTGTCCCTGGTGCTGAGGGGCAGAGCAGAGTGCATTTGCTGTGATCCCTGCGGAGGCCAGACTTTGGTCTGAAGGCATAATGTAGGGCCATTTCAGTTTGCAGGTGAACAGATCAGAGAGGCATCTACCACAACAACAACAACAAAAAGAATATGGAAATATCTGTCCACAAATACACTCACACACACACACACAGAGTGTGACCCTGTCACAATAACACACACACAGAAAGAGAGAGAAAGAGATAAACGCCTACAGAGAGAGACGTAACTTTCCTAGACCAATAAGGGAAAATGCGTGGATGTATGGGTGGGTGGGTGGATTCTTCTCTCTTCTCGCTTTGCTGAAAACGTAACAGTTATTAAAACACCATTCTTAGTTCAATCATATTTAATTTGACTCCATTTTTTTGTCTGACTCCACTTTATTTAGGAACTCAACTGGGTTTTGCAGGCTGATCTCCAACTCATTCTTTTGTACACCTATAGCAGAACCAACTTAAAGATAGTTTTTTTTTAAACACACAAATACACACACACACACACACACATACACACACACACACACACACACACACACACACACACACATACATACACACACACAGGTGCGCGAGCACACTCACACACACACACAAACACACACACAAACACATACTGTTAAGCTCCAAAGGAAAAAGACCAAATTGCAGATCAAAAATTAGGCAAAAATTGTAGGATTTATTGTACCAAAAAGTAGTGATGTTACAAATGAACCCAAGTGCGTATAGAGGCTTGTATCGTTTTGCTGAAATGACGTCAGTGGTGATGTCTGAAGCTTCATTTGAATCAAGTGCTTCATGAAGTGGTTAGTTTGTTCACTTTTGGCGGGACGCTTCCACTTTATAAGAAAGCACTTTATATGTCCCATTTCCCATCTCGTATTCGTGGTTGTTGTCAGTGGTTGGAGACAGAGATAGTTAGAGACATAGCTATAGTTAGAGACGTAGCGATAGCTAGAGACGCAGCGATAATTGTAGTGATGGCGAAATGATGCTTCATGAACCTTTGAAGCTTTTCAGCCAGACATGTTGAAAAAAGGTTCACTAATCGAATCATCGTTTGCTCTCTAGTGACACCTGCTGGTCAATAAAAATACGTTGTAGGAAAGATTTTCTCAGGACAGTTTATTTGTTCAATTTGTTGTGGTGCTTACCTCCATTAATTCAAATTTTGTTGTATGCGAATATGATGAATATAATTTTTTTTTTTTCCTAATAACTGTTTGACCTACTGCTGTAAACCTCCAGTGTGGACCACTCATGTTCAAATTCGCTTGACACAGGTTTTTAATCCGATTCTTTAGATAAAAACTCCAGCTAATTATCTTTACTCTCTTCTGTATGGTGCAACAGAGGGTATTTTAAGTGCTTTTGGAATACTGGTCAGTACTTTTGTAAAACCAAGGGTAGTGAGAGTGCTTTTTGACAACTGGTCAGTAAACTGCAGGGCAGTGAAAAGGTGCCGAAAGTGCTTTGTGCAACTGGATCAAGGGCAGTGAGAGCGCTTTTTGAAAGCTGGTCAGTGAAAGTGCAGGGTAGTGAAAAGGGGGTTAAAGTGGTTTGGGTCACGCTATAGATTTTTATTTAAAAACAATATTTGTTCCACCACCTTTGGACTTAGGCAGTTCCTTTTTTTGGAAACTTTTTCACTCGCCTTGAAAAATACGCATGGTACAGAGGATGCAGGTGTGCATAAAAATGTTTGTGCAAGCACATAGAGATTTGGGTAAACATTTTTTGTTCATTCCCCAGTATTCCAATGGTTCTACGGTTCTGAAGAGATTTTGCTCAGCCAAGTATGCTTCAATGCTGTGCAGTGTGTGAGTATCATTGACGTAATGACAGGTGACCGCTAGATATTCATCCATGTGAATGGATGTCCACATATCTGCCGTGAGGCTCACAGCAGCAGCTTCCTCCACTCTGGCCTTGGCTTCCTCCTTGGCCTTTAGAAGCTTTTGCTCCACCATGGCTTGGCCTGAAGAAATAAAATGACATATTGAATGATTGCTGTGAAATAATATATTGTGCACATGTAAATGGACAAATATTCTGTGCACGTACATACCCGTCTTGTGGGCAGAACATATGTGGAGTCCAGCTTGTTAACAAACCCTCATCCTCGACGAGGGTGAATGGCTGGCTGTCTTTCACAATCAACTCAACCATGGCCTCATCGAGTTCCTGTTTTCTGGAACCTAAGCAAAACAAAAAATAGCCTATGTATACAAAATTACAACCAAAAATGAAGGCGCACAAAGTGACAAAACACATGCCCTACCTTGGCAAGGTCCAGCGTCAGCCCCCTTGCGCTCATGCAAGGCACGGTAATGCCTCAACATGGAGGTGTTGTTATAACTCAGGGTCTTGTTACAGATCATACATTTCACCTACGAATAAAAAAAGATACTCATTAAACTAAAGGTCCTTAACATGAAATAACACAATAATAGGCTAATGTCAGGGAAGTCGTACAAGCTACAAACAGACCTTATTAGGATGAATCAAATCAAAGTGTTCCCACACGGGTGATGACTTTCTCTTCATAACTGGCTCCATAACTAATAATAATCTATACTACTATCTCTAGCCTACTACTACAAACAAACCTAAATCTCCAACTACCGCTAAATCTCTAACTACCGCTAAGTGTCTAACTGTGGCCATGTCTCTAACCATCTCTATGTCTCTGACCATTTCTATGTCTCTGACTATCTCTATGTCTCTGACTATCTCTATGTCTCTAACCATCTCTATGTCTTTGACTATCTCTAAACAGGAAATTGGTGGGAAGCAATAAGGCGGCAGGAGAAACTAATCAGGACAATGAGTAGACTGATTAACAAGACAGGTGTGGTAGATGGTGACAGGGAAATCCAGGAAGTGACAGAGGGCAGGTGTGGGCAGAGTCTCAGAACGAAACAGAAAACACATGGCATAACAAAAACACAGAGAGCACATGTCAAAACAAAGACAATAGGCACAAGACAGCCAGAGTCCTTTAGGCAGCAGAGAGGATACTAACACACACATAGTGCACACACAGTTTAGACCAGATAGTGTCTGCAAACATGTTGTAATGTGTGTTGAGCAAGTCGGATAGCTGCAGTGTAGTGCCCAGTGTTGGGAAAGTTCACTTCCTACATGAACTAGTTCAGTTCATAGTTCACACATTTTAAAATGAACTAGTTCAGTTCATAGTTCATAATTCAAAATTTTGAAATAAGGTCACAGCTCCAAAAAATGAACTAGTTCAGTTATTTTTTTCAATATGTTGAGAGCCATAATTTTTCTTAAGCTCTATATGTCTGTAATACTGCTTTCCGCCTCTACGCAACTTCTGCGCTCTCACACTTGCCAAGGATAGACAGTAGAAGAAAACATACGCAGCGATTGGATACAGGACTATTAACGTGTATTTTTCGCCTGGAAGTCTCTAGAAATCTGGCACCTTATTGAGCGAAATTAAAAAGAAACGAACGTGCCGTTCACAGACACCAGAATGAACGCGTTCACAGTATCGTTCTGTAATACAGTACGTTCAGTTCACGTTCACCAAAATTATGAACGAGTTCATGAACTTTCGTTCAATGAACGCTTTCAGGTGCAACACTGGTAGTGCCTTCATACAAACATCAAATTTACAGTTACTGGTGTCACAGGAAGGAGAGAGGGAGGAAAAAAGGGAGGAGAGAGAGAGAGAGTAGGGAGAAGGAAGAAGGGAGAGGAAAGACATCTGACAGCTGAGAATGGGCAGATGGAGGGATGTGGAGGAGTCTGAGATGGAGACACACTAATGAATGGACAGAAGGGGTGAGTCATGGAGGATGGCTGCTGAAGAAAGGAGAAAGAGAGAGAGAAAGAGATGTGATTGAGAAAGGAGGGAGATGATACAAATTAGGGATGACATGGTAGGGGGGAAAGAGGGAATTTAAACATGGCCCCTGGACACAATTATAAAGTGTACAATAAAGTGTGTCCATTAACCAAGTCACCTGACCTGTCAGAGTTAATCTGCCCCTGATGCTCTCTCTCTCTCTCTATCTAAATGTATCTCTCTCTTTATATATCTATCTTTTTCTCTGTTTCTATCCCTTCTAATACACAGACACTGCCATAACTACAAGCACACTGAGATGTCATACACTAAAACAGACACATACTTTTCTTGATTTACTGTATATATGTAGTATACTTCAACTGCATATCAAAGAATGTGTGTGCACACTCACATATAGACAAGCGTCAGGTCCTCAAATATTCACTGGCTCAGAGCTCCTGTAGTGATGTCCTACCAATTCCGTCCCAACCACAGAGTGATCCATCAAACCCAACATGTCTACCCAGCCCTTGATGCTTGTGTACACTTCCAATGTGCCCTTAGAGAACCCCCACACTTCAAATAATTACTGTCATCCATGTGATGACAGCCCATCAGAGGCTTGATGTCACAGTCTGACAGATTTGACCCAAGTAGGTTAGGGGGCAGAGTGCTATGTTTTTATTTGTCCATCTATTCATTATTTACTTAATTCATTATTAAATGGTTTGATCATTTGTGAGTACTTGTGAAAATTACCACTAGAAGTCACTAAAAAACTCCCAGCAAGAGATTTTCTTCTGAAGAGTTTTCAATCACAAGAGTGTGAGAGTGGCCTTAATTCCATTAGCGCTCCTAGAACATTCCGCAGGGAAGAACTATTTCAGTCAGTTATGGGCTGATAGGGTTCAGGTTTGATTCTCTGTCCTCTGAGGTTACTACTTAAACACAAGAAAGAGGGTGTGTTCTGTGATCGCTGGTGCTTGACTGTGATTGGGTGATAAGCCGCCTGTGGGCAAATGGACTCTAAGTGGCTGTTTTGTGGTACATTTCTGTTACTCTGACGCTGCACAGGATTGGTGTGACGTCAGTCGCCTGCAACTTTTACTTCCCCCTGCAATTTCTTTGTTCTGCCACAGGGGGGGCTTCAGAGGGAATTTTCTGATGAATCAGGCCACGAATCATGCCATCAGAGGCTCGAATCAATTCAAACACAACATTCTACATTCTGTAACGTCTACCTTTAATATGGCACAGCAATGACAGGCAAGGTGCCTGCTGTCTGGCTGGCCTATGCTGTGAGAGTGCATTTCAAGCATTACTACCTTGTTCCTGAAAGGCAGCTTTTCTGCAGTCTCTCTCTCTCTCTCCTATAGGTGCAAAGTGTCAAAGCAAGACAAATTTGTTGTGACAATCGGGGCTGAGGTCTGTTAGTAATTATGATAATTATAGCAATAACAGCAATTGCCACCGCATTTTCTAAATAAGGTTGCACAAATAATATTTTCCCAAGTAGAATTGGAAGAGAAAGAGCCCAAAAATAAGCACACATTAAAAATATGTATTTATATTTGCAGTGTGCCATCAGTGTACATGTAAAATGTGTATACATCCTCAAGTCGCTTTGGATAGTCTGCTTAATGTTACTATTTCCTTCAAAATGATTATACAGGATCCACATACAAGTCCACATGACACGTCTACATTACTCTATGAAGGGTAATATGCATTATGAATATAGTAAGGCAATAAGGCATAGAATTTCTAATGAGCATGCTTTAATGCATTATTAAGCTGTATTCATAGGAAATGTTTCTAAATTTGCCTATTGATAGTAAACTAGTATTAGGATTGATAGAGATTATTTCCAAACACTGTTAATGACTTAAGAATATAATATTCAAGGGCCTTGTATTAATATATTCCTTGTATGAATCATGTGCTTATGAAAGCAGGAGCATGGCTTTTCTCTGTGTGTGTAACTAGAATATTAGGTGCCACTAAGTCTGCATATGAACAAGAGCAAGTTTAGACCAGAGGAGATAAGAAAGGAACTGTGGATCTTCTTCCGACCTTGTGCAAAACTGCCATCCTTGCAAGACAGGGAGCCTCGGACGTGAGAAATCCACCACGTGATCATCCCTGCTGAAAGCTAAACTTCTGTCTATATAAACTTTGTGCAATGGGTTTATCAGGGCCTTCACTGTCAGCCTTGTGCTGGCAGGGGAGCCCGATTGCAATTGTCTGTGTTTGTTTGTCTAATAAATATACTTTCATGCAGCTCCGGAGTCCTGAAGTAACTAGGGTGAATTTTCACCTATCAAGGATGAATTGGGCCAACTCAGACAGCTGGGGTAGGTGATGGGGTTGAATCTTCATCTCTGCACACAAGACCAGTGGTGATACGTGCTAGAGGCTTTGTAGCTAAATCAACCACGACACTTCTATTGGATTTTGGTTTTGGAGGACGGTCACTCAAAAGAGCTTTAAAGGAGCTGTCTGTGGCTACTGAAAAAGCAAGCCAGTGGTTGTTGCTGAAGTGCTCACAGACTACTTGGGGTGAATTAACCTGAACTAACAGACTCCACTGTTGAGCCTTCTTAAGGTGCCTGCTTGAAACCCCCAGTGGAATGCTCATGAAGGCAGCTTTGTTGTTGTTGTTGTATCCTGCTGCTCAGGTTCTATGGCCTGGCAGTCATGCTGTGTTTAGCAGTTGTAATTTACAGACAACACTTGTTTACTCCTTGCAGTCACCCAGGTTTGTGTTGCACAGGGTATAGTCTCCATTCATAAATGACAATTTACAGAAAATTGGACTGCAGGCTATCAGTTAAGTAAGTAGGCCATCAGTTGTGATGAAAATGTAGGCTATATCCAATAAATAGATGTGGCCTTTACACGGACTCCCGATTATCTTATTTGGGTATTCATTTCTACCCCAAAATACTTCTCCATTCATAGTGCATGGGCCATAAATGAACTTCAAATGTTCAACTTTAAAATATCTAACTTCCAGTCGAGCGTAAGGAGATTTATTGTCAGGGTTTACTCTGGGATTGAACCCGAGATGCAGGGTTTGGGGAACCAGCGCTTAACCCAGTGGGCTAGAGAGAGGACCCAATTGCAGGATATAGTTCACACCTTGATTCCTTTATTATTTACAACAAAAATTCCAAACAAAGGTATCCACAGCACAGAAATGGTAATTCCAAAAAAACTCAGAAGATAAGTCGCAGGGCAAAAGGCCAAAAACCAAACCAAAGGTAACAACACTGTAGCTCTCAGGCGGACCTGACAATAGCTACCTGTTGAAGGCTTCGAGAAGCCAAAAGCGGCTAGGGGACCGCAACGAGACACAGAAGACACCACCCGGAACTAGCTAGGGCTAGCGGCACCTGAATGCTAACAAGGGATGCGTGGCTTGAGGAAATACTTACAAAGACAAAGTGCTTGAGAGCACTAAACAACAACCATGAGACAGAAACAATCTAACGACACGACAAAGGCCAGGGAAACTAGCCAGGTACTTAACTCCTGGCTAATCAAGGGAAGTGGCTAAACATCACAGGTGAGGACACACAGGGACCAGCGAGGGCACACAATTGGAAACAGGTGAGGGCACACAATAGGTAACAGGTGAGGGCACACAATGGGTTACAGGTGAGGGCACACAATCACAACAAAAGCACATGTGGATACATAACAAACACAGAAAAAAAGTCCATAAAAAGTTCAAAAGAGGTTGCCAAATCGTGGCAATGGCTGCCACGATCATGACATTTATGTTTGTACACCCAATTGCTAAAATCTTTTTCCACTCTTCTGGAGTCAGTACCTCAGGATATGCAACCTCAAGGTCTGCCAGTGTCTGCATGTCTGCCACTCAGACGTGAGGTATAGGATTAGAGTTCATCTGATTGGCTTTCTAGAGTAGTTTGACCCTTCTATCCAGAAATTACAAGCTAAGATGAATTTGTAATATACAATGATTGAATTATTTCAATATATCTTACGTATTGAAATGACAACAATACTATGATGCTTTAAAATGATAAAATAACTAGAAAATCATGTCACATCCTGTCATCTCTTTCAAAGTAGCTCCGACCCTCCAATAAATAAATAACACCAAAAAGCTGAATCATCTCACCAGCAGATGGCTTTTTGATGGCTTCAAAACCACCCATTCCATCTCTGTCCTGTGAGTCAGATGATTTTGGATTCTGATTGGGAGGGGGGTTAAACTTCAGAGGAGATAGGGGGATTAAAAAAAAAGAAAAGCCTGCGTTTGGGTGAAATGAAGGAAGAGAAAAATTTATTAGCATGGCCGGGCCCTGTCTCATCATGTCCCAGAGGCTGAGAGATAGCCACAGTGTAATGATGTAGATGAGGTGGGCTGATAGAGGGTGGGTGGTACTGGTACTGTTATCCATCTTTGGGTAGACATTTATAATGGCAAGAGGAGACAAAAAATAGCATATATATGCACCCCCCTATGGATATATGTTGATAATTATCTTTATTTTGAATAACCCCTTGAGATGTACCATCTCATTTTCGAGGACAGTAAACATACATTACATGAACATAAAACATACATATATATATATACTTTAGTGTAACCTGTACCTATGTGGAGTGCAAATATGTCTTGCTATTACACTGCCCAACAGCTACACCTATATCTGTATATATATTCAGTATATAAAAACAGTATTTCATGAAGCAGAAAACAAGGAATTACGAAGGTTTTGATGAGACCCCAGTCAAGTCAATGGGGAACTTGCCTCTAAAAATATCTTTCGTGAAGTCAAACGGTGCAAAATAAACGTGCATTTCTAGTGAGAAATCAATGTCAAAATTGAACAATATAACAGAAAAACAGTATTTCATGAAGCAGAAAATACGTAATTACAAACATTTTGGTACCATTGATTTAATAGGAAGCGCTCAATCCAATATGGCAGACAAAGACGGATTGAGCGCTTCAGAGTTCAGAGTTTTGTATATATATTCAGACTTCGTTTTGTATATTCAGACTTTTGTATATATATTCAGAGTTTTGTATATATATTCAGACTTTTGTATATATATTCAGACTTTTGTATATTATATATTCAGAGTTTTGTATATATATTCAGAGTTTTGTATATATATTCAGACTTTTGTATATATATTCAGAGTTTTGTGTATATATATTCAGACTTTTGTATATATATTCAGAGTTTTGTATATATATTCAGACTTTTGTATATATTTTCAGACTTTTGTATATATATTCAGACTTTTGTATATATACAGTGGTGGCCAAAATTATTAGAACACTAGACATATTTAAGAGTTTTCAGTTGTTTTCATTTAATTGGCCATTTAAATACCCTAAAAACTAATGAAATATCTACAAAGTCATCATTATGTTCTATAAACAATAGAATAGAGCCATCATAATGAGATTTAGGTCATTTTCCGTACAAAAACAAGCGAGGCCTATTTCACTGTCAATGTCACACAATCATGTTCCTGCACAGAAGAAGCCAAATGACTTGTGTCATCATTGTCAGGTGTTTTTGTGGTTAAATTGATGGTGATGCAAGAGTCTTAGGACACAGCTCGTGATATTTTTGAATGTACAAGGCCTAAACTGCTCGTTAAGTGATTGGTAACATCAGGGTTTTGTCACTGAGGCCACACCACCAAATGCTATAGATTCAAAGCCTCTAGAAGCAGTCTCGAAGCACATGTTGCTCTTTGAACATGGCTAAGGTGAAGAAGGAGCTAACGAGTGAGCAACGGGTTCGAATAAAGGTTTTTTTGATGCTTGCTGGAGTTACTGCCGCATAGCCAAGGACTTGAGATGCAGTCCCAGCACTGTAAAGTACACTTTAGACCGCCATGGCACCAGAACCGAAAGGGGAGAGGTTTCTTTTTTCATCTCTCAGACACACAAGTGAAGCATTTCAAAATTCTCAGTCTTCAGGACCGAAGAAAGAGTTACAAGAACTGTGTGACGAGATCAACATCACAATGACTAATGGTGCAACAGTGTCTTCAAGAACTGTTTGTCGGAAACTGGGAGAAGAAGGACTTTTTTTGGCAGAATAGCAGCAAAGAAACATTACTGAAAGAGAACAATTGAGTGTAAGGCCTGAAATTTGCAAAAGAACACAAGAAATGGACAAAGAAATATTGGTTTAAGTGTTGTGTACTGATGAATCCAGGTTTGAACAGTTTGGCAACAAGCAAAGCGTGTATGTTTCACGAAGTGAGGGGGAGAGATATAAAAATGTGTGTCTCTTGCCAACAGTTAAACAAGGAGGGGGTAATATTATAGTGTGGGGTGCAATTTAAGCCTCAGGAACAGGTGACTTTGGCTAAATTGACGGCATCATGGATACAAAAGTATACCACAACATTCTGGTGAGGCACAAAGTTCCTTCTTGGAGACGTCTTATTGGGCCTGGATTTATTTTCCAAGAGGACAATGACCCTAAACATTATTTTAACTATTGCAGAAACTACCGGCGACAAGGAAACTGCTAAAACATTGAAAATGATGGACCGGCCCTCTCAAAGTCCCGTCTTCAAACCCATCAAGCAAATTCGGGGCAAGTTGGAAAATAAACTTGACAGATCTATTGTACGTTCCAAGGAAAGCCTTTGGCTTGACCTGCAGAAGGCATGGGATAACATAACTGTTGAAGTTCTCAAGAAATACATTGACTCTATGCCAGAGAGATGTGCTGCTGTAATTGCTGCAAAAGGTGGACGTACAACATATTAAAGTTAAAAGTGGATAAAAACAGTAGGACTCACTTCATCTGATATATGTTGTGCTCAGAACAACCATCTGCATGTTTCATGAACATTATGAATTTAAATCATGTTTTGGAGGCAAAAAAAGGTCATTATTCTCAGATCTGTCAGGTGTTCTAATAATTTTGGCCACCACTGTATATTCAAATGTTAATTTCCTGAACGGCATGCCATAATATATATATATATATATATATATATACACTACCGTTCAAAAGTTTGGGGTCACCCACACAATTTCATGTTTTCAATGAAAACTCACACTTGTATTTATCAAATGAGTTGCAAAATGAATAGAAAATATAGTCAAGACATTGACAAGGTTGGAAATCATGATTTTCATTTTAAATATTAATTTTGTTCTTCAAACTTTGCTTTTGTCAAAAAAAAAGGCTCCATTTGCAGCAATAACAACATTGGAGACCTTTGGCATTCTAGCTGTTCATTTGTTGAGGTAATCTTTAGAAATTTAACCCCACGCTTCCTGAAGCACCTCCCCAAGTTGGAATGGCTTGATGGGCACTTCTTGCATACCATACGGCCAAGCTGTTCCCACAACAGCTCAATGGGGTTGAGATCTGGTGTCTGCACTGGCCACTCCATTACAGACAGATTACGAGCTGCCTGGTCCTTCCCTATATAGTTCTTGCATAATTTGAAGGTGCGCTTTGGGTCGTTGTCCTGTTGTAGGAGGAAATTGGCTCCAATCAAGCGCTGTCAACAGGGTATGGCATGGCGTTGCAAAATGGAGTGATAGCCTTCCCTATTTAAAATCCTTTTTACCTGGTACAAATCTCCCACTTTACCAGCACCAAAGCAGCCCCAGACCATCTTATTACCTCCCCCATGCTTGACAGATGGCGTCAGGCACTCTTCCAGCATCTTTTCACCTGTTCTGCATCTAACAAATGTTCTTCAGTATGATCCAAACACCTCAAACTTTAAATTCATCCAGAACACTTTCTTATTCTTCCTATGTCCAATGTCTGTGTTCTTTGCCCATATCAATCTTTTCTTTGTATTGGCCAGTCTCAGATATAGCTTTTTCTTTGCCACTCTGCCTATAAGGCCAGCATCCCAGAGTCGCCTCTTCACTGTAGAAGGTGACACTGGCGTTTTGCGGGTACCATTTAAAAAGCTGCCAGTTGAGGACCTGTGAGGCGTCTATTTCTTAAACTAGACACTCTAATATACTTGTCTTCTTGCTGAGTTTTGCACCGGGGCCTCCCACTTCTCTTTCTACTCTGGTTAGAGCCCGTTTCTGCTGTTCTCTGAAGAGAGTAGTACACACCGTTGTAGGAAAAGTTCAGTTTCTTCGCAATTCCTCACATGGAAAAGCCTTCATTTCTAAGAACAAGAATAGACTGGCGAGTTTGACATGAAAGTTATCTTTTTCGAGCCATTTTGAGAATATAACCAAACCCACAAATGTGAAGCTCCAGATACTCAACTAGCTCAAATGAAGGCCAGTTTTATAGCTGCTCTCACCTGCAAAACAGTTTTCAGCTGTGCTAACATAATTGCACAAGGGTTTTCAAGGGTTTTCTAGTCATCCGTCTTCTAAGGCTATTACCAAACACAATGTACCATTAGAACACCGCAGTGATAGTTGCTGGAAATGGGCCTCTATATGTAGATATTTCATTTAAAAACAGATATTTCCACCTAGAATAGTCATTTACCACATCAACAATGTATAGGGTGTATTTCTGATTAATTTAATGTCATCTTCTTTGAAAAAAACAGTGCTTTTCTTTGAAAAATAAGGACATTTCTAAGTGACCCCAAACTTTTGAACGGTAGTGTATATATATAATATATGCAGGATGGCTGCCCTCACAGACTCACCCCCAAGAGGAAAGCTGCTTCTACTCTTTATAGTCATTCTTTTGGTCATATAATAATGGCCGTAGTGTGTTGTGTCTGCGTGGGAGTGTGCATTAGGCTTAAGGTCTGTTGTTTTCAAAATCAACATTGTGTCATCCAGATGCTACGTGCTAAACTCCATGCTAAAAATTGAGAAGCCCTTACTCTAACATACCCAATGTGTGATAAACAGTATGTATGTGATGGTCTGACCTCACCTCTAGTGCCCTAATGAAAGACAATATTCAGAGTTTTGATAGAAGAAAACCTGCATGGCAATTTGTTGAGAAGAACTTTCAGTAGCAGTGACTGTTTATCAAGGGAACTGTCTGGAAAGTGGAAAGGATTTTGCAAACTTTTAATGATTTTCGGGGATATATGGTAACACAAGAAGCTATTTTTTAGTTGCATGCTCTTGGGAGTGACTGATATTTTAACATTTCTGTTTGCCCTCAATCAAGACCCACATAATGGGAATAGAGTTAATAGAAGTAATTTAGCATCTATTTGAATATGCCCACTTTGCTTTTCCCAGCTCTCAATCCAATCATACGTACTGTATACTGTGCATTTCTGTTTGGCTTTTGCTAAGATACATCAACTCATGGTGACCTTTATGGAGCCATGGAGATACTCATGTGTGACAAGGCCCCTTTTTTCCAGTCATCATGTGAAAGTAGATTACTGCGGCCATTTTACCTGTGGCCTGTTTGTGTTGAACAGAGGGCAAAGCAAGCTGCTGAGTGTGTGTAAGAGTTTGTGATGATGATGATGATGGTCTACAGACCGGATTAAAGGCTTTGGAGAAGCCAAGGATTTGGACTTCACATTGTAACCCTAATCGGTTATGGGTAATTAAAAAAAAGCTGCTTGGCAAGGAAGCTAGGTTTATAGCCCAACACTTATCACATTTATCATTCAGTTACAAATTGGCTAATTTAACATTTATGTGTGTGTGTGAAAGAGAGAGAGCGACAAAATGGGAAGGAGAGATGGGGGTGTGTGTGTATGTGTGTGTGTGTGTGTGAGAGAGTGCGTGTGTGTGAGAGTGAGTGAGTGAGTGAGTGTGTGTGTGTGTGTGTGTGGTGTGTGTGTGTGTGTGTGTGTGTGTGTGTGTGTTTGTGTGTGTGTAAGTGTGTCTGTATGTGAGTGTGTGTGTGTGTGTGTTTGTGTGTTTTGAGTGTGTGTGTGTGTGTGTGTGTGTGTGTGTGTGTGTGTGTGTGTGTGTGTGTGTGTGTGTGCGTGTATGTATGTGCGTGTGAGCGTGTGTGTGTGTGAGAGTGTGTGTGTGTATGTGTGAGTGTGTGTGTGTGTCTTTTACACATGTGGTCACATGTTAACACCTTTGATAATTTTCTTTAATAACACTTTACTTACACTCAGTATCAATCAAATGTTATTAACATATTTATGAATGCATAGACAAAATTCTATATCACTAGTTATAAATAAACATGACTTCACTCATAAAGCGTTATGATGTTGTTGCATAAGCCCTACACAAACTATTACTATGAAAGCTTGCTAGGAATCACATACGGCTCCTTAAAGTGCATTTGGTGAATAAACAGCATTTTACAAAAGGCAACAATGTCACCAGTTCAATTTTCAAGCGGTAAAATAATCTTTATTACACATTCTGATACTGATACTCTAAGGGCTTATACCATAAAATTGTGACGCTTTATGAGTGCAGCCATTTGTATGTATAAGTAATTATATAGACTTATGTCAACTATTATGAAGCATTATGAATACTTCATAACTTCCCTGAATGGCTTTATAATACTTTATGGATCCTGGGTTTATGTAAAGTGTTACCAAACATTCTCAACTGACTCAACTGTTTGTTTTTTTTACGCTTAAAATCATTAATAATTGAATTTCCCAGTGCCTCTCGGCTTTCATGCATTTTTATGAACTTCACGCAGTTGCCTTTTGCTCTAGGTAAGTGTGACCCATTGGGGTTGCCGTCGCATGGCATTATTAAACTGCATACCACCATTAACACAGGATTGGTCCAGGCACAAAGCACAGAGAGGACACTCTGTAATTAAAGAGCAGCAAATGCACACACACACACACACACACACACATACACACACACACACACGCACACACGCACACGCACACCCTGCAAATAATGAGCACAAACCTTGTTTCTCTTGGGTAAGTGACATGCATTCTCATCACGTAACTGCGATAAACACATTGCGCGCGATTCAACTAGTTCAGAAAAGAAACACCCCAACTCCACTGATCCCCGGATCATGCAGTGCAAGCAAGCAAACATGTGTGCCTACTGAGCACACAGAGGTTTACTCAGTACTCAAAGCGCTTGTTTGAAGTAGCGTCTCATGGTGTGTGGCTGCTAGAGGGCCAGAGTTTAGACAGCTCTACAATTTAGACTGTGTTTGGAAAGAGGCTTCCCTCCAGGCATTAACTATAGTCGTCTCTTGTTGTGCTTGGAAATGCTTAAAAAACTTCAGTATGAGACTGCTATTCAATCTATCTAGCTTCTTCTTTCTGTCTTTCTTTCGTTTCTTTTTTTTCCTTTCTTTCTTTCTTTCTTTCTTTCTGTCTTTCTGTCTTTCTCTGTATTTAGGCACATGAGTAGACCTGTGGTTTTATGTCAGGGAATGATTTACAAACTTGTTTACAAGCCAATGAACTCAACTCGACTCAACCAAACCACTTTGGACATTCTTGCTTTGCTTTCCTGTCTTCGTCATTACACTGCATCTGCATGATTCTAATTTAATTTAGCTTAATGGAGCTCGTTCAGCATATTACAGAGGCACTGATGCAGTTACGATACAAGATTTCCTTCTGGTTTGTGTGAGTGTGTGTATACTGTATGAGTGCTCAGATCTGTGTGTGTGTGATTGTGTGTGCATGGGTGCATATATTCTTTCGTCAAAATGTGTATAAAACCACCAAATTCTTTATAGCTGCAGTAACACTGCCTGTTGCCTCCCTCCAACCTCTTAAGGACGATTGAAGTCCCTACCCATACCTAGTCCGACAGGTAAAGTGTTTGGTCTCGGGTCAAAACCAATCTTGTAGAAAAGCCAGCGTGTTAACCCCCAACCAGCCTATATGCCATACTCAGGTGGAAGTGGTGTTGTTGTCGCCGCGGTGATATGCAGCCTTACATGCCCTGCCTCCCCTCTGGACCGATGGGAACCAGCACGAGAGGCTCTGTCCTACTCCAGGGGCCTGTTTACAACATGACCTCAAATAGATGGAAACATCCACCGAGGTCACACACACCCCCAGGACAGCAGAGCCCAGTCAGACTTCAATAATTCAACATAGAATGGAGGGAGTGCGGGGGAGAGAGACAGAGAAAGAGAGAGAGAGAGAGAGAGAGTAAGAGAGAGAGAGAGAGGCAGAAAGAAATACAGAAATAGAGGGACCAAAAGACACTGACAGGAGAACAGAGGTATAGATAGACAGAAAAAGGTATAGGGACAGAGATAGAGGGAGCATGAGATACTAAAAGAAGGAGAAACAGAGACAAGACGACACTGACAGCAAAAGAAAGAAAGCCCACCAGGCGGTACAGGGTGTGTCGGCAGATGATTGATTTCCCCTAAAAGAGACGGCAACTTGTCCAAACACCCTAATGGACGTCAACAGTGTGGAGGGCCGTGTCTGTCTGTCTCTCCCCCTCATAGAGCCGCCGGTTAATTAGTGCAAAGCAGCACCAAGCCTCATCTCACAGGCTCCCGAGGAGATGAAAGGTCACGGCACAGACAGACGCACCGCCATACTCTTATTCTCCCAATTACAGCCTGAATGCGTCCCATTAGGATAGACACAAGGTGCCATTTATAACCCGGAGGGTAGGCCTCTGTGTTCGCTTACATAGTCACAAAACAAAAAAGAGAGTGCTTGCTTATTAAAAGGTAGTAAACCTTTGAGGTGAAGTTTGAGTTTGATGCTAATAGATGTGTTTGTATGGGCCTCTAGTGAGAGATTGACTGCTGGCACCACTGAGGGTTGCAGCTCGTTTCAAAGGAGCTTGGGTTGAATTCTTAATCTACCCAAGTTTTGGTGCTCAATAATAATAATAATAATAATAATAATAATCAAGTGTTCAGCTATCCATCCTCAAATATGATAGACAATCACTGTCAGACTCTTAGCATACTTTAATATATTGATCCTATTGCATTCCATCTGTAAATATAGATGTTTATTCTCTCTTTCTCTCATTCACACACACACAGACACAGACACAGACACAGACGCGCACGCGCGCACACACACACACACACACACACACACACACACACACACACACACACACACACACACACACACACACAAATTAAAGTGTTCAGTTGGATCAGAGACTTTTAGCAGGACAAGCTCTTAGCTATACTGGTAGACTGGTTGAACCATTAACGATGGGTTCTGGTGTCCTGAATGAGCAAGGTCAGAACCCCTGTCAAACACATCTACTCTCTCTCTCTCTCTCTCTCTCTCTCTCTTTCTCTCTCTCTTTCTCGCTGTTTCACACACACGCACACACAGACACACACACACAAAACCTTGTGCAGAAGAAATAGAGTGAGAGGTACGATAAAAGCTACTCACTCTTCTTTTCCTCACTTGGTAGTTTCACACTCTGAGAAAGCAGGATGCAAATGTGCGCACACGTAATCACTAACACTCCCAATTAACTCCCTGTGAAAAAGTACACTCTCACACCCATGTATTTACACTGTAACTTACACAGTTACACACACAGCTAGCAGGCGCTGCCATCTGTCTAAAGAACTCCTCAGCTCTGGCCACTGTGTTAAAGACTCTAAAGCACCAACTCTCAGGCCTGCTTTGTACTCAGAAAAGAAAATATTTTTCTCTCTTTCTTTCATTCCTTCCTTTTCTCTGTATCTGTCTCTCTGCCATCTCCCCTCTGTGTGTTGTAGTGCTGCATTTCTGCATTCGCTGCAGCTCCGTCCGCGCGTGTCTGGCTGCGGCCGTCTGACCCCTCGGTGCCGGGCAGGATGAGAGACATTTCCAGTGGCCAAAAGGTCAAGCGCTCGCCCCTACATCTTTTCATTACACTTCTTCCCCAGGCGCTCTTTTATCAATGTCAGCTTGTCCCCCCCCCCCCCCCCCCCCTCCCCCACCACCACCCACCATCCACCCCCTCAGGCCAGGGATAATCTTTCTCTGAAGCCTCTGAAGCCCTCTTTCTCACCTTCTCTCTCCGTCTCATTCTGTCTCACTCTCTATCTATCTCTCCTTCTTCCTCTTTCTCTCTAGCATTTTCTTTTGAGTGTGCCTTGGGTCTTAACAATGGCTAAACAAATCTCCCTATTAGCACAGAGGATTAGGTGAGCCTATCAGGAGCATTTGAGGTGGAGTGTGGAAGCCCCTTCACGCTACATGCGCTTCCCACGCGGCTATTGCGATTGTGCTAACGAGGTGCTGTGCTACTCCCTCTGCGCCCAGTCTGTGCGGAGGTGAACAACACCCTCACCTCCGCTCTTAATCATCCAGACGTCTAAAGTAGCAATGCTAATGAATGCTCAAGTGTGGCCCAAAGCTAGGCTAATTATTTATTGACCATTAGCAAGGGAAGGATGGTCTGTTACTGCCTTTCCTTGTCTAGCGTGACACTTCTTGTTTTTAAAGTGAGAAGACAGGGAGTCGAGTGAGTGTGACTGTGGAAAGCATTTTTTTGCTGCAGATGCGTGAGAGATGCTGGCATTAGCTTTCATCAAGTACAGGTAAAAATAGCTGCATAGGCAAGACAACAACCGGGGGTTATTGTAATTGCTTCTTCTTCTTGTTGATTCTCATTTCTGTGTGAGGTATTAAGCGCCACAGGTTAACACAAGCGGTTGACATGAGATTAACATTGTTGGAGGCAGAAGAGGCAGTGGCCCAGGCGAGACAGCTGGCTCTGCCCTGTTGCTGCTGCTATGGGGGCTCTCTGGGTGGTGATTTATTCCAGGAGACGACCGTCATCGCTGCACTAGTCTCAGTCACCCCCTCGTTAAGACTGTGCCAGCATGCAAGGTATTAATGTGAGGATGAGACGCCCGCTGGGCAGAAATAGATCCACAAAGGTCATGTGTTGAACACCGGAGAGATGATCGGCGCCATGGTTGCACTCATTAAGGCCTGTCTGACATGGAAGCACCCCATGTAGGAATCTTTGTCAACACAACATTTTCATCCCCCTGTATTATGAATGTTCCTGTCATAACCTCAGTGTGAAGTTTTAAAATCATGGAACAATCCCATTATCGCAGTAAGTGATGATTAGAACTGTTGTCAATAATGTTATTGAGTGTGCAAGTGTGTGTGTTTGTGTGTATGTGTTTGTGCTTATGTGACAGACTGGTCATGTCCGATGTGTTCTCAGACAGCGCTGTTGTCAGATGAAAGGGCAAGACAGGCTTCTTTATATGATACCTGAGCAGGCAACAGTTTAAGGGCGAGGACACAGTGAACATGAAAAAAGAGCCTCAGAGGGCCCTTCAAAGACGTTTTTTTTTTTTTGGGGGGGGGGGGTGTATGTGCCCTGCTGTTCCACCAACAGCTTGAGACTGTACCTTCACTGACCTTGCAAGATTCTCCTTGGGGAACAAATTACTTTTGTGACTGGCAGATGAGGGCAATTGGGCATGGCCTTTAGCACTCCTTTTGGGGGGTGAGAGACATTTACATTGTTGTAGCGAAAATACAACTGTTTCTAATAACTTAGAGATAATATTCAATCAGAGTCAGAAGTCCGGAGTCCGATAAACTGAAGTTTTATTCAATCCTGCAGACAGATCATCCAAATATGAGAGTGGGGGTCCACGGGCAAACTCTGAATCTAAGACCCAATGCGTTGTCTTTTATACTCATAATTCGTCAGTTTATGCAAGTCATGGACATCACCTTATCTAAAAATGACCCAATCAGAATATTCCCTCGTACTTTCACACATTTTATCCTCATTATTAGACACTCAGAATATTCTCGCTCACCTGTTGCGAGGGGACTTTTGCTTTGGGGAAAGATCCTCCTGCCAATTGTCTTGGTTATCACATGATGAAAGGCTATGTTTGGCCTTGACTGGCATCATCTTGTGTGTGTACATGTATGGTTGTGTGATTGTGTATCCATGTGTGTAGGTGTGTGTGAATCTGTGTGTGTGTGTGTGTGTGTGTATGTGTATGTGTAATTGAGTGTTTGTTTGAATGTGTGTATGTATGTGTGTGTGCGTGTAAGTGTGTATGTGTGTATTTAGAAGTGTATATCTGTATGTGTGTGTATGTGTAAGTCTATCTCTGTATGTGTGTGTATGTATAAGTGTGTGTGGGTGTGTCTGAGTGACCCCTTCCTGACTGCTTTGTTACTTTCCACTGCCCTGCACCTGCATTCTGGTTTTCATGCTCGACCTTACATGATACCCATTCCTGCACACGGGCCTAATGACAATTGTAGCTGCAATTCTGCTCTATGACCACCACGGCACTGTTTGACAATGATAATTTTCAACAACATGTATACATTTACAAATACTAACGGGAACTATCGAAGCTCTTAAAATAATCAAAGCACTTCATAAGCTCACAACATGAGGAATATGACCCACTAAACTGCTCTGTCTAATTTCAACCCATTTTCCATCACTTTTCAACAAATGTTATGCAACTATTTGCTCAACATTTGAAAGTTTATGAAATTGAGGAAGGATGGCCAAGCCAAAGACAATTGAAATAAAAGCTGCTTTTTGTGGTTGAGTATTTGTGTATGATTTAAAACCTTCCTACCATGTCAAACAACCTGCTTAATGGGTGTGCTAGGGAAAGAGAACATTACTTCACAGTGAGGCCATACTTTAGAGCTCAGGAAAATAAAACAGGGCCAGTTATTTAAGACAGCCATGCAACCTCTCATCCTTTTGGGCCATATTTAAAATGTTCAGTGTCAACTACGGGCTCTCAGTGGTGTTCTTTAGATGCTACTCTCTATAAGTAGACCACTATCAGCACAGCTCTTAGAAGTTGAGTCTTGAATGGCAAAGTGACACATTTTTTCGGCATGCTGTTTAGCATAATCACAGCTTCCATTTCACGAGTGCCTAACATTGACAAACCTCCCCAGTTGCCAAGAGCCTCACACGGAAGGTTTTCAGTGTTCCAAGAGCCTGCTGAAGTAAAATGAGCTTCACGGGAAAAGCATGGAAAGACAGGGCAGGAGGGAAGAGAACCCATCTGGGCTGGCGACCCATAGCAGCAGCATGTATGGCAAATATTTTAAAGGACGGTGTGGAGAGCAGGACTCAATCGCACGACTCAGGGGTAAGGAATAATCAAAATCGTTTACTAGCAGAGTTCAGTAAACGGAAAGAACGTCCAAAGGTAGGCAAATAAATCCAACATGGAGAAGGCGACGGCAGGTTCAGTGTGGGTCAGGTCGAGGCTCGGTACACATGCAGGCAGTTTGAAGATCATGCGGATAAATCCAGTAGGGAGAAGGCAAAAGCAGGGTTCGTTAAACAGGCAGAGGTCGGCAACAATAGAAATTCAATACGCAAGGAGAAATCGCTGGGATGCTAGAAACACGGAGGAAACTAAGATGAACTGGCAATGAGACACAGGAACACACAGACTAAATACACTAGGTGATTAGGAAACAACAAGGTGCTAACAATCAAGATTGGGCAGACAATCACCGAGGTAGGACACAGAGAGTGAGGTGTCTGAAACGAGAGGAGAGATGAGTAAACAAACACAACACAGAACTTAAGAATATAAGGAAAACATAACTTAGGAGACAGGACGAGCCTTAACAAATATTGCCAGATAGATGCATCCAACTAAATTACAGAAGAACAAACAACAGAATAACCCCAGATTCAGCGGTTGAGCTCCAAAAACCGACATCGTCATAACCATAGGTCAATCTGTCTTCTAAATTTGGGAGGAAAGATGTGGTAGCAAGCAGGCTGGTTTCCTATTTGAAGGCACATAGCTTGATAGATATTTGGGTGCAGCAAGCAGGAATCCAGAGATTTTCTGGATGATTGGGACATAGTCGGATGATTTTTTAGTAGGATGATCAAATACAGGCAGCAAGGACAGGAGGCAGAGAGAATATTGGAAGGACAGTCGAATTTCTTTGGCTTGAGAGTGGCAGGAAAGTGGATGCCAGGCACATACAAACAGTACTGGTAAATGGGGCATAGCGTGGGACTGGTGGTTGCAAGCTGATGTTGGCACGCAACTTGAAGTTCAGCGGTGTATTGTTGGGACTGCTCTGACACCGGGCACAATGACAAGTGCATTTCTTACTTTATTAAGGGAGCGATTTGCTTAATGATGTGATTAGATTAGATTAGATTCAACTTTATTGTCATTGTACAGAGTACAAGTACTGAGACAACGAAATGCAGTTTAGCATCTAACAAGTAAGTGCAAAATAGCAATAAAAGTGCAGAGTATGTGCAAATGTAGGGTGGACATAAGTGAATAAATATGATATGTACAATAAGATTTAATTATGACACAAATTTGTAGTATAAACAGAATTGAATAGCAGCAATTGAGGTAAGAGTGAGGTATGATAAGTATGTAAAGTGCAGGTGAAAGTAAACTGGTGGTAACAAGTGAAATCAAGTGAATGAGGTAGAAAAGTACAAACAATACAGGTAATGAAGTAAAGTGGATACAGTATTAAAAAGACAATATGGTGCAAATGTTCAGTGGCTGGAGGAGGGTGTGTGGCAGTCAAGCCGGGGGGGGGGGGGGGGGGGGGTTGAAGTGAAGTACAGTGCAAATGTTCAATGGCTAGAGGAGGGTTGGTGGCAGTCAAGCCAGGGTAGGGGTGGGGGGGGGGAAGTGAGTATAGTGCAAATGTAGGGTGGACATAAGTGAATAAATATGATATGTACAATAAGAGGTAAATATGACACAGATTTGTAGTATAAACAGAATTGAATAGCAGCAATTGAGGTAAGAGTGAGGTATGATAAGTATATAAAGTCCAGGTGAAAGTAAACTGGTGGTAACAAGTGAAATCAAGTGAATGAGGTAGAAAAGTAAAATCAATACAGGTAATATGGTGCAAATGTTCAGTGGCTGGAGGAGGGTGTGTGGCAGTCAAGCCAGGTTTAGGGGGGGGAGGAGAGTGAGGTATAGTGCAAATGTTCAGTACTGGAGGAGGGTGTGTGGCAGTAAAGCCAGGGGGGGGGGGTGTGAAAATGTTCAATGGCTAGAGGAGGGTGAGTGGCAGTCAAGCCAGGGTAGGGGTGGGGGGGGGGGGAGAAGTGAGTATAGTGCAAATGTTCAGTTGCTGGAGGGTGGGGGGGGGGGAGGTGTGGGAAGGGGTGGGGGGGCTAACCCCCGTGGAGCAGAGTTCAGCAGGGTGACAGCCACAGGGATGAAGCTGTTCTTGAACCTGCTGGTACGGGAACGTAGGACCCTGTAGTGCCTCCCAGAGGGGAAGAGGGCAAACAGTCTGTGGCTGGGGTGTGAGCTGTCCTTGATGATGCTGCATGCCCTCCGCAGACATCTCTTGCTCTGGACAGCCTCAATGGTGGGGAGAGTGGAACCGGTGATGCGTTGGGCAGTTTTCACCACCCTCTGCAGTCTTTTGCGGTCGGCAACAGAGCAGCTGCTGTACCATGTTGTGATGCAGTTTGTGAGAATGCTCTCAATGGTACAGCGCAGGCACGGCGCCAGAAATTCAGCTTCGGGTGGGCCATAACATTTTTGGGTGGCACTTCATAAACATAAAGTCGTCAAAAACATGTTGACCCAATAAGGGCTCAAATACACATACGCGTCTTTTTTCAGGCAGAAATGCTTCAGTAACGCCTTGGCAAAGTGCTGCGGCCAAAACAGAAGCGGTGCGCTTCCCTGCCTTGCGCTGGAAAGTTGAGAATAGTTCAACTTTTAACACTCTAAGGTCCAAGGCCTTTTAGACTTTTCTAAATTGTCTGACATGCCTTGATGTGTTTGTACATTTTGCTTAACTAAAAACATTGATGCACAAATGGAATATATGATTCTATTCTAGAAGACCTCAGCAATAATATCATGTAAGTAAAAGGAATGTAGTAAAAAAAAAGTTTAATTTAAATCTAATGTAAACATACCCTTGGAAAAACCTTGTTTCAGAGGTGCTCAGACTTAGTACAAAAACACATTGTAAAGATTTATTCACAAGACTTTTTATTTCTGAGCCTTGTAAACATAGGTGTTGGCTAAACACATGTTAGTTTAGCATTCAGAAAGTATGTCTTGTTTCACTGCCACATATTTATAATTTCAGAGTGTCCTCTGCCATTCCTAAATCTGTGCCCCTACAAATGCATATTGATGAGTTGGTGTGAACAAATCTGTGACACCTCTTGCAAAGACAAAGGCCATATTCTAATGGCCCTAGAATGTCTTTGTGGCCCAAAACCCCCGGAGTGAATCTTGCCACACCATGACCCAATGGAGATCACTGAATCACCATCCCCTTATCATATGAATAGCTGTCATTTGGTAATGGGTGGGTCCTTAGCAGCAGAAACCCCACTCAGATACTAGAAAGTGCAACACATCAGTTCTATTCCCCTGACAAAGTGCTTATTTATTTTAAAATGTTGAACTGTATATATTATAAAAGAAAAGGGTTCAATGTTTCTGTGGTTGTTCTTTTTATGTCTCTAAGACGAAAACTCGCGGAGCTTAACATTTTTTTTGACAAAAAAAATTAAAATATCCCGGACGAGGGATATAGACCTTAGACAGTTAAGCGCACCTAAAAAACGCTTCAAAGACGCAACGCGTGGTGGAGAAGGGGCGCGCACGCTTAACGCGCCGTACCATTGGAATCAATGCATTTGCTCGCGTCCCGTTTTAAAAACGCGACTCTTCCATCACTTTGAAGACAATGTTTCTAAACAAAACCATATTAGCCCAAGTAAATGTGCCACAGCAGTGGGCAAAATGAATAACCAAACTTCCTACCTTAAAACGTTGTCTTGATAGCAGGACTTCTTGCGATTATTCCATTTTAATCCAGACAGACACGGTTTATCACAACCAGCACTGCTAGCGAGCCATGTGGATGATGTGCTAACATTTCACTGCTACTTCACATCTGTTTTCTTCCGTTTCTTCAGACATTAGCCTACCCACATCCAAAATGTGTCACATACAACATGCATGTATATGCTAATTATATTATTTAAACTATAAGGAGGTGTGACAAATCAATATCATCATATCAAATCCCACTACTACACACGTACTGAAAACACAACTGTTGGTTAACAGTACAGATCTCACGGGAGTAAACTGGAACTTGGTAACGTAACGTACCCCAGGTTAATTCTACGAGGTGCCTTACGGGACATAAATGTTGCAGCTTCTCACAATAAGCAATAAGAGCAAGTTGATAATTATTAATAATTATTATCCAGAAAATCAAAGATGACACAGATACAGTTTGTTGAAATGAATTGGTTTTCTTTTTCATTCAGAATATTCCAAATACAATAAAAATTTAGACAAGAAGGCTAAAAGACTTATTCACATTTTAACATTGCTAGCAGCAGCTGGTCCTGATGATCCGGATGGACCCTGGGTTGTGACAGTGACTTCACTGACTTTTGGCTCATATTGTGGTTTGAGCGTTTAAAAGTAACGCAATAAAGTAGCCTTAGGGCCTACTTGTTTGGCACTGAAATCAAAATACACCGAACTAAATCTGCACACAGGAGAAATAATAACTTCCGAAAGCTCGACTGCTGCTCTGAGGTAGAACGCGGCCAAACATTCAACTGACGCTAATGACAAGACTTTTGGTCCACGTCGCAACCGTCATAAGCATCACTTTTTTTAATACAAATTATATCCACACAATTTGTACATGCTTACAATGTCTTTGATCGTAGACTTGGAAAATATAATACATTGTATAATCTTGTATATATATTTTTTCCTTCTTTGCAAGATTCGGGTGGGCCTGGCCAGAAATGGGCGGGCCCAGGCCCACCCAGGCCCACCCATGGCGCCGTGCCTGGTACAGCGGTAGAAATTCTCCAGAATCTGAGGAGACAGGTGGACCTTCTTTAGTCTCCTCAGAAAAAAGAGACGCTGGTGTGCCTTCTTTACTATGGATGAGGTGTTAAGGGTCCAAGAAAGGTCATCGGAGATGTGGACACCCAGGAACTTGAAGCTGGCAACACGCTCAACCTCCATCCCGTTGATATGGGTGGGGGTGTGTGTGCCAACTTTCTTCCTAAAGTCCACAATGAGTTCCTTGGTCTTCGTGGTGTTGAGAGCCAAGTTGTTGTCGGCGCACTACACCGCCAGGTGCTGGACCTCTTCTCTATAGGCCGACTCATCGTTGTCACTGATGAGGCCAATCACCGTTGTATCGTCTGCAAACTTGACAATGGTGTTTGAACCATGTACAGGAGTGCAGTCGTAGGTGAAGAGGGAGTAGAGAAGAGGACTAAGCACGCAGCCCTGTGGCACGCCTGTGTTGAGGATGAGGGTTGAGGAGGTGTGGTTCTCTAACCGAACAGACTGGGGTCTGTTGGTCAGAAAGTCCAGTATCCAATTGCAGAGAGAAGTGTTGATACCCAGGTGATTGAGTTTAGTGATCAGTTTGGAGGGAATGACAGTGTTGAAGGCTGAACTGAAGTCAATAAACAGCATCCTCACATAGCTGTTATTACTGTCAAGGTGAGAAAGGGCGGAGTGTAATGCTGTGGAGATGGCATCCTCCGTACTCCTGTTCTTGCGGTAGGCGAATTGAAAAGGGTCCAGTGTGGGTGGTAAGCAGGTTTTGAGGTGAGCCCGGACCATCCTCTCGAAGCACTTCATGATTGTGGGGGTGAGTGCAACGGGGCGGAAGTCGTTAAGGCTCACTGCAGCGGAGTGTTACGGCACCGGCACGATGGAGGTGTGGTTTTAAAGCACGCAGGGACAGTAGCTTGATTGAGTAGCTTGATTGAGAAAGCCTTTGAAAGGAGGAAGCTAACATGTGTGGAACTGGTAGCGGAAGCGATGGAAGAAGATGGGCAAGCACACACAAGACCAGTGGAGAAAGGTGTTTTGGCTTAAGTTAGTTAAATGAGCCGCGCTTCCGTTGGATTTTGGTTTTTGGGGACGGTCACTCGTTTACACTTCCACTTCCACGCTTACACTAACACTACACTTACACAAAGCAATGTTTAAGGGGCAGAACGATCAAGCTAAGAGCAATAGAGACCTAGTGTAACTTTAAAAACTTTTTTACATAAGAAATAGAAAAAAGTGCAGGAATGTAACTAGGGATGAGAACCGATAAGATTTTAACGATTCCGGTTCCTTATCGATTCCTGCTTATCGAACCGATTCCTTATCGATACTCTTAACGATTCTTATAATTGGGTAAGGGGTGAAAAGGGCTAATTGTGTCTCCAGCTTGACTGTATATTTTCTTGTAGGTTGCTTGGTTGTATTGCTAATAGCGAACTATTATGCTTAACGCTTCTAATAGCAATGTAGAGTCCACTACAAAACACAATAACGTACTGAAACATACTTGTATCATGCACAAACTAGGCACTCAGTATATTTAACACTTAGCTATTGCTGCCACTGAATTGGCTACGAGAAACTTATCAATATCGAACTGTCAAACTGAGGGAGCTGCACGCATTATTATTAACGGAGTCTTTTGTACAGCCTAACCCTACCCTAGAACCAACAGAGGGGAGGTTAGCACTGCCCCTGCCTCTAGCCAACGGCTGAAAATAGAAGATTCTACAGTTAAGCCAGCCTAGTTATGTAAGTTATATTTAATATATGACAATGTCCAACATCGCCCATTCTGTTAAGCAATTCAATGCTAAGTTTAGTTATGGTTAACAGGAAAACGCAAACGTTTGCTGATAACACACGAGTAACACCGTTATGACTTATGATAAAACATTTTGAGGAGTTTACCTTGGCAAGTTAGGGATGAAGCGCCGACGTTAGTTGAGCTGCCGATGGCATCGAAAACATGACATTCTTGTAATTTTATACCATGTGTGCTCAAGTGCTTATTCATGGTAGATGTACTTCCTCCCTTTGAGGAAATACATTTTTTACAGAGGTTACAAGTGACCGTGTTTGCATCCGTTCGGGTGAAATAAAGCCACACTTTAGATCGCTTCTGTCGAGTTGCCATTTCTGCTGCGGTCTGATTATTATTAAGAGTTCGCGCATGCGCAAACGGCACATAGACCCGTTAACATACCCGGTTATGAATTTCATACGATTCCAAAGATTCGGCTCATTGGGAACCGGTTCTAAACAAGACCCGGTTCTCGGTTCCCATCCCTAAATGTAACTGCTGTAAGTGCAAGTAATGTACTAGTAGAAGTGCAAGTTAGGAAGGGAGGTGCTCTGTGTAGAGTTGGGTCACTCAAATGAGCTTTAAAGGAGATGTCTGAGGAGTTAATAACGTCATTAGAAATGTTTGGGCATGTTTTCTACTGTTGCCGTAAAGATCCCAACCCACTGAAGCTCTATCTGGGCTCTGATTTAAATGGTGGAGACATCAGCTCCTCATTCTCACTGAAAATGCGTTATTATTTAGAGAGCATGGAAAACAAGCCATAGTCCACTTGTTGCCATGGCTGCCGGTGCTGTCACTCAAAGATGCGTCCATCTTCACCTCGTCCAATGGCAGCTCATTAAATGCTGCACAGATGGAGTTTGTTCCTCACAGTGGTACAACAGAAGCAGTGTTGCAGCGCACTTGCAGTGTTGGAACACAGGATGTTTGTGTGTGTGTGTGTGTGTGTATATGTGTGTGTCTGCGGGTCTTTGTGTGTGTGTGTGTGTGGGGGGGGGGGGGGGGGGGGGGGGAAATAAACACCAATGCTGTGCCCCAACCCTCTGGAATAGCCTACCTTTGGAGTTAAGGTCATCTCACTCAGTGCTCTCTTTCAAAAAGGGAATTAAAACTTTTTTATTTTCTACAGCCTATCCATGACTATAGTTTTTTTTTTTTTTAGTTTTTAACACTTCTTTTATTGTTTTTTATCTTATTGTTTTTTTTATATATATATAAATATATATATATTGCTAAATGTATTTGTTTGTGTGTTTATTTTAGATAATTGAATGTTTTCTCTGCACAAAGCACATTGTGTCTATGTATACCATATGAAATGTGCTATATAAATAAACTTTAACTTGAACGTGCTTCAGAGGAACGAGGCAGGGGTGATGGGGAAACCAGACAAAACGTTTTTGTTTTAAATAAATCAAGAGCTTCGGCAGGAGGAGATTTAGAGAGTGACCGGAGGGAGTGTTTTGTGTGGCGCGGAGACAAGCTCTGGTTGTGTTTAGGAGCCTGCCGTCCTGCCTGCCTGAGGATCGCCTGGTGGGTGTGCGATTGACTGCTCCTGAGGAGAGAGCGCTCTTCCCCCAGAGAAGGAGTGGACTTCTTCTGCAACTCTCTGCATTGGCCTGCAGGTGGTAAGAGGATGAATACCCGACCCGAGCCCATAAGAACCCGATGGGACCGGACGGGCCGGGTCGGATTTCGGCCAAATATTTAGAAATTATACACAGGCTTGGGTCGGCTTCGGGCACATCAACGTGATAAGGCATTGAACATTCCATATTTAAAATATCTGAATAAGTAGTCAACGTGTCGGCTAACAAATGCAGAAGTTTGGTCATGAGAATCACATAAATTACATTTAGGATAACATCCTATTCCTGTGGCGGGAATTTGTTTATGTCCTAGCTGTGACAACGTGATTACAGGCACCATGGAGGAAGTTAAAAACAAATGGTCATCTAAAGAGTTTCAAGCGATACTAAAGAAAGGGAAATCTACTGTATGGAGATATTTCTGCTTAGTAGGCGATGCGGATTATAATGAGGCTGTTGGATATGTCCAATGTAAGAAGTGTGAGTTTGTGTGAGCATGGGCATATATCTGTTGATGCACAAGTTAAGTAAAGGCAGGCTATTCGTAAAAAACTTAAACATAAATGTGTCATTAGTATTAGTTGAGACATTGACTAAGTCGGGGCTCGTGTCGAGTTTGGACAAAATATTTGAATGGCCGACGGTCTCGGGCCAGGCTCGGGCGCTACTCTGTGGGACGCGGGCCGGGCTCGGACATAAAAATGTGTAGGTGGTAGATACATTAAGGAAGTAGGGAGTGTGTGTGTGTGTGTTTGTATGATTTTGTGTGTGAGAAGGGGCTGGGATGTTATCCACATTGCAGATGACAGGCAAAAGTGTGTTATTGTTTGGCAGAGGGAGAGAGAGAGAGTGAGGGGGGGGGGGGGGGGGGGGGGTAGAGATGGAGAGACAGAGCTCACATCAGCAAGTTATCAGCACCAGACAGAGGCGACCACCATGACTACCATCTCTTTCACCAAGGAGTGTCTGGTCGTTTAAGGGGAAAGGACTGAAGGGAGGAAGAAAGACACCTCAAACACACACACAAATGTCAATTTCTCACCTCGGAGTCTGGAAGGTAATGGAATGGCTTAGATGTTTACCCAGGTGGGGGGTGGCAGTACAGCGCTCCAGTTTCACTGAAAGTTTGATGAATCGGTTCAGTAATGTTCAGTTGGACCTTTTCAGGCACAGAACACCTGTCACTCTGCAGTCTGATTGGGTTGGAATGAAAACTAGAAAATGCATTTCCTGAAGGAAATACCAGTGCATGAAATGCAAAAGTTAAGAAAGGAAGAATAAAAGAGTGAAAGAAGGACAGAAGAAAGGAAAGGAGAGTAAAAGAAAAAAGGAAGAGTGTAGAAAGGAAAAGAGTGGAAGAAGGGAAGAAGAGTGGAAAGAAGAGTAAACAAAAGTGGCCTTGGATAAAGACAGTAAAGAGAGAGTAAAAAGGGAAAAAATTGAAAGACTGAGAGAAAATGGAGTAAAGCACAGAGATGGAGTGTGAGAGGGATAGAGAGAAAGAAGGAGAGAGAAAAAAGTAGAGTATGGAAGGTGTCTCTTAATAGTCCTAGTTATACAATTGAATGGAGAGGGACAGAGAGAGAAGAGCCCTGGCGCAGGTATCCAGTTTAAAGACCCTATTATGATGTCATAATGGCCCAATGTAGGTCAATGGGAGAAATTGATAGTTTTCAGCTGACGTCAGAATGACCAGCTGAAGGGCAAAAAAGACGTTCCACAGCTGTTTAACACGGGAGTTAATACAGGAACCACCCACCTTTCAAGCTCTTTTAATATAAGTTAGTAAAATGCCAGACAGTTGTTGCTGGGTTGGCTGTTTAAATCGGCGAGGAGACAAGCCCAGATTTAGTTTTTATCGCATTTAAAACCCGCTACCGCTCCTGCCAGCTGATCAAAAAAATGTTTATTTCGCCGTGCTGCCAGCTGATTGTAGACGCCTTCTGCGTCAACTTTTCTCGGACACACAGTAAAGTAGCCTTACTTTTGGAGCTGGAAATAAAAGCAGTCACCCTGTTCTGGTCGCCTAATTTATCAGAATAACTACCTAAAATGGGAATAAATCAAGTAATAAAGACAAGAAACAAAGCATCAAAACGATTCAAAGTGGATTACCCAGCTGCTGATCTACCTAAGTACCTAAGCAAGAAAGTAGGCTAGGCTAGTGTATTTTGTCATTCAACTAGTAATACTACAATGTCAGTAGAAAATATATGGGAAGATCATTTAAGTTGTCATTCGCCAGACAAGGTTTTTGTAGCCTACTTAAACCAGGGACCGTTTAAACCAGGGAATTGTGTCAAAAAATAAAGAACATCGTTGGGTAGGCTAACGGCTGCTAACTTACAGCAGGTACCTCGCTAGCTGGTACCTAGTTATTAGATGGCACTCATCTTTGCACTGATTATGAAGATGGTTTTTAGTTTTCACCTTCCGGACGACATCGTTGTGAACCCAATCACTTCTGAAAATTAAATAACTATCTGTGCTTTTGTAGGCTTTCAGTTTTTGAGATGTGTCTGTGGACGGATTTCCTATTAGATAGATGTAAATATCTCCACACTGGAGCTCAGACAGGGACTTCGGGGAGGTTAACGAAATAAAAATGTCAGGACGGCTGCAGTAAATGTATGACAAGTTCCTAATTAGTTTTCCCTTCTGAATATTTCTGTCTGGCTATAGTGGTATAGTCTGTGGTTGATGGCAATCGTAGTTGAGTAGGCACTGCTCGAAGTTTTCCACTGTTTCTCGCTGTTTCGCTGTTCCTTTTGCCCGCCAGGTAACAATTGTAGTGACGTCACTGAAAACTATCAATTGTATTACTTTTTCTTTAATATTTTAACAAGTATAAAGTTTAGAAAAGTGAAAAATACACAGCATAAGTGTCCTTTACAAGACCTACGCGACAAAGTTTGAACGAAGTTTCTAAGTTAAGCGGTTTGAGCTGAATTAAATGCAGAAAAAGGTAAGAAGAATAGGAAAAAGAAGAAGAAAATGCCTAGGAATAACAATACAGAGCATTTCATGAACTGTAATAAGATGAAGAAGTCTAGGAATAACAATACAGGGCATTTCTTGCACTGTAATAATAAGAAGTATAAGAAGCCTAGGAATAACAATACAGGGCTTTTCATGCAATGTAATAAGAAGAATAAGAAGCCTAGGAATAACAATACAGGGCTTTCATGCACTGTAATAAGAAGCCTAGGAATAACAATACAGGGCATTTCATTCACTGTAATTAAGCTTTCTTATCGGAGTCCGGCAGGAACATCACCCGCAGAGGGCACATTAAGTGCGGCACGGGGAACTGGTTACACACCCCTGTTAATTAGGTATGACACATGAAAACCCTCAGTGTACCCTGCTGTTAATGCATTACTCTATGCATGCCCCACTTCTCTGTATCGCTCTTCTTTCTCTGTTTTCACTTCCTTGCTCTCTTTATTGTCTTTTTCTCTCTCTTTCTGGATCTATTTGTTGATTCGTTCCATGTACCCTATTTTTCCTCCTCCTCATCCTTCTCCTCCTCTTAATCATGTGGACTTCTTCGTTTGGTTTTATCGGTTTCTCTTTTCCATCTCATGCTTGTTTGAGAACCTTAAAGAGAAAGTGTCCCTGGCATTTCCCTGTCCCCGGCAAAGAGAGAGATAGAGAGATAGAAAGAGGGAGAGAGAGAGCGAGAAAGAGAGGGAGAGAGAGAGGGAGAGAGAGAGAACTGGAGATGAGGAGGGGCACGGTGAGTTCTCATCATGAGTGTTCTTGGAGCCCGAATCACAGTCCTCGTCCAAGGCCTATCTCCTCACCTCCTTCTGTGTCCGTCTGCCACAGTCCCTGTCCAAGGCCTCTCTCCTCACCTCCTGTGTCTGTCTGCCACGGTGCCTTTACTCTCTGACATCAGGCTGGGAGTCTGGGCTTCTGAGTACATCTGCTACCTCCATGATACCTTCAGTCTGAATGGAAATAGAAAGCAGCTCATTGACCTCAGCTCAGTGGAAGGGAGCAAAAGGCCTCGTACTTTAAATGGAAAGTTGAAAGGAACATCTCAACTATTTTTTTTATCACAGGGTAAAACTGGATAAGTTCTTAAACCCCATTATGATTATGTCACTTGTAATATTCCAGGTTATAAACATACTGTTTGCATTAAATGGGGGCAGGAAGGAAAAATGGTTTTATAAGACCAACAGAATCATGTTTATGGCTTTAAAAGTTAATTCTCCAATATACTCTATGAGGCACATAACAAGGCGTTGTGTATGTGTCGCCTAAGTTGACGAACAACCCACTTCAAGCCAGGAATCCCAGGACACACCACAACAGAGACGGGAGTTTTTGTTTTTAGAAAAAATACTCACAATTTTATTATAATTCATAAAAGCTTCCCCGCTTTGCCAAGCAGATTCAGCAGCGGGCCACAGGCCAATAGTGGTCACCCAGTAAGGCTGGGGTCATTATAAATAGGGTGAGAGGGCACACAGCAAAAATGGCACAGCAACAAGGGCACAGCAAAAAGGCACACTGGGCATCAAAGACAAAACCCACACACTAGCTTAGAAAAAGTATAGGTACTCCATAAAACCAATAGGCTACACACTAATAACACGCCAGTTTTCCCCCCGTTACATCCCAGGCAAAACAGAAGACTTAGCAACATATGGCAAACAGATTGGGCTAAATATCAACAGTAACAAGACTAAAGTCATGAAAATAAACCCAAAATCCAACCAGCCGCTCACCATCAATAACATGAACGTGGAAGAGGAGCAGGAATTCACCTATTTAGGCAGTAAAATAACAACAGATGGAGATTCAGGGGCAGATGTCCAGGGCAGGATCAATAAGGCTAGGGGAGCGTTTGCAGCACTAAGAAAAATATGGAAGACTTCGAAGATCAGCATAAAGACAAAGCTGAGGATATTCAAGAGCAACGTCCTTGGGGTTCTCCTGTATGGAGCAGAATCATGGAAAGTGACACAGACCATCTGCCACAATCTAGACGTATTCCAGACTCGAAGCCTTAAGAGGATACTGGGAATATTTTGGCCTAGGACAATCTCAAATGAAGACCTATACAGTAGAACAGACATGAGACCCCTGTCAAATGTTATCAAAAACAGAAGGTGGATGTGGATCGGACATGTGTGCAGAATGGACCCAAGCGCTATCCCAAGGGTGGCCATGAGATGGACACCACCTGGGACAAGAAAACAAGGCCGACCAAAAGAGACATGGAGAAGATCTGTGGAGAAGGAGATGAAACAACTGGGATGGTCCTGGGGCCAAGTGCAACATTGGGCAACAGACAGGCAGCATTGGCGTTCGTTGGTGAAGACCTTATGTGCTACCAAGCACGAAGAGGACTAACTAAACTAACTTTCCCCCCGTGCACATAAGGACCACCAAGCCTCTACCAGTCAATACTGTCTGACCTGCCCCCAAAGCTAACACCTGTCTAGGCAGGCAGATAGGCACACAGACGACAAGGAAAGAAGGTCAGTTCGGTCGGGGTTCCTCCCGACCGAAACAATAAAAACAAGAAAAATCTGGCACATAGAAGTACTAGGTCAGTCAAACGGAATCACCAGTCCTCCTGGGGTAAGGCCGGCTTAAAGTCCTCCGGCCTCAGCCGGACTTTTAGTTTGACGACCTGACCAGTGTCTTGGTTCACTCCCGGGTGGCCTGGACTCTTATTCTGACGCCTGGTTGAGTCTTTTGGCAGGGGAACGATGGGGCTTAATGACGTCACCAATGGGGATTCCCGGAAACGTCTGTAGGTTGAGTTCGTGCTGCTTTTGAATCTGCTAACAAGAAAACAACCAGTGAGCTCTCAATGCCCAAAAAACGATAGCCTACTCACTGCAGTTGAGCATTACACCAACGTTCCTTTGGGCAGGTTTGAGAGCGCTGAACAATGTATCTCCAAGATGTCTCTCCACTCGCGCTCCCTTGGGACCAAGGCGTTGTGGTCGGCGCTGTAGTCGGCGTTGTAGTCAGCGTTGTGGACAGCGTTGTATCAGTCTCCGGCGGCAATGGCAGTAGAGATGATAGCAGTTGTGTATGGAGACAGATTTGTCTCAAAATTATTCGTGCGCGCACACACCTTATTCGTACACGCACACACCGTAATCCACACGTATGCTATGTTTTGCAAGTTCAAAGTCAAAATTTGTGACTTGTAAATCGGGATTTGCGAGGGCAAAGACTACATTGGTGACTTGTAAATTGGGATTTTCACACAGTTGCAATGTTTTTGCTTGTGTGAAGTGTTGAATCTGCATGTGTGGATCATCCAACACGCGCATGAACCCCTGGTTCCGCTTGGGTAATTTTGAGACATTCTTCTCGCGTTTCCCCCAAGTTTCACAAGTTCACAGGACAAAATCCACACAAGCAAAGGACTCAATCTACGCGCAATATGTGTGACTTGTAAATTGGGGTTTACACAAAGGTGTAATGTTTTATTAAAATGTTTGTAAACTTGCAAATTAAATCATGCAATTTGTAAAAATATATCACGTTTCGAATGTGCCTCTGTCTTGAAATTTCACTTGCGAATCTTCCGTTGCTCGTGTGAAGTGTTGAATCTGCATTTGTGGATCATCCAACACGCGCATGAATCCCTGCTTCCGCTTGGGTAATTTTGAGACATTCTTCTCGCTTTTTCCTCAAGTTTCACAGGTTCACAGGACGAAATCCACACGAGAAAATGAATATCTACGCGCAATAGTCCTAAACCTCCCCAGTAGGTGGCGGTGTTCATAGACATAGAATTACTAGATACATTATCCGCGTTGCTGGCCAACAGAGTCGAACGTCCGCAGAGGTCGGCCATCTTACCCCGGGCAGATCGCTCACCGTAACATTGTGTTGGTAGTGAAAAATGTACTTTTTAAATAACCATAGCTTGCTCAATTTTCAACCGATTTTTAAAACGGGTTGGTTTGTTTTAAACGTCAGAGATGTAGCTATGACACTGTATACATATAAATACTTACGGTGCATGAAATGCCCCTTATTGTTATTCCTTTGTTTCTTTATTCTTTGTACCGACTTCTGTGCTTAATTAAGCTCGAACCCCTTAACGTAGAAACTTCATTCAAAATGTGTTGTGTAGGTCTTGTAAATGAAACTAGGATTATGTATTTCTCATATTTTTAAACGTTATACTTTTTAAAATATTAAAGAAAAATTAATACAATTCCTCCCATTAACTTACATTGGGCTATCATGACGTCATATGTCTTTAAACTGGCTTGCAACTGTGCTTCACTGACAATAATGATCTAAAGTAGGTACAATATTTCCCTATACAAATATACATCAAGAAATGATGCATGTTGAAATCCCCACCCTGTACAGAGATGTATTTATGACACTGCATACTTATAACCATGGGTTTTCATGTGAAAATAACATTGAACAGAACAGATAGGTGTAATAAATACACACATGCACAAGGTGTTTTTATTACCTGAATACAGTAAAAGACAGTTAAAGACACAAAACTCAGGAAATCCATGACAATGTACAAGCACCGCCTCGCCATCGAAAGAGGCAGACACAGGCAGACCTAGCTGACCAGAGAGAAGAAGTTGTGGGGGCCGTGGAGACAAAGGTACACTTCCTGACGGGATACCATAAATATGAAACCATTAGCGATATCGATTTTAATTTCAATTAACATTTATTGGAAGCTGTTTGTTTCGTGTCGCTTTGACGGTATTGAACTGTATCACAGACACCGATGCCCTGATGGTACCGTGAGATTGAGTTTAGCAAAGCAATAAATAACCCTGGATTTATGCTTCTACTTTAACTAACTATGACTAACTAACTATCCTCAGACATGCGAGAATAATGCTAGACATAGACATGTGTTAAAAACAGAACATATACAATATGAACAAAAATAAAAATGCACACGACAAATTCACATTTACAAAGACCACTCGAAGTCCACGCCTCTCCTTCGAGCCTTGTTCTGAGTAAATGTCCAAGATGCACCTGTAAACAATAAGCAAAGACAACTTTCAGTTTTACAGATTTTATATTGCATTGTTTATCAAAGGCACATGCAGTGGTGCCCCTTTCCCTTCAACCAAATCGTACACCAAATAAATTAGTATTGAAAGCCAAGCCAGATTGATATAAGCAAGCAAATCAGGTGTGTAAAAATTGCCTTCCATCGTAGGGCAAAGACCTTAAAATACAGTTCATAAATATATTTTAAGAAAATATCATCCTTAAATATAAATATCAGTGATTCATGAATATAAGCTTAATTTGATCAAAATGTAATTTGCTAGTTTGATGAAACATTCAATGACGGATCAGAGTATAATAGTAAAAAGAGAAACACTTATTTCCCCCCCCCAGATGAAATCGTTTTTTGACCCTTTGGCAAGGTGTTCTTTTTACCTCAACAGCCTGCTCCACTCTTGTTAACTGCCTCTGAAAAAGAATGGAGAGCAATTACTGACAGATACTGAGAGATAGTAGTCTAGCAAATACTCATGCATATCCTTCCTATTGACATGTAAAGACCACCAAATGAAAACACATAGTTTGCACTTTCCTAAGATATAAAATACTTTATTGTCTGTGATGCAAGCTTTTTGGAGACACACAGCTTTGAAATTACTTAGTTGCTGCAGCTGGAGGCTAACATTAGCTCACCTTGACATTTGCGCATATTTGCACAAATAACTGCGTATTCTCGACCAAATAACTGGCACGTTATGCTTCTTAAAGACATTAGGGGACCATTACGAAAACACGTAATTTGAGCTTTCCAAAGATATGAGGCAAAGCTTCGCGGGGGGAAACGCCTTTAAAATGACTTAGCTGGTTACTGCAGCTGGTGGCTAACGTTAGCTAACTTTAACTTTCACACTAATTCGCGTATTCTTCATCGAATAACTCGCACACTTGATCCAAAACATCGTTCATTTACTAACCCAGACAACAAACATTATTATAAAGTTGTGACAAGCTGTCTGTCAAACTTACCTTCGAGCTCTTCCAACATGTGCTGTATCCTCCGTGCATCCAACTGTCTCTTCTTGAGCCCACAATGCAGCGCAGTTGTTCAACGTACAGTAATTTATTGGGTTATCTCAAAGGAGGATTTGAATAGAGTATTTTACTGTGGAATAACAAAATGCTGTGAAATCACTGTATCATTTTTTTCACAGTAACTTACTGTGTCTATATGGATTTCACAGTAAATTCTGCATTACAACATGATATTGTGATTATTACTATTAGTAGTTCTATATGTCTATGAACACCGCCACCTACTGGGGAGGTTTA
Organism: Sprattus sprattus; assembly: GCF_963457725.1. Classification (NCBI taxonomy): domain Eukaryota; kingdom Metazoa; phylum Chordata; class Actinopteri; order Clupeiformes; family Clupeidae; genus Sprattus; species Sprattus sprattus. The sequence continues at coordinate 9,230,874 of NC_137916.1, read as the reverse complement.
GGACTATTGCGCGTAGATATTCATTTTCTCGTGTGGATTTCGTCCTGTGAACCTGTGAAACTTGAGGAAAAAGCGAGAAGAATGTCTCAAAATTACCCAAGCGGAAGCAGGGATTCATGCGCGTGTTGGATGATCCACAAATGCAGATTCAACACTTCACACGAGCAACGGAAGATTCGCAAGTGAAATTTCAAGACAGAGGCACATTCGAAACGTGATATATTTTTACAAATTGCATGATTTAATTTGCAAGTTTACAAACATTTGAATAAAACATTACACCTTTGTGTAAACCCCAATTTACAAGTCACACATACTGCGCGTAGATTGAGTCCTTTGCTTGTGTGGATTTTGTCCTGTGAACTTGTGAAACTTGGGGGAAACGCGAGAAGAATGTCTCAAAATTACCCAAGCGGAACCAGGGGTTCATGCGCGTGTTGGATGATCCACACATGCAGATTCAACACTTCACACAAGCAAAAACATTGCACCTGTGTGAAAATCCCAATTTACAAGTCACAAATGTAGTCTTTGCCCTTGCAAATCCCGATTTACAAGTCACAAATTTTGACTTTGAACTTGCAAAACATAGCATACGTGTGGATTACGGTGTGTGCGTGTACGAATAAGGTGTGTGCGCGCACGAATAATTTTGAGACAAATCTGTCTCCATAGTCGTGGATCCCGCAGCCCGTGGCCTTGGCTCGGTCGTGGAATCCTATCCCCCCCGTCTCCCGCATCTCGCCGCTGTAAGTCTTTTTATATCACCTGAATTACGGCTCAGCCAATCTGTGCCACGGCCACGTAACCCCACTGATTGCCTACAGCCGTGTCTTATTAGTTAATGTTTGAACGGCAATCAGTGGATCCGTCAGCGAGTAAGAACACAGGGCAGATGAAAACACGGTGCTGTGCTGGATATACCGTCCACAATAAATATTAGCACATATATTATCCTCATTGTCAAAAGGCAGATAGCCAACAGAGTCACTCCCAACATCAATCAAAAGGTATACATATACATACACCTATACATATAATATCACTCATAAAAACACAGGGCCCACACGACATATGTGTACAGGGGCGTAGCACCAGATTCCGGGCCCTATACACAGTAGGTTCATAGGGACCCCCCCCCCCCCCCCAAAAAAAAAAGATTGCCACGCCCCCTCCCCCCTGACGGTGAAACGAGTGCTGATGTGGAATGATGGTAGGAAATACACAAGACTTAACTGATTTTTTTATTTTATTTTATTTATTTGCAGAATTATTAAAGGTAGCCTAACATCATAGGCCTGCATGAAAATACATAAAAATAAAAATGCCATTTCAGAATTCCACATTAACAAACTTAATTTAGAATGAAAGATAAACAAAAAAATGACTCACTAGTCAATTTTCATTTAAAAAAGAAAAGAAAACAGACTTCCACAAAGTGCTGAACACTGAAATGTACTACCTAGTAAGTGCCCACTGACGGGTCTTCTTGGTGGCAAAATCATTAATGAGGTCCTTAAAGTCCAGTTCTCTTGCCAACTGACTTTCAATGGAGAGAAGGGCAAGGCTGTTCAATCTCTCCTGGCTCATTGTTGATCGCAAGTAATTTTTAACTAGTTTCAACTTGCTGAAAGCCCGCTCACCACCAGCAACAGTTACAGGTAAGGTACAGAAAATTCTTAATGCAATGCATACTTCAAAATGCTCTGTAGCTGCAGCTTATATATGGCATTAAGAAGCTGAAGAAGGGATAGCTTGTGAGGAAATGTGGCATTATACACTGTGTTTAGGTGCAGCATCTCATTTTCAAATTCAACCGTGAGGTCTTTTGGGTAAGTTCTTGTCAGAGCCCGGGATGTTGCTTTTATTTGTTCTTCTGTCATATCCCCCAACCTCAACAGGGGTGCAAAAGATTCGCATATGGTGGCTGTAGTCTGGAACCTTACAGTCAGACCACTGATGATGCTATCAATTGCAACATAAAACACATTGTTTCTGAATGTCTTCTCTGCACTACACTCAGTCTCATCCTCTCCACTTCTCCTCTCATCAGGCATTAATTTCCTTTTCCGTTTCCACTTGTCTTCCCTCTTAAACTGAGCAGGGATCTCCAAGGCTTGGGCTACTAAGGAGGCTTCAGTGAGAAGGGATTCCCATTCATCACGAATAGCCTGTATTTCCTCCAGTAGAGCCTTGATGTTCGCAGCTTGTATATCCAAAGAAATATCCCCTGTCTGGAGGATCAGGTTCCGATTTTCAATGCACTGTAGTAGCTTTACCCACACAGTGAGTAGAACTACTGCATCAAAGGTCTTGAAATAATTGTTTAGGCCATTTGCCTCAGACTTGGCTTCACTTGTTAGGTTGCATGTGTCTAATACACCTTCTAGTGCCACCAGAACAGAGGGTAAATGAGTGGCCACAACTCGCACAGCCGCAATCCGTGAACCCCATCGAGTGTCAGACAGACGATGAAGAGAACATCCAGTTTCTTTCTTCAAGATTGCCCATCGCTCTGGACTAGCACTGAAGAAATTATACAGCCGATTAACATTACCAAAAAATGTTGCAACGTCCTGACATGATTCAGCTGCGTGTACACCCACCAAATTTAGTGTATGGGATGCACAGGGGGAGTATATCGCAAACGGATTCGCTTTTAGAATCTGAGCTTGCACGCCTTTCAGTTTCCCTGACATGTTGGCTGCATTATCATAACCTTGTCCTCTATAGTCCTCTAATGGTATTCCACTGTCTTGCAATACAGCTTGAATCATTTCAGATATATCCTTGCCAGTCTTTTTATAAAAGTCTTTAAATTGACAGAATCTCTCACTTATCTTCCAAACACTGCTTTCAACATCTCGGTGCACATATCTCAATAACAGTACATTCTGTTCAGTGTGAGAGATGTCTGGTGTTGAGTCACATATCACCGAGTAATAGATTGCAGTTTCTCTTTCTGCCAGGATGGTGTTAAGCACTCTTTTGCCACATACATCAATGAACTCATTCTGTGTCTCAGGACTCAAATAATGTGTTAACCTGGACCCTTCCTTCTTTTGCCTTACTTTCTCCAAGTGCTCTTCTAAAATGGAATCATAACGTGCCAGCAACTCTAAGGTGCCTAGAAAGTTTCCATTGTGTACATCGTCTAGATTCGAAGTTTTGCCTCTGAATGGAAGGTTTCTTGATGCTAAATGAAGGGTCACATCCAAAAGCCTTTCAAGAATCAATCTGTTCTTTTCTATTTCTGTCTGCATTTGTTTCTGAATGTGGCCGTCAACTCCTGTTCCAGACAATAATGAATGCTGAAGGCTTTTCCATTTGAGATAGCATTCCTTATGAGACATGCTTGTTTCATGTTCTGGTAGTTTTCTGTACATTTTTTGCCATTTAATGTGTGATAATTTCACACCATCCTTGCTGTTGAGAGCACTTTTAGATGGCTTTTTCAGCTTGTGAGAAAACAGAAGGCATGGGATGCAATACAGAGCCTTGGCACTTTCACTACAGATCACCAATCTCGTTTGATTTTCTCACGGCCATTGGCCGACTTTGCAAATTGGAGGTAGCTAGGAAATGGCTTCCCTTCCTTGTCTTTTGCTGTTATTGTATTTGTTTTTATGTTGCTTGCCAGTCTGTGAACAATTTTGTCTCTCTCTTCATTACTGAATTTCTCTGTCCATAGTGCTGGATCTTCTGGCATACACTCCCTGGCGCTGCTCTCACTACTTTCTGACCTCTCTTCATCCCTTTCACTTTTCTCAGAATCTTCTCTATCACTTCCTTCACTTGTGTCATCCTCTACCACATTGTCTCCATCTTCCTGGACAGAACCCTCTACAAGCATGAAGCATATATATATTACTGTAACAGGCAATTCCAATGTAGCCTAATTTGTGTGACTGAACATGTTTAAAGGTAGAGTATGGGATGTTTTCCTGGAACACTTTTTACTATATTGCTTAAAATCCCCATCACACCCTGATTACAACAAAAAAAAGTCACCTTTGGATTTGGATGGAACAGCCTGTGTTGCTGAACACATTAAGCCTACAGTATAAATAGCTAAAACGATGTACTTTCATTTTAAACTGCTCACCTTGCCTCAAGACCACAGTGTCAGAGGATGAGGGGTCTGCATCACCAGCTGCTTCTGAAACTGAGTGCCATGTTTCACAAGTTAACTTTGCTAGCCAACTAATTTGACAGCCTAACCTTATGAACCTAGCCTAGACTAACCCTACTAAATAAGGCTATTAGCCTAATTATGTTATGGCCCAATAACAAATATTCATTTAGCCAAATGTTCTAATTAGTATAGACCTACTATTGCAATGGTGTGGTAGGCTATGCATAAAAATTAAAGAATACCCGCACACGGTTGCTGCAGCTCCCGTGTATTTTATTGGCACAACGTTTCGACCACTGTTGGTCTTCGTCAGGTGTCAGCAGCAACAGTGTGGGTATTCTTTCATTTTTACGGATCTCTTTTTACCCTGAACCTGGATTGGATGTGTGTGCAACACACTCTGCAACTGTGGTAGGCTATTCAAACAAACATGTATTTAGAGTTTACCTCAGATTACAGATAGGGCATGTTATTTCTAATTTTGTGTTATGCCGTTTTTAGCAATGACAATCGCGGTGGTATTGATTCGTTTTATTACCACATCATGAGTTCATTTAATGTAGGGTGTTTGCTTTCACATTTGGGCTCACCTTTCTTAGGAAAGAAGTCTGTAAGGAGTTGCTTTCCCTCGTCTCTTTTTCTTTCTCTTGCCTGCCTTTCTTTTCTCTTCTGAAAACCGGATTTCACGTTCTTGGACATCTTCAACGTTGCTTCAGCCGAATGAACGTTAACGTTTTGCGCCTATAGGTAAAAAGGCCACTGAAGGCGGACTAAACCATTTTGTGCGTGGGCCGGGGGGGTGAGGGTCTCCAGACATTATATGTAGACTAGGACACACAATTCAATCCATCATTCAACCAATATATTAACCCAAAACATTACAATTATATTAGTTAAGCATGATATTAATGATATTAATATTTAAAGGAAAAATAAAATTCCACACTCCTCAAGGACCCTCCCCCACCTCGGGCCCTGGTAACTCAGTCCCCTTTCCCCCCCCCCCTACGACGCCACTGTATGTGTATGAATATACACGTGCTTGTAAAGCATTATAAAGAGGGTATTCACTGGAGGTGCTAGAGAGCATATTGTTTTCCTTTTAGCTATAGTTGAGTTGACATGTGTGGCTTAGAAAACTGGAGGCATGTCTGCACTTTTGACTGAAACAGCTTTTCTTCTGTTGTGTCCAGCTAGAGCTGGGAGATTGGACACAGGGAGAAGCCTAAGAGGTGTGCTGTTAGCGTGCTCCCGTGGTCCTTCCACAGCCTAAGAGGTGTGCTGTTAGCGTGCTCCCTTGGTCCTTCCACAGCCTAAGAGGTGTGCTGTTAGCAGGCCCGGTTCTGAAGGGGTAGCAACGGGAGCAATTGCACCCGGGCCCGTGTAGAGAGGGGCCCGTTCTCTTCGATCCTTTCTGATATACCGAGTGTGTCTCTAACAGCACAAGTTGACCCTGTGGCCTGTGCAACGCAATCTCCCTATTGGCTGTTAGCGATTTTTTTTTTTTTAAATGTATCAAAACACATGTATCACACCCCCCTCCCCCCGTGGGAAAATCGCGACGCAGGCTGGTTAGTTAGACGCGAGCCTCGCAGCCTGCATTCTATCAACGAATGTTACTAGATGAGGTTACTAAAATATTCTGCATGTCTACTCAGTTTAAGAAGTGCTTCCCAAGTAAAGGTTTGAAAAGAACTTCAAGCTTCAGACTTTCTGTTAGGGAAGCTGTTATCTATCTGCAGAGCAAATGTCAGGCTCATACAAAAACATTAACGTGAATTAATTGATGCTAATACCTAGCACGGTGTCTATAGGATTTCCCATATACGTTTGCATTAAGCTAACGTATTTTCTACCACAGTAAAACATGCAATACTATGTGATTGTTTTTAGAAAACGAATGTTACGTGATGAGATTACTAAAATGTAGTCTGCATGTCTGCTCAGTTTAACAGTGCTACCCAAGCAATGGTTTGAAAAGAACTTCAAGCTTCAGACTTTCTGTTAGGGAAACAGCTTTCTATCTGCCAAGCAAATGACAACACGCGCAACCTTTGGGAGCATGAACTGCACTGAGTTTTTGCGCAACAATTAACCCCAACCTGAAGCAAGCAGCCGCCTTTAGTAGGCTAAAATGTCGGGACACAAATCCGGTTCGCTAAAGAGAAAGGAAAGTAAACGGAGGAGCGAAGGTACAAAAAAGGAGGCAGAAAATGCGAATTTATACATCTTGGCTGAGTAGGCCTAGTAGACAAACGGCAGAGCATACGGGCCCTGAGACAGATGTTGGCGCATCCACTAGACTGTCTGCGTTGGCTGTGTTGTCCATCGAAAACCGCACGGCAAGACAAGTGGATTACAGTGACATAATCGCAAGATTTGCTGCGGCCAAGACACGACGCATACAGTTTTAAGGTAGGGCAATGGGGAATCAAGACAGTCCGCTGCGGCTGCATGCTTTCAGTTCAGTTGTGTTGATGTTGTTTAATTGATCGGATTTAGACTAGGTTTTGTTTTTTTTGCGGGGGGGTGGGGGGGGGGGGGGGGGGTCGGGCTGTGCGATGTTGCACCCGGGCCCAGAATAGCGCCGGACCGGGCCTGGCTGTTAGCGTGCTCCTGTGGTCCTTCCAGAGGCTTTTCTTCTGAAAGCAATCACCTAGTGCCTCCTCACCCCTGCTGGTGTCCCTCTGCCTTGATGGCTTCATTCCCTTCCTGCCAGGCCTCTCTCAAGACCAAGCAAGCCTCAAAACCCCACCTGCTCGGTTTAACTCAGAACACACACTGACGATTCCTACCTGACAGACTCACAGACAGCAAGACAACAGCTGGTCTCAATTCAGTAGCTTTCAGCTTTCTGTGTTTCTGGGGGGAAAAAATCTGACTTGTATCACACATCTGGACTTCTAGCTGATATGTTAGCTGATGGAAGCTAGTAGAGAAGACTGCTTCCTATCTGCCTTCTGCCCAGATATCAGCCCACCTAGAGCTATTGATTCAATGGAGAAATCGAAGCCTCAGACAGGTTTGTGACAAACAGATGTTCTGATAATGTTTGCCACAGCTCCTTGAGTGTCATCTAAAGTATGCGTGTGGATAAATCACAAACACACACTTATGACCACACACGTACCACTTTCTAAGACCACTTATTGGGAGGCCAACAGAATCAATACAGAATCAGCACCCCACAATTACCCTAGCTACGTCTCCCTGGTGATGTCTTCAGCAGAGCACATCACAATAGCAGTTTACATGTCAGCTTTGTCGTTTGGCCTTGATGGGCAGCATCAACCCGTCTTTAAACCCCCCGCCCTTGGACACATCTCCCCATTTGCCATCCTCTCCAAAGCGCCAGCTTATGATTACTGAAGTGGTTAGAGACTGTTGTGACTAAACGGCCTTTCTTAAGTACTCAAACATTTGGTGGTCTCAATCTTGCCATTTGGACCCCCCCCCCCCCACCACCACCACACCCACACACACTCCCACTCCTGATCATGGTTCTCATTTCCATCATTTCATTGGCCTCCTTCTCCTTCTTTTGGCTGCTCACTGCTGTGCAAGCCGCCCATTTCTCTCCCCAGACAGGACTGGCTGCACTTAGATTAAAATAATTTCCAAAAAAAAAGAGAAAGAAGAAGAAGAACAACAACAAAAAGAAGAAGATACCAGCTCAGAAAACACACACAGGCCTATTGATTGCCCATTACTTGTACCTTCTTTACTCACAAGCTGGCGTTGATGTAGCACTGGTAACTAGGGTTGCCACCTGTGTCTGACAAAAAACCGGGACATATTGATGACACGACATACCACGGCCCACCCATGGACGGATTATGAAACCATGGGCCCCTGGGCCTGGCCGTGTAAAAGGCCCCTAACTCTTCGCGCTGAAAAAAAATTCTTGTGCGCTCGCAAAACCTTGCAACATTGAATTGACATTGAAATTTTTTTTGTTGAACAGCACAATAACTTAATTCACCTGTACCTCAACAGTATACAGCGCACATATACATTTGCTAACACAGCGCAGGTACACTTAATAGTTAATAACAGCGACTTCATGCAGAGGCTCTGGCTTAGGGGCCCCCTGAGCTCATGGGGGCCTGGGCCCAGTATGCCTGTTCGGTAATCCATCCCTGGGCCCACCTGCATGAACAAAAATGTCCCTTAGACATCTAACCGACGCCACAGAATTGTCTTTGGTGCAGATTGTATGCACTGAATTTTTTAAACATAAAGCAATCTCATGAGTGGAAACAGCTTACCTAGTTCCTTAGATACAGGTGCATTACTTGTGCTTGCCTTCTCTACCCCTCAGCTAAACACATGAGGGATGACATTATTAGAGTTGCCTTTAACATACTTTGGCATCACATAGCCTCTTACGCTTAATGCATTTGTCATATAGGCCTTCTTGATGTAATAATTTTCTTACCTGGTCTTCCATTTATACTGTGTGTTTCCCTTTGTTGCAGCTATCAGTAGGTGGGTTTCCATCCCATGTTTTAATGCGCATTTTCTCTATGCGAATATAGAGAAATGTGCATTAAAACATGAGATGAAAACCCACCTAATGACACTTGACAGGTAGCTGTAACCATGTCGCACACCATGATAAGTAGCTGTTAATTCGGCAACAGTAACTTTGTCTGCTGAACATTTTGTAATCATGAATGAAATTGCCTTGGTTTGTCTGGTAACTTGAACACGATTCTGATGTTTTTTTTGTTTAAGCAAATTCATCCAAAGCAGATTTCACTTCATGCTTAACGAGAATCTTAACTGAGCAATGTGAGCATGGGTTACATGTAGCAGAAAGTGGATCGCCTGGTGTGGTTATTATCCATTTGGAGTAATTTCCGTTTTTCATCCAATCATTATTAAAACAAGTGTTACGTTAAATGTTCTTTTTAACTGGCCTGTCAGTTCCAGTAGTGCCATCCTCGTCCTCAGTCACCCCTCCCATGTCAACATTGTTTCTATTCAGAACAACCTACTACAGTAACGTGCAGTAGCGATTCAACCTCTTTCACACGCCCTTCGATAGCAAGCATCAGTTGAATTATTGCGCGTGCGAGATTGGCTATGCTACGTCACACTCCTAGTCGCCGTGCAGTCTGCGCAGGAGAGAGAGGTTGAGCATAATGAGATACAACGCATATTTTGAGTGTATGGATGGACCCGCAGGAAAAAATATTTTATGATCAGGAATGTTCATGTTGATAGGCCCATGAAAAACCGGGACATGCCGTGTCCCGGGAGAATTTTGAAATTTTCCGGGACAGGCTACAAAAAAGAAGGACAATCCCGGTAAAACCGGGACAGGTGGCAACACTACTGGTAACCCATCTCTTCTCCTCCCTCCATATTGCTCAATCTTTCATCTACTTTCCCCCCTCTCTCATTTTAATTATTTCTTTTTCCCACCTTTGCTGTGTTCTTTACTCCGGGAAGGGGGAGATAAGCTTTGCTGAACCTTTGTGGACCCCTGCCTAGAATATGGACGTCTATTTATTTAGACGTTGCTGATTTATTTAAAGGATGGTGTAAGTGACGTGTGTTTATTTGTTTACACTGTCAGATGCATACACACGCAAACACACGCATAAACAAACAAACAAACACATTTGCTGCACTGGAAGATTATGAGTAGCAATAACACTGTTTTTATCTCCTGTTAATATCTGATTCCCCTGATGTTTCTTGTGTGGTGACTAATTGGAAACAAGCGTGCAGGACTAATCCCTCTCTCTGTCTCGCGCGCATTCTCTCTCTCTCTCTCTCTCTCTCTCTCTCTCTCGTGCGCATGCGGAGCAAGTGGGCGGAGTTCGAGTGTGTGAGCGTGTGAGTGTGAGCGGTGCGAATTGTGGCCTCCTGCCAAATTGTGCTTTTTCTACCTTTTCTATCTTTCTTGCTTACTTGTTACACTTTATTTTTGTATGGGTGTTTTTGTTTGGTTGTTTTTGCTTAAGGTTAAATTTGGGTGGGTTGTTTTGGTGTAGTTCGGTTTTGTTTTTGTTTTTGTTTTCATTTGCCGAGGCGTCTGTCCCGACCTGGGATCATTGCAGCCTTAGGCACGGGAATGTTTAGTTCTTTAACGCGGCGACATGCCGTTAAAATAGCAGCAAAAGCCAGCGTTGAAGATTGTTCGCTGGCTGTTGGTGTTTTGGTCGGTCACAACAAAATTATCTCTGCAGCCCGTATGAACAAGGCAGTTGTTTTATTTCTGGAGACGGTAGAACTGGCAAATCAAGTGATTGACACGGGAATAGTAATTGATGGTTCTTTTACTCCCGTGCTCTCTTTATCAGCACCCTCTAAAAAAGTCATCATTTCAAAAATTCCGCCTTTTATTAGGGATGAAATCCTCATTGAAATCCCGTCATGGCAAACTAGTATCACCCATTAGAAAGATAGCGATTTCCAGCAGCAATCCCCTCCTTAAACATGTTGTGTCTTTCAGGCGTTTTGCATATATGATCATGAAAGATAACAAGGATTTAGATATTACTCTGAATGTGCCGGTGGAGGGGTTTAATTATTCTGTGTATGTATCATCCTGTCTGGTGAAGTGTTTCGGCTGTGGCCAGACTGGTCACTTAGCGCGTGCTTGCCCAGACAGAATGAATAGTACTCCTGCTACGGAGGAACTTAATATCGAGCACACCCCCAGTGACAACGTTCCCAAGAATGGAGAATTCACCGAAGCTACTAGTGTGCCCAATAATGGGGAAAGTGCAGAAATGAATGTTGCTACGACAGAGGGAAAGGGGGAGACTTCCTCTGTCGAGGTAAGCCCCCCGCAGAATTCCCCTGATGAGCCAGCAGTGGAAGGTACATCCCAAGCTGAGCCTGAAAGCGCAGTTTTTTCCTTAACCAGTGGGGTAATAGGAAATTATTATTTTACGGATGAGATGGATGCAGGGGATTAAAGTTCTCAATTGGGAGCAGAGGATGACCCTAATGTTTTTAAAGATCCAAGCGTGCTCATCAAAACTCGTAAGCGAACACAAAGCAATGAGTCTGCAAAAGTAAAAAAGTTGAAGCCTGAGCGAGGCACAATTAAACCTACGGTAGAAAGCGATTTAGAGTCTGACTGTAGTGTGGATTGCAGCTTGCGCAAGAGTGGCTATACTACTCAACCCTACACCGTAGAAGACATTAAAACATTTCTGAGCGAAACCAAGAACCTCAGAAATGTTCATATTGACAATTTTTTTCCCTGATATTGAACAGTTCATGTCCAAAACACAGTTCATTTCGGACGGGCTCTTTTCTAACCCTGAGGTTTACCGTCTTACCAAGTTCCTCACGAAATTAAATACCCTTCTCGGGAAAAACAGTAAATCAAAGAGAGCAGTACCAAAACAAGCAGCAAAATGATTGTAAATGTACAGTTTCTTTTTCTTTTATTTTTGATCATGGGTGATTTTCATGTAGCCTCCCTAAATATCAATGGGGCCAGGGATCCCTTGAAAAGAGCACAGCTTCACCTTTTGTCACGAATTAAGCGTCTAGACATTCTTCTATTGCAAGATACACAAGTGTTGGGAGTTATAGAAGGAAGAACACTAAAGGTTAGAGCCTGTTTTGAAAATTATGTTTTTGTTTTTATTTGCGTGTATGCCCCAACCACTGCAACAGAAAGAGTGGCTTTCTTAGAAACATTGTCAACTGTTATTTCTGGATGTAATGGGGATGAATATCTATTTATTTTGGGGGATTTTAATTGCACAGAGCAAGACATCGACAGAAATCATGTTGAGCCACATATGCTTTCACGAAGACTAAGGCAGTGTATGCAGACACATGACTTAAGTGATGTATGGAGAAATTTTCACATGGGCCAAAAGCAATACACTTGGACACATGTCCGAAGTAATATGATTTCTTTAGCAAGGCTTGACAGGTTTTACTGTTTCAAACATCATTTTAATATTTTTAAGAATTGTGATATTTCTCCTGTAGTTTTTTCAGATCATAGCTTGGTGGTGTGCAGTGGTTTCTTAAACTCAGTAAAGCCAAAGAGTGCTTATTGGCATTTTAACACCACTTTAAACAATGATAAGGTTTTTAAGGATGTTTTCAAAGCATTTTTGGATGAATTTTGTGAATGCAAGGCATCTTTTATTTCTTTAAAACAGTGGTGGGATTTTGGAAAAATGCAAATCCAGCAATTGTGTCAACAGTATACTCGAAACATCTCAAGAGACAGAACCCGGTCAATTGGAATTTTAGAAGCAGAGTTGGTAGAATTTCAAAATTTGGCTTACTCTACTGAGGATAACGATAATATTGAAAATTTGGCAACTAAGAAGGGCGCCCTCGTTTTTTTTTTTAGCTTGGAGAAGAAAAATGGCCACAGGAAATGTATCCATTCTTTAAAATCTGAATCTGGAACACTTTTGACCAGTGTGTAGGATATCCGAAGTAGAGCTACACGTTTTTAAGAAGATCTATACAGGAGCGAACTAAGCGGTGAACAGGCTGACAGTGTGTTCATGGAGGGATTGCCTCAGGTTTCAGTGGAATCCCTGGCTGAACTTGATTCATCTCTGACGTTGGAGGAACTGGAGAGCGCCCTTCAAGGTATGGAGTGTTCCAGGGTTCCTGGCTTGGACGGAATTCCGATAGACTTTTATAAGTCTTTTTGGTATGTGGTGGGGGAGGATTTGCTTGCAGTGTTCAACGACAGTCTTGCTGGAGGACTCCTGCTGGTGAGCTGTCGTAGGGCAGTCCTCACACTTTTACCTAAAAAGGGTGATTTAACTGATATAAAGTGCTGGAGACCCGTGTCGCTCCTGTATAGTGATTATAAATTATTATCCAAAGCACTGGCCAACAGACTATGTAGGCTGATAGATCAGGTCATCCATCCGGACCAAACATATTGTATTCCCGGTAGGTCCATTTTTGATAATGTTGCGCTAGTCCGTGATGTTATAGACATGGCGAAAATGGTGGGGCTTGAGGTGGGGTTGGTCTCATTAGACCAAGAGAAAGCTTTTGATAGGGTGGAGCATAGCTATCTCTGGGATACCTTACATGCCTTTGGATTCAGTGAAGGCTTCATTCAGAAGGTCAGGGTTCTGTACAGTGACGTGGAGAGTATTCTCAAAGTTAATGGTGGTTTAAGTGCTCCCTTTAAGGTTGGCAGAGGTGTGAGGCAAGGTTGCCCTCTGTCCGGTATGTTATACTCTTTAGCAATAGAGCCTCTTTTGCGCTCAATGGTGTTTTGAGCCCTCAACTTCGACTGCCAGGCAGCGGCTGCCTGGAAGGTGGTTCCGCCCCCAAAACTCTTATCCAATCAATGTGCTTCCCAACTCCAAACCTCTGGTTCCGCCCCCAAACCTCTGGTCCAATCCAAACACTTTGAGCCCCAATTCAAACTTTCTGTATAGTGCTCTCATTCCAGCTCCAACTTCATTCCACCTCTCAGCAACGAGTGAAAGCTCCAACTTTACAAAGGTATGTAGCTAATATATTTCTATTTTAAACATGAAATGGCTAATTGTGTTTGCTTTAGGGCTGTACATGTAAGATGGGCCAGCTAATGTTATGTTTAGCATGCAATATGTTAACCATATTTAAAGATAGATCGTGCTAATCTTAGCTGTGGTAATGTCTTTTCAACCTGCTAGCTAGCTCAATCAGGTTAAAACATTAGGTAACAGTAAGCCTACAAAGTAAGATTTATTACTGTAGATTAATCACTGTATAAAATGGGCCGGCTAATGTTATCTATACCATGCAATATGTTAACATAAAGATAGATTATGCTAATCTTAGCTGTGGTAATGTCATTTCAACCTGCTAGCTAGCTAAATCTAATTTTAGCTGTGGTAATGTTATTTCAACCTGCTAGCTAGCTAAATCTGGTTAAAACATTAGGTAACAGTAAGCCTATAAAGTAAGATTAATTACTGTAGATATGTATTTAAGTGATTAATTACTGTAGATATGTATTTTAGTGATTGTTAATGGTTAGTGGTTATCTTTCAAATGACGTTGAGCTGCTTTGGAATAAGGGTAACTCTCAGGCAGCCAATTGGTTTTAGATACCTGTGAGGCACTTGATGTTGAGACTGGTTGACTACCAGGCTGCTTACTAACACTGGGTAACTCTCAGGCAGCCAATTGGCTTTGGGTGCCTGTGAGGCACTCGATGTTGATACTGGTTGACTTCCAGGCTGCTTTGGAATAAGGGTAACTGTCAGGCAGCCAATTGGTTTTAGATACCTTTGAGGCACTTGTTGAGACTGGTTGACTTCCAGGCTGCTTACTAACACTGGGTAACTCTCAGGCAGCCAATTGGCTTTGGGTGCCTGTGAGGCACTCGATGTTGATACTGGTTGACTTCCAGGCTGCTTTGGAATAAGGGTAACTCTCCGGCAGCCATTGATTTTAAAGAAGTGGCCATGCTGCCTGCTCTAAACCCCACTATGGCCACAGGGAGAGCCACGGAGTTCAAGTAATTTGCAATATTCCACATCCTATATCTGGGCTCTGACAGGTATAATAGACATTATTTATCCTGAATTTGTGTTTTTATCTTTTCCTCCAGACAACAGCTCCAGCACCTCGCCAACCAGGTGTGCTCAAATGAGGATTTTGGACTCCTTACACTCACCTTGGGACCAGGAATGGTAGAGGTGGTAGTTGACGTTTTTAAAAAGTGTGTTGACACACACATCGCAAACATTAACAATAAAAATTAAAAAATCTGTTGTTTGTTGTTGTTAATTAATAAAATAACTAGATGTTCTACATCACTGTGTATGTGTATTGAATTGGAAGTGTATTGAACTTGGCATCTTGATTTAACTAGTCTGATCATTTAGCTAGCTGGGCCTGAAATGAAATAAATAAATTTCAACACTTATTTCTACAGCTTCACATAAGGGTTTATTCCAGTAGAGTGTCACAAGTTAATGAAACCCCAACTTACATTAATTATTTAAAAAAAATGTATCATCAGAGGAAACACATGATGAATTGGAAGTGTATTGAACTTGGCATCTTGATTTAACTAGTCTGATCATTTAGCTAGCTGGGCCTGAAATGAAATAAATACATTTCAACACTTATTTCTACAGCTTCACATAAGGGTTTATTCCAGTAGAGTGTCACAAGTTAATGAAACCCCAACTTACATTAATTATTTAAAAAAAAATGTATCATCAGAGGACACACATGATGGAGGAGAGACATGACTGATGGGGTGTGACGTATTCTTTATTGAAAGGCCAAGGCCAAGTACAACACTCATACACACAGTAACCAAGTTGATACAGAATAATGTGAAAATGGTAAAAATCTAATTTCCTCAAACAAATCCTCAGGAATATTTCCTTCAAGAATATCAAAGGATTGCTTGATTCTAGGGTCCCTTTCCTTCTTTAAGCCATCTTCGATTGACTTCAGCCAATTCTTCTCCATTGCCTGAAACGGGGAAAAAGTATGAAAACATAAGCCTATGACTCCCTGAGACACACATCCTAAACTATTTTATCTTGTGATGACCTGAACTGTAGGCTACATGGCCAGTGTTAAGCAGTCTAAAGCATAACGTAAATCCACCATGCCTAGATTCCTCTCCACTGGCTGTCACAAAGTCACCTGTATGAAGTCTATTAAAAAGCCTATTACAACAACTGGTGGCTGCCTCAGAGTTATCCTTATTCCAAAGCAGCCTGGAAGTCAACCAGTCTCAACATCGAGTGCCTCACAGGCACCCAAAGCCAATTGGCTGCCTGAGAGTTACCCAGTGTTAGTAAGCAGCCTGGAAGTCAACCAGTCTCAACAAGTGCCTCAAAGGTATCTAAAACCAATTGGCTGCCTGACAGTTACCCTTATTCCAAAGCAGCCTGGAAGTCAACCAGTATCAACATCGAGTGCCTCACAGGCACCCAAAGCCAATTGGCTGCCTGAGAGTTACCCAGTGTTAGTAAGCAGCCTGGTAGTCAACCAGTCTCAACATCAAGTGCCTCACAGGTATCTAAAACCAATTGGCTGCCTGAGAGTTACCCTTATTCCAAAGCAGCTCAACGTCATTTGAAAGATAACCACTAACCATTAACAATCACTAAAATACATATCTACAGTAATTAATCACTTAAATACATATCTACAGTAATTAATCTTACTTTATAGGCTTACTGTTACCTAATGTTTTAACCAGATTTAGCTAGCTAGCAGGTTGAAATAACATTACCACAGCTAAAATTAGATTTAGCTAGCTAGCAGGTTGAAATGACATTACCACAGCTAAGATTAGCATAATCTATCTTTATGTTAACATATTGCATGGTAAAGATAACATTAGCCGGCCCATTTTATACAGTGATTAATCTACAGTAATACATTTTACTTTGTAGGCTTACTGTGACCTAATGTTTTAACCAGATTGAGCTAGCTAGCAGGTTGAAAAGACATTACCACAGCTAAGATTAGCACGATCTATCTTTAAATATGGTTAACATATTGCATGCTAAACATAACATTAGCTGGCCCATCTTACATGTACAGCCCTGAAGCAAACACAATTAGCCATTTCATGTTTAAAATAGAAATATATTAGCTACATACCTTTGTAAAGTTGGAGCTTTCACTCGTTGCTGAGAGGTAGAATGAAGTTGGAGCTGGAATGAGAGCACTATACAGAAAGTTTGAATTTGGGCTCAAAGTGTTTGGATTGGACCAGAGGTTTGGGGGCGGAACCAGAGGTTTGGAGGTGGGAAGCACATTGATTGGATAAGAGTTTTGGGGGCGGAACCACCTTCCAGGCAGCCGCTGCCTGGCAGTCGAAGTTGAGGTCTCAAAACACCATTGAGCCTCTTTTGCATAGATTAAGGATAACTCTGAGGGGGGTGTCTGTGCCTGGGTGTGTGGTACCTCTTCGTGTGCTAGCCTATGCTGATGATATAGTTCTACTGATTAGTGGGGGAAGGGATATAGAGATGGTGGTGGACATCCTAAAGGAGTTTGGGTTACTCTCATCAGCCAGAGTTAACTGTTCGAAAAGTGAGGCTCTATAGCTGGGACAATGGGTGGAGGGGGTGCCAAGGCTCCCAGATTACTTAAGCTGGAGAAAAGATGGGTTCAAGTATTTGGGCGTCTTTCTGGGGAATTATGAAGTGATGGGGAAAAATTGGGAGGGGGCAGTTGAAAGTGTTAAGGGAAGGCTTGAGAAGTGGAAGTGGCTTTTGTCAAAAATGTCTTACAGGGGGCGTGTACTTATCATTAACAATCTGGTAGTTTCGTCCTTATGGCATAGACTAGCCTGTGTAGACCCTCCACCTGACCTGCTACAAAAGATTCAGTCTGTTTTGAGGGGTTTGAGCTGTGCAATACTGAAAAGGGGTGGGAGTTTGGGGTTAGACAAATCCTTGTTTTTGATGAAACCAGATGAGATGTTTTCAAAGTTGCCACCGTTTTATCGCAGTTGTTTTAAAATCTGGGCCTTGTTTAATGTCAGAAGGTTTGGCCCTGCAATCTCCTTACATTGGCTCTTGCAAGAGCCTGTGGTTGGAAGTGCTCGTCTAGATGTCTCCTCAGCCAATTTCCCATCGCTACAGAAGATGCTGTGTGGCGCCAAGATCGTCACTTTGAAATATGTAGTGGATCTGACTGGGCCATACTTTGGTAATAGGAGGGGGTTTGCTGATTCCTTGGGACTGAAGTCGCTTCGGGTGGTATTGCAGCTCCTGGAAAAATGGCGTGCGGCCTGTACCACAGATGAGACTGAACTACTTGTGGACTATTGTGCAGGGGTGTGTTGTCCGGACAACCAGGACCTTTTTCCTGGACTGGTAGTCTGGCCCAATTTGGACGGTTGTACAGGACCACTTCCATCAACGAACACAGACACTATGCTGCTGAATATGGTTACCGGGAAACAATTGTATCAGGCATGTGTCAAAGTTTTTAATAAGAAAAGTTCGGAGAGCAGGGTTGACACACCGTGGAGCGTTGCTCTCAAACTTAATAGTGGGGTGAGGCCGGAATGGAGAGCACTTTATAAACCACCATTGGCTAAGAGAGTGTGTGATTTACAGTGGAGAATTCTGCATGGAGCAGTTGCTGTCAATGCTTTTGTTTATAAAACAGAAACAGAAATGTAAGTCAGGAATGTCCTTTCTGTTACCAAAGGGAAACCGTTTTTCATGCTTTTACACTATGTTCAAGGTTAGGTCCCTTGTTTTATATGCTGAAAGAGGTATTTGGTGCATTGGGTGAAGATTTCTCCACTGAGACATTTGTCCTTGGGTTTAAGTATGTCAAGGAAAGACAAAATGTATGTAAAATCTTGAACTTCGTCCTAGGTCAAGCCAAGATGGCTTTTACATTACTAGGAGGAATAAGGTTGAGCAACAACCAGGGACTTATGTCATTGCTCTGTTTCCTGCCCTGGTAAAAGCCAGAGTTTTGGTTGATTTCAGGTTTTATGAGCTAATGCAAAATCTTGAAACATTTAAGGATGTATGGTGTGTCAGAGAAGCGATCTGCACTGTAAAAGAAAATTAATTGCATTTTAGCCATATTTTATAATTTATTTTCATATTGTTTTTAATCTTTTTTTAATCTCTATTTTCTTTGATGGAAAGGAATAATTGATTGCCCTACTCTTGTTCTGTAAAAACTGAATAAAGTTGTTATTTAAAAATCAAATCTCTCTCTGTCACTCTCTGTCTCTTTCTGTCTCTCTCTCTCTCTGCTTTGGGCTACAGATGTGGCCGCATATTCATACAGATTGATTTTATGTGCTTGTGCGCAAAATGTATGTGCTGTGTGGTCTTCCTGTAGTCTTTGTGTTTCATCATCTTGGCATGGAGCAGGCACACGGGCACTTATCATCCTACGTGTTTTGTCTCAGTGTAGGCTTTTCTCTGCCTTTGCCTGACTGACTTCATTTTGTGAAATAAACCAAAAACATTTTGCATGCCGTCCAATTGCCTCATTAAGAGATGCTGCTTTGCCTTGGGAACTGCCGTGTGCAGGCAGCATTTACACGTGGAGTTTTCTCGTTTGATTCAAACTGTGCAGTTTGGCCTTGGTGCCTTCTTAAGTCTGACACGTTAAGATCTGAGCCTTTGCTTCTCACTCAGAGAAGAAAAACAAAACAGCCATTTGACCTCATGATGTCTCATACAATCACAGGCGTTAAACTAAAAGTTGCTGTCTCATAGGTCTTATACAATCACAGGCATTACACTAAGGGATGCTGTCTCAAAACGTCTTATACAATCACACGCATTAGACTAAGGGATGCTGTCTCAAAAGGTCTTATACAATCACAGGCGTTAAACTAAGGGATGCTGTCTCAAAAGGTCTTATACAATCACACGCATTAGACTAAGGGATGCTGTCTCAAAAGGTCTTATACAATCACACGCATTACACTAAGGGATGCTGTCTCAAAAGGTCTTATACAATCACACGCATTAGACTAAGGGATGCTGTCTCATAAGGTCTTATACAATCACAGGCGTTAAACTAAGGGCTGCTGTCTCATAAGGTCTTATACAATCACAGGTAAAACCCTTCAGGGACAGAGACCTGTTTGACATTTTTAGGAAGTCTAACATGCCTTGATGTTTTTGTATATTTCCCCTAGCTATAAGTATTGATGCACAAGTGGCTTATATGATTATGTTATAGAGGACATCAGCAATAACAACATTAGAGTAAAAGGAATGTAGTACAATCAAATTGTATTTAAATCAAATGTTAAATCACCCTTACAAATACCTTTATTCAGAGGTGCTCAGAATTTGTACAGAAAAACATTGTAAAGATTTCGAGCAAAGACCTTTGAACTCTGAAACTTGTAAACATAGGTGTTGGCTATACATATGTGAGTTTAGCATTCAGAAACTGTGTGTGGTTTTACTACAACATATTTATAATAGCAGAGTAACTTGTTTCTCTCTCAAATGTGTGTCCCTACAAATGCATATTGATGAGTTACCTGGGAGACCTCAGACAAAGACAATGGCCATTGCATAATGGCCCTGGAATGTCTTTGTGGCTCACTTCCCCCAAAGGTTTTCACACCACACCATGGCCCAATGGAGATCACTGAATCACCATTACTTATCATATGGCTGTCATTGGCTGTCATTTGGCTGTCATTTGCTAATGGGTGGGTCCTTAGGAGCAGAAAACTCACTGACATACTGAAAAGTGCATCAGCTCAGCTTTATTCTTCTTACAAAGTACTTATTTATATTTAATTTTCGAACTTTATATATTTTAAAAGAAAAGGGTCCAAGGTTCATGTGGGTTTTCTTTATATGTCTGTAGGACAAAAACTTGCGGAGTTTTGACAACATGAAAAAAATATCCCACCGGTGGGTAACTGTCCCAGAATGGTAAACTAAGAGCTGCTGTCTCAAAAGGTCTTATACAATCACAGGCATTAAACTTAGGGCTGCTGTACTTCTCTGCGAATGGGGTATGTGTGTTTGTGTGACGCATTCATCAATACAGTGAGCTGTCCATGCACCGAACAATCAAGAGCTGATTCATTTCAGCATATGTTTGCGTGCGATTGCAAAGAGAAGGTGGTTTATAGAGGGTGCAAGAAAGTATGGGTGTGTGTGTGTTTTTGTAAGTTTGCAAAAGCCGCTATTGGATACCTCTAGACAAAAGGACACATGCTTTAAAGCATGGGGACAACTCTGTTATTGTCCACCTGAAAATGACACAGAGCAAAATCACCTGAGGCTTTCTCTTTCTCAGATATGTGTTGAGCCATAGGCATTTATTGTCATTT
>NC_137916.1:9079959-9204959 GCF_963457725.1 Sprattus sprattus | reverse complement strand
CCTGGCTTGAGAGACAGCAGAGATCAGAGGGGGGGTCTAAGAGAGCGTGAGAGTACACTGTTGCTGATGCTGTTGCTGTCACCTCGCTGTTGCTGCTGCTCTCTCTTTTTTCAATCCTTGGGAGAAGAGGAGAGGAGCGCTGGGGTGTGAGGGTGTGGGTATCGACGAAGGACAACTCCAAGCAAGAGGAGGAGGAGGAGGAGGAGGGGTGAGAAGAGACTGGGGAGACAGGAGAGGAGGAGCAAGGAGAGGGCAAGTTGATGAATGTGATTTGCAGAGACTGATATTTTTAGATGAAGGGGGAGTAAAAGAAAAGGCGGGGTAAGAGGGAAATGTTTGGAATTGTAGTGGGAGAGAAGGACAGATTTTGTGGGGAAAAATAGAGAGAGAGAGAGTGAGAGAGAAAAAGCAAGTGCAGCTGCGAGAGGGAGAGAGTGTATGCGTGTAAGAGAGAGAGAGAGAGAAAGACGGAGCCAGAGTGAGAGCAAGAGCAAGACAAGCGGATTCCAGCGCGTCAGTGCAGCTTTAACATCAGTGGTGGTCATTTTTCCTGCGGGGGAGAACATCGTGTGTATCTGCATTTGCGAGAGTGTCTGTATGTGTGTGTGTACTGCGTGAGTGTTTGTGTGTGTGTGTGCGTGCATATGTGTATGAGCTCCACTCTGCCTGAATGCCTCTCTAGCCAGTTTGTGCTTCTGCATGTGCGCGCGTGTGCGTGTGTGTATTCATGTGTGTGCATGTCTGTGTGCACCACACAACTAAACTAGTGTCCCGACCTGCTTTGGTTGCACCAGGGGAGCGCTGCACTCATCAGAAAGGACACCGGCTCAGCCTCTGGCAAAGTAGCAGACAGGGGAAAATAACAAGAAGAAGAAATAAATAGACAACAAGCAAGACGGTTGCTCAACGACAAGTTTTTCTTTTAAAAAACAAAACAAAACAGAAGAGCGGACGACTCATATCTGCGAAGAGAAATGGCTGAGAGTCGGGAGGTACGAGGAGACGGAGGAACTGAGTGAACAGAGGGAAGACAGTGAAGTGGTGAAGAGAGGAACGGAGAGGAGAGGAGAGAGAGGGGGGTGAATGAGAGCCTTGGCTGACGGAGAGAATTAGTGATGCGTGGGTGCGTAGGTTAGTGGTCTGCATGGAAACAGCAGGTTGCAGAGTTGGGTCAGTGGTGTTCAGGGCTCCAGATAGAGTCTCTTCAACATCTCTGGGGACCGCCGCAGAGGAGCAGAGCCCAGAGCAACAACCACCAGACAAAGCATCCGCAACAGGAGCAGTCAGGAAAAACAAGTCATGGGAAATCCATAATAATCCACATTACAGTGCATGCTTGTGAACAGACACTTACAGAGACATTTAGAATAACAGTCAAGGTGCATATGACTCTACATATGTGTGTTTGAGGGGCTCTTTACACCGCTGTGTCTGATCTGCTACACCTTTAACCCAGCGAGCTCGTGGTGGATTACTGAACCCTGGACCTTCGCCTGTTTCTCTTGGTGCCCCATGTGGGTCCCAGCCCTGGCATCCTGGCTGGGAGATGAAGCCTACCCCTTCCCTTATTCCTACGCTGCAGTAGGAGGACCGTGGGCAGCCATGGCTCTGGAGGGCCGCTGTCTCTGAACCTCGTCCCCATCCCTGCCGGCCTCTATGTCCTCCACGGCCTCCTGCCTCTCTCTCTATTTCTGTCTCTCCTTTTACAGGGATGTCCCCTTTGTGTTTTCTCTACTGCTGGTTTGTGAGCTCTTGCCTCTGTAATCTAACTCAAGGAGACACAGAGTGGAATTAAGGCCTGACCTCTCCGCTGTTTCTCTCTTGACCCTGTCTCCATTTGTGCTCCTATCAGGCTCCTGCAGCATCTGTCCTCCACACTCTGTGTTTAAGCCTCAGGCATGTGGAATTTGTCTGAAGTTACTGTATTACTTACATGAGCTGACGTGTTCGACCTACAGGAAGACCCTACCTGTTGTCTACCTGTTGAGCCACTTCAGTGTGACACCCTCCCTCTGAGAGCGTTTTTTTTTAAACTAACTCCACTTTTTCAGAGCTCTGTCTTCCTTTTCAGCCTAAAGCTCTGCCAGTTCCATTCCGATGTGTGTGACCTTATAGACGATCTCTCGCTGTATTTTACAAGTTAAGCAGGATGAAGTTTTCAGACCCAGACTCAATGTGTTTCCAGAGCCAACTGCTACTCGCCCATTTAAGCCCCGCTTCTGACCTGAGAGCCAAATAATGAATAACGATGTCCTGTTCTTTCCACCGGGCTGCCTTCACTGGGCAATCCAAGAAGCCAGCTCCTTCCAGGTCATCTTGAGAGCAGCGCATCTCAAAGAACTGTCGGCATTCCAACGACAATGTCTACTCATGAAATTGCACAAGTAGGCTTGTACATGCCAAAACAGGCTCCGATTTGAAAGCACTGTGCTTTAACACATCATCGGGGGCAATTTGTATCACATTTTTCATCTCATTATTTGGCTCTTATTAGTCGTTGTTTTCTTTCCACTCTATGAAATTGGATCTTGTCTGTATGCTTGAGTATATCTCTGTGTTTGTGTGTGTGTGTGTGTGTGTGTGTGTGTGTGTGTGTGTGTGTGTGTGTGTGTGTGTGTTTGTGTGTGTCTCTGCCCACACAGAGGAGGTCTTTTTCTATTTATTTACAGCTTTGTGTCCTTTGCCTGTATTACTCAAATACTGTAATAATAGCTTGTAGGCTTGGCGTATTTTCCTCTCAGTGTTGATGCCGTGGAGGTTCCTGTTCATCTTCGAGGTCTGCCAACTAAGAAACCATTTGATAACTTTGCAGGCCCAGACCCACAGGTATCTCGTTTCCACCGGGGCCGGCCCGGTGCTGGAGCCGGAGCCGGTGCCGGAGCCGGAGCCAGAGCCGGCTCCTTTCAGCACTGGCCTGCGTTTCCACCGCCGGAGCCGGTTCCAGCACCAAAACTAAACGTCATGGAATGTTGTGAAATGCTCCTATTGTTACAGTTGAGTTATTCACGAGTGGTCTTCTTCCAGCGAGAAGGCAAATTCATTTCGATAAAAACTTTAATTATGTTTAACTTTTTAATACCATGTAGTACCATACCACCTAAAGTTAAAGTTATGTGTACTTGGCCACGGGTTTTCTGTATTTCCTCACGTAGATCAGACGAGTGGCAATGCAGTTCATGACCGGAGTTGACTAGCTGCTACACTGATACTAACCAGTTGCCATAACAACCTTAGCATTACCTTACAGCAGCTAGTGCTAGTTAGCTTGCAACAAGTACACGAACTTGCTTAGTCAAGAGCTATTTTTTGTTTGTTTTCAAGTGGCACGTCTTCTACAGTACACACAATACAAAACCAGCACTACATCACGGTCTCAGTTAATGATGCAACTACGAGTTTTCTACGAGCAGGCAATGCAGCTCATGATGGAAGTTGACTATAGCATAACAACTGTAGAAGTACCTCACGACCGCTAGCAGCTAGATGCTACAAGAACTTGCTTAGTCAACAGTTGAACTACTAATTTCAAGTGTAATATCACACAAAAACAACAAGCTAGATTGAAATACTTAATGTATACAAGGCAGACAAACCAACACATTTTGATGGATGAAAGCTTTCTTTATTAGTTTTAATGTGTTTGTTATTAGGTCTGTTGTCCTTTTGAACCCTGCTATCTCCGACTCTCCTCGTATTCCCTCATATATTTTAGCTTTCCTTACTGACTTTTCAATTTTGTCTTGCATTCCTGTTGATGGCTGAATTGCTATCGAGTTTTTTATTTAATCCATGGTCCACTACTGGATCGATTTTCCATGTATGTTTTCATCGTTTTTACTCATCATCTTGTTTGATGGCTAAAAAAAATTGCGGCGGAAATTTCTGTTTCTGGTGAGTTAACTCCGCCCACCTCTGTGACGTAGTTGGTGCCCGATCTGGCCCCAGCAACTCCTTGGAGCTGGGCCAGTGCCCGATTTTCAGCTCCGGCACCAACCCGGCCCCGGTGGAAATGCAAGAACTGGTGCCAGATTGGGCACCGGGCCGGCCCCGGTGGAAACGAGGTAAGGGTGTCTTCAGTGTTGAAGTGGTCATGCATCAAAAATCTTATTTGGGAATTCTTCACTCACCTAAGATGAGCCCAAAAGCCTTTTTAAGGAAATGTTCTCAGATAAAAGCCTTTCTTTGTGGATTTCATAGTCATCTAAGATGAACTGAAATGTTCATTTAAAAGATATCTTAACCAACCCAACATACATACACATTCAAAGAACAACGTTTTTTGAAAGATCATCTTCTAAATTTAAAACAGTGACAGTATTGTAGAGCTGTGATACATAATTATGTGTAAGTCTACATGCACTGACTGTGCACATACAGATTTAGGCGCTGTGAGGCTCCTAAAAACTTCCAAACTCACTAGAACCTCTAGGTTCAGTCGCGGATACAGATGCAGGCCTAAAAACTGTGACTGAAACTTGGTGAATATCACTACGGAGCACACACTGACTGTAAATGTAGGGAGGAAGGACACAGGATCCTGCAATAGGAAACTCTGATAGTTGGCAGGGGGCTTGCAAGAGGGGAACAGGTGGGTGTGCGTGACGTCTGAAGCACTTCCAAGAGCTCAGCTCTCTTCTCGGGCCTAATTTGGGTCTTGCTTGGGGGGTCTCTGGAGAGTGGAACAGTGGTTGCAGTGGCAGATGTTTTTCCTCTCGTACATGGGAACACAACAAAAAATCTAGTTTGTTAACTGAACGTGAAAAAAGGCACTGCTGGTAGAGCGATTCAAACTCCACGGTTTTGTTGTTGTGGATGTTTCTCTTCCATATGGAGGACTGGGATGTCAAGGCCGTAAAATAATGTCAAGATGTTTGAGGTAGATACCCTTGTGTGGATATTAATAATTATGTTTGTAGATTTTCCGACCTTGACTCTGTGGGCTTATGGAGGTTTTGTCTTGTTTGTATGTGAGCACCAAACGAGGTCCAATCACGTCCATGCAGCAAATACTCTAAGGCTGGCTGAGCCCACTCAGCCTGTCACTCAGACACAAGCAATCAAGCATGCTGCGATGCCACTGTAGATGCTCCTCCATTTCATCAGCACCAGTCCCCCCGCCTCAGCTAAGCTCTAGTGAGGTCAAGGCCTCCACCTGAGGTCTGCTGAGGTAACGGAGCACCACTCCAGGTCACATGGGGCGAAAGAAAAGAAAATAAGTAGATGGATAGAGATATTGTAGGTAGAAAGATAAGAAAACAGCCAAATATTTGTTTTAAAAGGACCGGTTCTTCCCAGGCTCACTTATGTAAGGTGTCTTTATATGTTGTTTTTTGTTTTGTTTTCTTTAAGATGGCTTCAGTTGAACATCATTTGACTTGCCTTAAAGTGACAAACACATAAAGCTTATGCATTTCCTTAATTGTCTGGTCCTAAATCGTTACGTAAAAGGAGGCTTATAGGGCTATAAGTGCAGAAATTTGACTCAAACAGTGTCATCCACAACTCACAATAAACAGACCTGTTTTTCAGATCTTTTCGACATCTAGCCCTCTCTTCTTACTTCCTTTTGGCCAGTTTTTTATAAAAAAAGAATTATAATTACTTGATAACCATTGAGTACTAGTAATCACAATTCACCCACATTTCTCATTACTTCAATAGGGGAACCTTCAATAGGGGTCGGATGATAAAATGACACCAAAACAAATTAAAGTGTTAGCTCAGGGCCGGCTATCTAGATAATGAGGTCTATCCAGAGAGGAAGATGGAGAGGAGGGATGTGGCCTGGCAACTCATGTATTCCACAGTGACTTTCATGGACTGTAAGTCTCATTTAAGTCACAATTCATGATTCATGATTCACGATTCATCAGTCGGGTCGATGCTGTGGGGTGCTGGACTTGGCAGTTGTCCTGAGTGATGGAAAGGGAAACGAACTGTACACGCCTCCCTATCTAGCTTCATGCTCCTACCTTATTCTTACCGGACTGTGTAGTTTCCATCTGTGGTATATGCACATGAACATCGATCTGAAGCGATTTGTCTGTATCATTGAGAATGAGAAAGAAAAGCGGCAGGACATAGTAGACTGAATTCTAGTGTTATTTATATAATATGAGTCTTGTACTGTGGCTGCAGACAGCTGACAAATCAAAGAGTATTTTCAGTCAGAGATGCTCTAAGATGGGTGTTTTTCTTTCGTGAAGGTCAGGTCTAGACTGCCCCACCACACCATATCTCAGCAGTTGTGACAGGATGGGCTAACCTGTTTCGGAGGGTGACAGAGTGCTCCTCTTAAAGCAATGTGTGCTTCAGTACCAGCGACAGGATGAACCAGAATCAAAACAAATGTTTGTAATAGTTGCCGTATTGCACATTTCGAGGCACAGTTTCTCATTTTAAGAAGACTTTTTCGACAGTGCATCGCTACCCCTGTGGTCACAGCCTAAGAACTTCTGTGGGTTCTATCTTCCGTGACATAATACTGACAGAATATTAATAAGCACGCTAAAGTTGAATAAGGGACCGGAGGACGAAGTCATGTTTCTGTAGGTTTAATTCAGTGTGGAGACCCCCTCTCAGCTGCTGCTTAGAGAAAGGCCTACCTGATAGCAGAATGTGTTGGCATTTATACATTTCAGTCAGGTAGAATACAAAAAACCGACTTAAGAGGAGTTTCTTGACAGCATATGCCTCTGTCTAAGCTGCATGACGTCCTTCTATGCTTTCACGTCCATTACTTATGACATGGCATGGAGGGGCGAGCCCTCCCGGAAGCCATAGAGAATGCATTGAAAGCTCTGTTTTGTTAAAAAAAAAAACATTTAACATGGGAGTCAATTGTAGAGGTCTGGGGCGATTCTCATTTCGCCCCAAATCGCCCTGTTACCTGATTCGACAATGAAATTCAAAGGCCGATCAGACGGTCTAGTGGTCGAATCTGACAAAAAAAAGATAACATTTATATTAACATTGTCATCTAGCAGATGCTTTTATCCAAAGCGGCTTACAAGGAAATTGCATTTATTCATTTTCTTTTTTTCCCTTCCCTTTTACCGTAGGCAGCGCCTCGCCCCAATCGCCCTTATGGACAAGCAGCCCCTGGACAAGAAGCAACTTCACTGTTAAGGAATAGTGCTTTTTTTCTGTGAGTCCACAGTTTACAACGAAACCCACAAATAATGCCTAAAGAATGATCCATGACAGAGGCAGAGTTTTGTCATTTGTAACCTCACTGCAAGATGCCACTAAAGCCAACACACTGACCTCTTAAAATGAGACTTATTGAATTCTTCTTTGGGACTAATTTACCCTTGCTTATACTCACGCTGTGGTAGTTTTTGTCAATAATTAATTTTAACTAAGAGCGTGTCCTAAAATAAATGTTTACTTCGATCACTTTGAAATCCATGCTTCTCAACTCAGTCTGTAAATACAAAATCTTTCCATTTTCATTCATTCTACCTGTCAATCTGCCAACCTGGTCCTAGGTTGTCCTTTACCTGTCCTTGTCTTGTCCCTCCATATTTGTTGGCTTCCTGCCATCAAATGTGGAGGGACTTGTTTTCCAAGGTTTGGTCTCCTGTCATTCTCTCAGTCTGGTCTATTCAGGGTTATTATCAATACATATTCCATTTCTTGCATCTCACGCCTCCTTTTCTATTGTGCCTTGAGAGTGATCTTTGCTGGGCTTGTTGATCTCATTCCATGGCTGTCTTGTAGCTGAGCAGGCAGAATAAGTTGTGTTGAAGGTCACAGTTTGCAAATCTATAGTATCTACAGTAAGATAATACGGCATGACCGTCCAGAGCTCTACCTTGCATCACAAGTAACACAATCCCACATTTTTAACAGAGAGAATATTAAACAGGCAAAAACAGGTGTCACAAAGTCATGATTCCCATACTAAAAAATATTGACTTGTGAATGAAAGAGTGCTGGACTGGAGGTGACTACTAAAAAATGATCAATACCAAGCATAAAAAACTAAACATAGATCAACACTTAACGTACCATTCAGTTTGATAAGAAATCACAGTGGACCTGCACTAGGATGGACTCTGGAAAGAAAAGGTCGGCCTTTGTATCTCTCTCTCTCTCTCTCTCTCTCTCTCTCTCTCTCTAGCTGCCATCAGGACGAGTGTCACACACCACCGTAGTCTGCCTCAGTGCTTCTCCTGTCTGTGTTCCTTTTGAATGGTGTGTGTACCTGGCAACTGCGCTGCCATAGTGCAGCGAAATCTTTCACTTTGATTTGAGTTGGGCTGAGATGTCATTACAGCAATGCTTTGACAGGGTGAAGAAATGTACTCTGATTATAGCTTTCTCGCTCCGACTCATCTCATTCTTCTGAGACTAGAGGAAATGTTTGGTTTCTCCCTGTTGCATAGGTGGACAGTGTGAGCAGTAGCATACACTATCATTTTCTGTAAAGTCAATCTCAACACTCAAGCACTAATAAGATGACACTTGTTAAATTACTATTAATCACTGTTGTGGAGGAAATCATTGAGTTGTAATAGAAAAGTAATTATCCCAGTGACTGTTATCTGATTCCTGAAATTTGCATTGCATACCTTCTGGATTCCAAGGAGAATACAGAAGTGTAAGCATTGGACATCATTCTAGTGGCGTAACAAAGACTTGACGTGCCCGAGTGCAGACTTCTCCATTGGGCCCCCTAACCGATTTGTAGTCTGACTATTTTAACGCACGTTAATCCAGACGTGGTACATGCATATGTACTTATGATGTAGAGTACACATTAAGGGTTGATAAAATATGTTTTCATGAAAACACCAATGACCACAGTATTGCAACGATCAAACTGATTTTGGAGAAACAGTGTATAATGAGCAGATAGACAACACATGGGGAAACATTAATACAACTTATTCAGGGGGTAATCAAACACTATTGTGAATTACGAACATTTGCATGGATTTGTGGGAACAGCCACTCGACATTGAAGCGGAAAAATACATTTCAAGTAGCATTTGAGGCGTATAAAAAACAAAACATGCATGACGTTTAGAACGAGCCTTGCATTGAGCAAAATGATCAACAATTTCAGAAATGTTCAACTCCCTGGCTCGGATGCTTTCGATGGATAGCGTAGCTAATCCACTCAGTCTATACTGCCCCATGCTGCTCTAAAGTAGGTCTTAATCATCTTTAGTTTAGAAAATGATCGCGCTGCTGTGGCTACGGTCACAGGTACGTCAGGGACGTGCAGTGAGGTTCGGAGCTGGTGAGGCACAGAAAACGGAAGTGATTACGTCATTTTGAGCTCTAGTTTAAACTATATATATAATGTATATATACATGTATATATGTCTATGGTTTTAAAATTGTCATCTGATCAGAACTGAAAAAACGTTGTTTTATTGTCTAATACCATTATTTTCAAACGATTGTTTTTTTATTGTATTATGATGAGTTATTAATAAGATATTAATAGTTGCAAGCTAGTGTATGTAGCCCTCCCACCAATGATATGGCTCATTTCATTTTGTCTGGAGAAAATATAACTACGGTGGTGGGATGCTAATTTAAATGACCATTTAACCAACTCGGACAGCTTCGAAAAAACAATTCCATATTTATTTACACAACATATTAACATGTAAACAGTTAAACACCGCATACATAGCACACAATACCAAAATGTTCTACTGGCCAGTATAATTTAAAGTTGGTGCACTTTCGTTGGAGCTCATAACCGTCAGTTTGAGGTGAAACTAAATTAATCCACTCGCTAGTTTAGCTCAGGATTAGCACCTACCTAGTCTGCTCACAACTTCAAGGCAACTTTCCTGCATCAACATCCTTTAGCTTCTTTAGGTTCGTGTTGCGCATGAATATGTAGTCCCGTTGGGAAACGTGAAATACTCCAATGCAAATGTGTAATACTACTGTTTGTTTGGACTGAAAGTTCAGTTTTGAGAACTGCTTCAGGTTAGCAATGCAATCTTCCATTTTCGCTGTCAAACTCAAGTAGAGAAGTGCAGAAGAAAATCCAACGTCAGATTATATACCCAACAAGTGCCCTCTCGCTCGCCACCCTTCTTGAATCCGTGGTAGTGCGTGCCTCCCTTGCAATATTTTTCAATGCGTTTTCAGCTCAACTCAAAAGGTTCTACGCTTGCGCACGCATGCGTAAAACCCAGTTTGGAGTGATTTCGCAATCCTAGGGGAGGCACTGTCTACCCTGCCCATAGACTGCAATGCATCTGCCTCCCTTGACCGCACGTCCAATGTTCATTGGCTGATCACTGGGAACCGGAAATGCTCAAATTCAGCGATTTTGATAATAAAAATGCTCGAAATGATCGGAATCATGCAGAAATGACACTCGTAACACAGATAACTAGAGAAATATGAATATTTATTTTATAATACATAAATATATATGATTATTATACAAAAAAAATATATTTTTTTTTAATATTTTTTTTTTTTACTTTTCAAAATGACAGGTGAGGCTCTGCCTCCCCTGCCTCCTATGACTGCACGTCCCTGAGGTACGTTAAGAAACAATAGCATAGCTGTGACCTTGCCAAATGCTGATGTAACCGAGTGGTTATCAACAATCAGAGTTTTGCTATCTGTTGCACTGATGATTGCTGAGAGATCGCTGCTTTAAAGCAGGACCTGAACTATAGGAGTTGCTCTGGAAACGCGGGCGAGAAGTCCCTGTCATAGTGGTCAAACAAAACTTTTGCCTTTCCAAACAGCTCATCATCTCCTGCGAGTTGAAGGGTACTGGGGTGTAAACCATAGAAGACATAGCAGGTTGCTTGCATACTACTGAATCTTTGGGAAAGCTGGCTGATTACGTAAAAAGACTAGCTTTAGCTATTTTCCGACTCCATCCTGCACAATAGTTTTCAATATCTAACCTGGCGGCTGCCTTAGCCTATAGGCCTATACATGCATTTTATGACGTTTAATAGCCATGTCTAAATGCATTCTATTAGGCTATACCAGACAGTAAACGTTATGTGATTAGCCTACCCTGGTGGCTCATTGCTGTTGGGCTGGTATGGGGGTCAGACGTAGCGTTCTCCTGCACTCTCCGCCACAAATCCAAATGAAGATCATTTTGGCAGCTTTGCCACCATTTCTTCCTGCTTTTTACGTCTGTGTCGCTTCCTGCAGCCACTTTTGTGTTTAAAGGGCATGGGGTAGCCTACTTATAGCTTACTCAATACGCAATGCAACACAACACAGGAAGGGAAACAATCGCAACATGTGTGGGTGAATAGTTGACAACAATTTTACCCAGATATCCTTGCTGTTTTTCGATGGCAATATTACTTAATGAAAACGAGATTTGTTTCATTCAGCAAAAGGCAAATGATGCTAAATGAATTATTTGATGTGGTCAAGACTGACTATTGTTAAAATGTTTATTGGGCAGGTGATAGCTCATTACTATGAATAACTGACACCATAATTGAGAAATGTTTGCGAAATAATCGCACTGGATCACAAATTGATTACGCCGTTGTATGCTTAGCAGGGGGCCCGCCAGCTCTTCAACTAGAAAATAGTCGTCACACTTCTGCGATGAGATCGGTGACGGGCCCCTTTTTGCCACGGGCCCTAGTGCAGCTGCACTCCCTGCACTCCCTATAGTTACGCCACTGATGGAAGTCATGTCTTAAAGGGAAGTCATGTCTTAAAGGAAAGTTTCCACCTCTGGTGCTGCAGAGATTCGGTTAAATCTATTTCAATGTCGATAAAGCAGAGTGTCTTATGTCTTAAATCCTCTCAGCCCACTTATTCCCTCCGCTAACACAGGGCATTTAGACTCTTTGTAAAGTACATTTCTTCTGTCATCATCTGTTCATAAAAGAGGTTTTATTTCTAAAGGATATGCAAGCCAGACAGACAGCAAAAGATAATTCATCTTTCGCATTTTTGTTATTTATTTCTGCGTGCTGGGGTTTACCATTGCTGCGAGACAGGGTTTGCCATTGCTGCAAGAACCATCTGTGCGGATATGAAAGAAAAGGCAGAGGCGTATGCAACCGAGGTTAACGGCTTGTCTTGCAAACTTTAATCATCAAAAGCCAAAGTGTGCTGCAGGGAGTAAACAAAGCAGTAGATCATAGCCATAAAGACCGCAATATCACAACACTTACACTGAAACACAAAGTAGCCCAGATGTGCACTAATAATTTCACTGGCGAAAAGGGCAAAGCAAGGGTAATGGACAGTAATTTTAAGTGATTTCTATGTATTTATTCATACGTAAGTGGTTAGCGTACACTTCATACCTTGTGCTTATATTTGGCTGGAGCGGTTGGGAATCGGAATGGTTACCAGTCTGTGGTTGCTAGTTGCATTTGCCACAGTCTCTCAGTCAAGTCTTGTATGATTGAGGATGCTGGCCTGACCACATACATTTTTTTGTACCCTTTGGCATTCATTTGTTTTTATGTTCATTTTAATTACGTTTTCACAATGGAAACCTGTCTGCTGCAACACGATTATACTTTCTGCGCAGTGTAGGGACGTCTGGTGGGTTTCTTGCTGATTGAACTCAATTGGCTCAATCAGATTTGCTGACTAACTCTCGGTCCACTCAGCCTCTTCTGTAAGGCAGTGAGGCAGAGTGATTCCTCCCTGCTCCATCGCCTCTCTGTACAGCACCTGTCCCATCCCATGAACACCTCCTAATGCTTCAGTGCAAAGTGCTTTGGTTTTCTCCTCTAGAGCAATTTGAACACGACACCCTTTTACCCCCCCACCCCCCCACCCCCCGTTTTTTTCTCAGACTGCCAGGCAGCTGGGTAAGAGCTATTAACAGCACATTGCGCTTTGAAAGAGAGAGAGAGGGCACCGCCGACATTTTCAATGCCCACAGCGAGGAAGCCTGTGCCTACCTCTCTGAAGCTTAGCAGGGGCAGGGCACCACATCCAAGAGGAGGAGAAAAAAAGGGGGGTATGAGTCACATTCATTTGGTGGGGCTTATCTTGGCATGCAGCCAGTCAATCACTATTACATGAGAAAATGAGCTGGTGGCAACAGAGAGGGGCTGTGTTACTCTCTGCAGGCATCATGGATCAGTGAAACTGCTGGGCTGGGTCCCCAGTCATAGGCCTGCTGTGTATAATTGTGTGTGTGTGTGTGTGTGTGTGTGTGTGTGTGTGTGTGTGTGTGTGTGTGTGTGTGTGTGTGTGTGTGTGTTTGTGAGAGAGAGAGAGTGAGAGTGAGAGTGAGAGTGAGAGAGAGTGAGAGTGTGTGTGTGTGTGTGTGTGTGTGTGTGTGTGTGTGTGTGTGTGTTTGTGTGTGTGTCTGTGTGTGTGTCTGTGTGTACCTTAATAGATGTAATTTTCAAATTTGCATTTTGTAAGTAATTGATTTTTAAGTTAATAAGCATATGACATGCTGTGTGTGTGTGTGTGAGTGTGTGTGTGTGTGTGTGTGTGTGTGTGTGTGTGTGTGTGTGTGTGTGTGTGTGTGTGTGTGTGTGTGTGTGTGTGTGTGTGTGTGTGTGTGTGTGTGTGTGTGTGTGTGTGTGTGTGTGTTTGTGTGTTTGTGTGTGTCTTTGTGTCCATCCAGCCAATTGCCAGCAGCAGGTGGTCTGTAAACACACACTGGCTCTTTAAAGTAGGTTTCTAATCTCTCTGCCGTCCCAAATAATATTCTTCATGCTTAGATGAACCAAGGCTCCTGATATTCATGAGGTTGGGCGAGCAGAAAAAATGATCTGCTACTTCTAAAGGAAAGAGCTAATAGACTGCTTGGTCCAGTGAATGCTAGTAGCTATGGTTTTGTCTAAGCTTCCCCTGAGTCTCACCAAAGACTTCTGAAAACACTTGATCTTGTCAGCATTTTGAGGATTCGGTGAGACATCAGACTGAGTCTATGAGTAAAGACTTTTTGTCAAAGTTAAGCTAAAGGGAATGACTTTGAGGTTAACTTTGAAGACACCATGTAGAGTCTGTTCCTCTGCCTACAACACAGGGAGTGCCCTAAATGTAGTTTTCACTTTTCTATCTATTTTTGCCTTTCTTTCCCTTACACACACACATGCACGCACGCACGCACGCACGCACGCACGCACGCACGCACGCACGCACGCACGCACGCACGCACGCACACACACACACACACACACACACACACACACACACACACACACCACACACACACACACATGCAATGTACTCTATTTCCTGACTTGGACAGCTTGCTAGTGTAGTTGGCAGTAAAGGGTCGCTGGGATCAGATGAGTCCTGGAGCTCTGTCTGTGGGTGTCTGAGCAGAGAACAGAGGGAGCCTGCAGCCTTGTTACCATCTCCAGCCTCTGTTTCTGCTGCCAGGGCAAAGGCCAACCACGCTCTCCCAGGGGATGGAGCTCAAAAGTGGGACCCTATCAGAGGCTGCTAGGCTCTGGCCACCCCAAGATCAGGCCCTGGCACCATAAGACCAGGGTGCTAGTACCCCCTGAAGAATCTTGCTTTTTGTTAACATTGTTTAAGTAGCTAGCTGTACATTACAGCACAGTATATGCAGTACTAATGTGTTAGTAGGATCTGTGTTGTCTTTCCCTAGGTCCTGAGTTAATGCAAGTTACAGTGGCTTATGCGAGTGAGGTTTGAGGAAAGGCTTTAGGATTAGTTTGAGGTGCTCAGGTTAGCCGAGCGTCGTGTCTCAAAGCCACACAGCAAAGACTCCAGGCATAAATGGACCTTGCACTTTGACTCGAGCAACAGTTCAGTTTATTTAGAAGCGCCACACTGTGCTGGAAATGGCACGGAACCTTCATGCAAAATTCCAGTGGGACTAGAGCTCTGTCTTTGTCTGTGCACAATCTGCATTGTTTCAGTTCTGAAGCGATCGCAGAAAGTGTTTTTTTTTTCTCTGCTGGATATATGAAAAGGACCTCAGAGACCTGAGTTGAATGGAATGTAGGGTACCAGTCGTCCCCACCCCCGAATGCACACACTGCCTGCCAAAAAACAAAACAAAAACAAAAGCCAGTAAAAATCAAGAACATCATAGCAGTGGCAGTCACTGTTCCTCAGTGATTCCTCTGCATGTATCATTTTATGTAGTGGAAACATTGCCTAAGTTCTAAACACAGGAAGTGAAGGCATAAACCTGTCACTAGGACTACAAGTGCAATGATGTTACAACTACGATTTAAATGATGTACTATGAATGTAAATGTTCTGTTGTGACGAGAATCTGAGAAGTGGAATGTTAATCGCGTTGAAGCGTTTATGTGAAGGAGGGTATAAATCGAATTAACATCGCTGAGGCATGTTCACAGACTTTAATGGTGAACACATTAACAGGACGTCACACACACATCAATCTAATTATCTCCTGCATGTTAACACCTGTTTGAGGACATTTATGATATTTAAGAATCACAGGGGAGGTTTTGAAACATTCGATTAATAGGATTTATTTTCGGTTGGTTGGTTGGTTGACTGAAAAGCTTAGGGACATGGCTGACTTGCACGGGGCGCATCAGCAAACACGGTCATCCCTGTTTGCTCAGGGCCGTCATGCTAAGAGTTGGCTGAAGTACGTGTGCCTACCACTCACACCCATGCAGTTGCAGTCTTCTAACAGGAGTCTTATGCATATAATGTCCTCTAAGTCTGCTTAAGAGTACAGGTGCAGATTAAAAGACATCAAGCAAAGTGATGGTATTGACCTTTTTGTTTGGCAAACCCAAATTTCACTTTGACAGCTGCCAATTTCTTCTCTGAACAAGGGTAGCCTGGCCAGAAGTCAGTTGGATAGGAAAGGGCTGTGGTATGTTTGCAGTCATCTTTCTGTCCCAACCTAGGGTGGAAACGGTCTTTTATGTTCTATTTATTCACAGTTGTAGGCTTTTCT
The DNA here is from genome assembly GCF_963457725.1 of Sprattus sprattus. Classification (NCBI taxonomy): domain Eukaryota; kingdom Metazoa; phylum Chordata; class Actinopteri; order Clupeiformes; family Clupeidae; genus Sprattus; species Sprattus sprattus. Next base: position 9,189,091 of record NC_137916.1, on the reverse strand, counting down.
CGTTAGACTTAAGACTACAGAATGCTCTTTGTAGAATGCGGTTCTTCACTTTTTTGTCACTCTCTGTTGCGAATGTTGTTTCTCTAATACCCTCTCCCTCCCAATTTTTTGTTCTCTCTCTCTCTCTCTCTCTCTCTCTCTCTCTCTCTCTTTCTCTTTTTCTCACTTTGGATCAATAGAGTTTGCGATAAAAGTTCAGTTGTGCTGAAGGCAGTCAATGTTGACTGTGTAAATTCTAAGAGCTTATGCTCGTCTTGACCTCAGTTTGTGTGTGAGTGTTTTGGTTTTAGTAATATGAAATAATGCATTTGTAGTCCAGTATTAATACCCTAGTTTTATCTGAATGCATACCAAACTAAGCGGAAGATGTGGCAACGTTGTAGGAAGAGTGATCCGAGGTTCTGCAAGCACTTTTGAATAAATCAGGATTCGGCTGTTTAACACTCACTCGCACAAATAAACTAAACCACCACCCACCCATGTGCAACCCACACACACACACACACACACACACACACACACACACACACACACACATACACACACAGACTCTCATTTTTTGACCCATTTGACCTTTCCTGATAACTTTCAAATTGGTCTTATATCATCTCCCTCCCTCCCTCCCTCCCTCTTTCTCTCTCTCTGTCTCTCTCTCTCTCTTGCTATCTGTGTGCATCTAGTCTGTGTGACATTGAGTGAGAGGTGTGGTGTACGCAAGGGGAGAAAAAGTGCTGACCCTGTCCTGGCCGTGGTTGGCATGGTCAGCCCCTCTCCCTGACACGCTGTCAACCTGTCTATGGGGTTGCCATATGTACAACGACCCCCACTCTCCGTCCCCAGCATCACCTGTGCCATGCCATAAAATCTATGTTCATGCTCTCCCTGATAGATGACCTGACAAAAGATATATAGCCCCGACATTCATGTCACAGATAGCCATGTTCCATGTTGCGTGTCATAACTCATTCTATTAAACTTAACTTGCCTTGCATTATTTGACAGTGAGTGAGAGACTATATAAAAGTCCCCCATTTTGTCTCCTCTCTAACTTGTAAGTGTATGGTGCATGTATGGTGCACATGGTGCAAGTCTTTGGGGTGAGCAATCCTCTCTGCTATACATAATGTATACTGTGTTCTTCTCTAATTGGTCCCATCGTGGTTAAATACAAATAGGACGGTTGGATGTATGGATCCATGAAAGGTAAGGCAAGGCGGGATGAGGGAGCGACGGGAGCAGAGGGAGGAGAGGGAGGACGCTGCGGTGGGGTGACAGGGAGGAGAGGGGCAGAGGGAGGAGAGGGAGGATGCTGCGGAGGGAGGAGAGGGGTGAGAGGGAGCAGAGGAAGGAGAGGGAGGATGCTGCGGTGGGAGGAGAGGGAGCAGAGGAAGGAGAGGGAGGATGCTGCGGTGGGGTGACAGGGAGAAATGCTGAGCTAAGGAGGAAACCTGTGCTGGGGTCAGAGAGAGTCAGAAAGTTCTCTAAACTAGGAGCACAACACTGAGAGAAAAGGTGGTGTGTGTGTGTGTGTGTGTGTGTGTGTGTGTGTGTGTGTGTGTGTGTGTGTGTGTGTGTGTGTTTGTGTGTGAGTGTGTGTCTGTGTGTGTGTGTGTGGCCCCGGAGTTGCACAGTAGCATCAAACAGCAAGGCGTGATGGTGCGACGGCCTCTGTTCAGCGCACACTGTACCTTTGGAGATACTGCTCGCACTGTCAAAAGGAATGAGACAGTTGGTAGGAGGCTCCATCCTATATTTATGCCATGTTCAGCAGAGACCACTTCAAATAATTGCTTCTCCTCAATGTGCCAAAGTGTTTTTTTGTTTTTATACTTTACATGGTTGGCTTGGTGGAAAGTAAGTACGCCTGTATTTTTTTGGAGGGGGTGGGCTTTAAAGGGTATTTTCTCTTACTTTCTACTTGAGCTTGTGTACATAGTTTAGCTCTGCATCCTTTGTTGTATGTTTGTTTGTGTGTGCGTGTGTGTGCGTGTGTGTGTGTGTGTGTGTGTGTGTGTGTGTGTGTGTTTGTGTGTGTGTGTGTGTGTGTGTTGAAGAGAGAGAGAGAGAGAGAGAGAGAGAGAGAGAGAGAGACACTGAGAACACCAGTTTTTTCTTCCCTGGTCTATGCATTCCACGTACGTTCATGTGGTGATGTGAGTACAGAGAGGACTGAACTCTACTTGACCCCCTGTAATAGCACTTACATTGATAGGTACTACAAATCACATGAGCTTTTTATGCTAATGCTGTATAACAGATACTCGTGCCACCACGTTATCAAATAATCACACTACCCTTTGCAAATGTTAACATCAAATGCATCACAAAGCGAGGGAATCTGCAGAGGACAGCCCAGGCAGATAAACAGTGGGCTGATGTCTGAGTTTTTGGTTTTTAATATATTGTAGAAAGACCTTAAAATAGGGTTAATCATCCAAAAACCTTCACTAATGATTTAAACAGAGAAATATTGTCGTTATGTATGCGTTATTATGCTATGAGTTTACTGGTCTGGCCCACTTGAGATCAAAGTGGGCAGTATGTGGCCCCTTAGCTAAAATGAGTTTGACACCCCTGATCTAGACAATCGTGAAATTGATAGCTGAAAGTTGAAACAAGCAAACATACAAATCCATGAACAATATTGGTTACCTGCATAAAACACAAAAACTTTGAATGGGCCTCTAAAAACCTGGTCCGCCTAGACAAAATACATTTTATTCAAAAAAACATACAAAGCCTGCTTCAATACAAATTTCATCATTCTGAAATCTGTTTTGACCATTGCCTGTAACCTGTGACAGAACAGGACAGGGTATCTGCCACCATATGTATGTCTTATGAGTGTTTAAGTGAAGTGTCACCACTTATCTGTGTGTCTGTTGTGTGTTTATAGGTTCATAGAGCATGGCGAGTACAAGGAGAACCAGTATGGCACCAGCATAGAGGCCATTTGCTCGGTTCAGGCCAAAAATAAGATGTGTCTGGTGCCTCTAAACTGAGGTATGCTTCACAAACTTCTTTTGTTCACTTAACCATGGAAGCAGTTTTCTACCATTAAAGGTTCAAAGGAGAGGTGACTTCATGTCTCTGAATAGGACTCTAAACCGACTTGATTTTGAGTGGAGTTGCCCAGCCAAGCTGTCCTGTGAGCAGTGGCGGTTTTACATCGAATTAAGCCCCCGGGCGAGACCCCCTCCGAGCTGCTCACTACTACCTTCACATTTACATTAACATTTAGTCATGAAGCAGACACTTTTGTCCAAAGCGACGTACAAGGGAGACAACAGTCACCAGTGGGATAAGTTGATGCAGTCAGTGGTCTCCTTAAACCAATTCACCTTGCCCTTGGTGACCACATATTCATTGTGTATTACCTATGTGTATTAGCCATTTCATACAATTCCGAAAAGCAAAAACGTGCAGGAATTATAAGCCTGTAATTATTATGTTATATATGTGCGTTATTTGGCAGAAAAAGTCGATGTGTGACTGACTTTAGAACTGTCCGCCACACCCCCTCCCAGGCTTGTCCTTTCTCACCGAGGATCTGTGCACGGCACCTTCTTAGCAGGGGCGACTGCAGCTGCAGGGGGCGCCAATTTGCCAAATTTCACACACAGTGATATGATAAATAATAGAAAAGCGCTTCGCAGCCCAGATGATTTTTTTTTTTTTAAGTGCTCGTGCTGCCCCCTACGTGAGATGAAAAAGTGCCGCCCCGGGGCGGCTGCCCGGTTCGCCCGTGCCTAAAACCGCCCCTGCCTGTGAGGATGTGGCATTTGACAAACACAAAACTCTCACCAAATTCTCAGATGAGTCAAAGAAACCTCAATTGATTGCTAATCCATTTTCTTTTAATCTCCGCAGACACTTTGTACGTCTGAGTTCAAGCCCTTCGTGATTTTTGTCAAGCCGAGAATTCCAGAAGGAAGAAAGCATGCAGCGCAACTACCTCACCAGGAGGGGGAACATGGACAAGTCAAGGCCCCTTGACGCATTCCAGTGGAAACAAAAAATACCAAACTTCCTTTTTATACAGACAACATCTATAACAGTGTGGAAAGCTTACAGACACTCATAACTCTGTTTTAGATGAGAGGGTCTTTTATTTTTCACAAGCGAGACAATTTTGATGTTTCTGTTTTTGTCTACACTGTAAAAAAAAAAAAATTCGTAAAAAAAATGGTAAATTACTGGCAGCTACGGCTGCCAAACAAAAACCGTAAAATTTAAGTAAAACATCCGGTAACACTTTATAATAACTACACAAAATTCATCATTTATTAAGCATTTATTAACTATTAGGAAATGGTTTGTTCACCATTAGTTATTTATTGTTCATACATAACGTATCATTAGTAAAGCATTTCTTCACACATTTATAAATGGTTTGTTCATAGTCAATGAGCCTTCTAAAAAACTATCAAATAATGGTTTGTTCATAATTAGTTATTTATTGTTCATACATTACGTATCATTAGTGAAGCATTTCTTCACACAGTTATAAATGGTTTGTTCATAGTAAATAAGCCTTTTAAAAAAACTATTAGATAAGGGTTTGTTCTCCATTAGTTATTTATTGTTCATACATAATGTATCATTAGTAAAGCATTTGTACACACAATCATTAATGGCTTGTTCATAGCAAGTAATGCTGTCCAAAATTACGCTAAGTAATTTAACCATTATTATCTAGGTACTTAGGAATGTATAAGGCCGGTTAAATCCTGGAAGTTGATGATTAACAGACTATCTAGACCTACATTTGTTCATGCCTTAAATAAAATGTTATGATTTAGAAATAGGCCTCAACTAATAGCTGGGGCGTTAATACATATGTTACAAATACTTACCAATTAGGTTATCCATGATTAATTCAGGAGTTACTGCTGGTTAGTAAAGTATATTTTGTGAGCCCATCTAAAGTGAGCACTTTCTATGCTTTACAAAGCATTTAAAAATAAGTTGCAAACATCACCTGGACACAAACATGTATTATTCTATTTGGACATGCCTCCAGAAATATGCCTACGGATAGTTAGTGCTACTGCATCTTTAACAAGCAGTTAACAACACTTCAATTCATGATTAAATCATAAGTTACTACTGATTCGTTGACTACATGGTGTGAGCCCATCTAAAGTGAGGACTTGCTATGCTTTGCAAAGCATTTATAAATGGTTGCAAACAGAACCTGGACACAAACATGTATTATTCTATTTGGACATGCCTTCAGAAATATGCCTACGGATAGTAAGTGTTACTGCATCTTTAACAAGCACTTAACAACACTTCAATTCATGATGAACTCATGCGTTACTACTGATTAGTTGACTACATGGTGTGAGCCCATCTAAAGTGAGGACTTGCTATGCTTTACAAGGCATTTATTAATGAGTGGCAAAAGCTAGCAGATACCAAAGAGACACTAGTAAAAGTAGTTTTATTTTAAGAAAAGGGAAAGAAATGCCAAAGTGATGAAAACGTCCAAATATTTATTTAAAACTAAATATGCACACAAGTTGAAAATCATCACTTAAAATAATGAAACTGTTGAGTTCAAGTAATGCTTATATTTAGACATAAAAGCTTTACGCAGACATCAATAAAACTTTTGGAAAGAAATTATGAGATTCGGACTGGAAAGGCTTTTCGTATATCCTTGAACAACCGTCCAAGTGGCCGATCATCAGGGTGACCGGAGCCAAAAAGTCAATAATTTTATCCGGATCATGGCACCATTGTAACAAGTCCTGCGTTGCGTTCTGTGTGAGTCTGTTTGCTGGGCAAGAAATGGCCACGCACTGAAGTTCTGATGCCTTGTTCCAGCAAAGTGGAGCTCCTTACACTGAACACATTAACATACAATGTAAAAATGACTAAACTGTGTGAGTAAGGAACTGTATAGGTTCTGATGCAGATATGGTGGTGTCACCCTGCTGTGTCTGTAAGAACACCTCTGGAGTCGGAATGCAGTCTTTAGGGGGTTTATGCAGCTATTGTAGGCAGCACAGCAATACACAGGACTCAGGCATATTCAGTGAACTCAATGATCTTTGCATTTGTGTTTGTGGTCTATCAAAAGGAAATAAAGTACAAATTATACATTAGTGTGCATAAATAACGTTAACATAAAGGCTTAATATGACACACAGCAAATAGTGGTGATAACTATGTCATTATACTGCCATCTACTGGTCATTTAAATCGGTTTTATTAACCTACAATTACAACTATAATGCCATTAACGTGCAATCTTACGGCAGGAATAGAAAACTCACTTATGTTACAAATAATAATACAAGAAAGCTTATACGTATTACACAGGTCTAACATACTCACTAACATTAATAACAGTTCAACTAAACTTCGTTTAGAGTAGCCAGGCATACAGCTAACATCTCCACATATTAACTAACACTAACATTAGCTTCTTACTAAACTTACGTCTTTACAATACAGAATTATCGCATACATTTATATAACAGGAAAAAAAAAAAAAGACCTACGGTTCGCCAGTGACGCACAAACATGTCTGAAAGGAATGTGAAACTTCAATCAGTTAAGGGCGCTGACCTTTCTAACATACGAGACAGTCTGTAACATGAAGTCCTCAAACACAATGGATATTAGCCTGTTAGCAGAGGGAAAACGTATGCTAGACCTCATGGCATATGACAAACAAGATACATGCTGCATTAAATATCACATCGTATGTAGCACATGTTGCAGTTCACAATCTATGAGTATATTCACCGCTGTGTCATCATTATACCATATCTTTGTGGGTTTATCACTTATAAATACGTTTAGTATAGCATACGTACCTCTTTTCAGATCAGCAGCAAGTTCAAACTGAAGTCTTAAAGGAGATGCCAGTTTAACCACGTTGTTTAAAGGGGCAATACAAGCTCAGCGTGTTTAAATAACAAGATTAAGTACGTGAAATTGCATTGCCCTTTTAAGAAACGTGGTTAAGCTGGCATCTCCTTTAAGACTTCAGTTTGAAATTGCTGCTGATCTGAAAAGAGGTACGTATGCTATACTAAACGTATTTATAAGTGATAAACCCACAAAGATATGGTATAATGATGACACAGCGGTGAATATACTCATAGATTGTGAACTGCAACATGTGCTACATACGATGTGATATTTAATGCAGCATGTATCTTGTTTGTCATATGCCATGAGGTCTAGCATACGTTTTCCCTCTGCTAACAGGCTAATATCCATTGTGTTTGAGGACTTCATGTTACAGACTGTCTCGTATGTTAGAAAGGTCAGAGCCCTTAACTGATTAAAGTTTCATATTCCTTTTAGACATGTTTGTGCGTCACTGGCGAACCGTAGGTCTGTTTTTTCCTGTTATATAAATGTATGCGATAATTCTGTACTGTAAAGACATTAGTTTAGTAAGCAGCTAATATGTTAGTGTTAGTTAATATGTGGAGATGTTAGCTGTATGCCTGGCTACTCTAAACGAAGTTTAGTTGAACTGTTATTAATGTTAGTGAGTATGTTAGACCTGTGTAATATGTATAAGCTTTCTTGTATTATTATTTGTAACATAAGTGAGTTTTCTATTCCTGCCGTAAGGTTGCACGGTAATAGCATTAAAGTTGTAATTGTAGGTTAATAAAACCGATTTTTAGATGACAGTATAATGACATAGTTATCACCACTATTTGCTGTGTGTCTGAGATATGTATATATTAAGCCTTTATGTTAACGTTATTTATGCATACTAATGTATAATTTGTACTTTATTTCCTTTTGATAGACCACAAACACAAATGCAAAGATCATTGAGTTCACTGAATATGCCTGAGTCCTGTGTATTGCTGTGCTGCCTACAATAGCTGCATAAACCCCCTAAAGACTGCATTCCGACTCCAGAGGTGTTCTTACAGACACACCAGGGTGACACCACCATATCTGCATCAGAACCTATACAGTTCCTTACTCACACAGTTTAGTCATTTTTACATTGTATGTTAATGTGTTCAGTGTAAGGAGCTCCACTTTGCTGGAACAAGGCATCAGAACTTCAGTGCGTGGCCATTTCTTGCCCAGCAAACAGACTCAAACAGAACGCAACGCAGGACTTGTTACTATGGTGCCATGATCCGGATAAAATGATTGACTTTTTGGCTCCGGTCACCCTGATGATCGGCCACTTGGACGGTTGTTCAAGGATATACGAAAAGCCTTTCCAGTCCGAATCTCATAATTTCTTTGTTTTATTGATGTCTGCGTAAAGCTTTTATGTCTAAATATAAGCATTACTTGAACTCAACAGTTTCATTATTTTAAGTGATGATTTTCAACTTGTGTGCATATTTAGTTTTAAATAAATATTTGTACGTTTTCATCACTTTGGCATTTCTTTCCCTTTTCTTAAAATAATACTACTTTTACTAGTGTCTCTTTGGTATCTGCTAGCTTTTGCCACTCATTAATAAATGCCTTGTAAAGCATAGCAAGTCCTCACTTTAGATGGGCTCACACCATGTAGTCAACTAATCAGTAGTAACGCATGAGTTAATCATGAATTGAAGTGTTGTTAAGTGCTTGTTAAAGATGCAGTAACACTAACTATCCGTAGGCATATTTCTGAAGGCATGTCCAAATAGAATAATACATGTTTGTGTCCAGGTTCTGTTTGCAACCATTTATAAATGCTTTGCAAAGCATAGCAAGTCCTCACTTTAGATGGGCTCACACCATGTAGTCAACGCATCAGTAGTAACTTATGATTTAATCATGAATTGAAGTGTTGTTAACTGCTTGTTAAAGATGCAGTAGCACTAACTATCCGTAGGCATATTTCTGGAGGCATGTCCAAATAGAATAATACATGTTTGTGTCCAGGTGATGTTTGCAACTTATTTTTAAATGCTTTGTAAAGCATAGAAAGTGCTCACTTTAGATGGGCTCACATAATATACTTTACTAACCAGCAGTAACTCTTGAATTAATCATGGATAACCTAATTGGTAAGTATTTGTAACATATGTATTAACGCCCCAGCTATTAGTTGAGGCCTATTTCTAAATCATAACATTTTATTTAAGGCATGAACAGATGTAGGTGTAGATAGTCTGTTAATCATCAACTTCCAGGTTTTAACCGGCCTTATACATTCCTAAGTACCTAGATAATAATTGTAAAATTACTAAGCGTAATGTTACTATGAACAAGCCATTAATGAGTGTGTGTACAAATGATTTACTAATGATACATTATGTATGAACAATAAATAACTAATGGTGAACAAACCATTATTTAATAGTTTTTTAGAAGGCTTATTTACTATGAACAAACCATTTATAACTGTGTGAAGAAATGCTTTACTAATGATACGTTATGTATGAACAATAAATAACTAATTATGAACAAACCATTATTTAATAGTTTTTTAGAAGGCTCATTGACTATGAACAAACCATTTATAACTGTGTGAAGAAATGCTTTACTAATGATACATTATGTATGAACAATAAATAACTAATGGTGAACAAACCATTACCTAATAGTTAACAAATGCTTAATAAATGATGCATTGTGTGTAGTTATTATAAAGTGTTACCAAACATCCTAATTCAAATAAAGTGCAAAAACACTATATTTACAGATATTTCCATTAAAAGATTTGCGGAGAAACACTGTTATTTTATAGATTTTTCATCAATTAATACAATCAAACACAATTAATAAAGTGACAACCCTACAGTTTAGCAGAGAAAAACTGTTATTTTACAGATTCTTCCTAATTTATAATGAGCAAACACCTTTAATTAAGTTAGGGTACTAAAAGTATAGCAGAAACACTGTTATTTTACAATGTTTTCCTCAATATTTAAGATTAAAAACCTTCAATAAAGTGGCAGCCCTAACAGTTCAGCAGAGAAAAACTGTTATTTTGCAGATTTTTTAATCTATTATTAATATCGAACACTTTCAATAAAGTGACAGTACTACAAGTTTAGCAAAAACTGCTGTTATTTTACAGATTCTTCCAAATGTATTACGAGCAAACACCATTAATTAAGTCAGGATTCTTTAATTAAGATTAAAAACCTTCAATAAAGTGGCAGCCCTAACAGTTTTGCAGAGAAACACAGGTATTTTACAGATTTTCCCTCATTTATTACAATGAAACACCTTCAATTAAGTGACGGTACTTTATATTTAGCAGAGAAACATTTTAGCAGAGAGTCATTTTACAGATTGTTCCTACATTTTTATGATCAAACACATTCAATAAAGTGCTGACACATGCTCAAGATTGTAAAATGATGGCTTTATTTTGGAAGACAAAAATAAAAACTCTAAGTAGTACTGTATAAAATGGATTACAATTATTTCAAACATCGACTTGCAGGGTCCATATGAAGCTGGGGAAACAGAATCCAATCAGCTACAAAGAACTGTGTGTATTCTGCCAGAGGGGTTGTCTGTCAGTTTCCAGTTACTAACTTGTGGTTATATGTCAGTCAAACGGCTATTATCAACTTTCAAAAATCCTTGCCAATCGAGAGACCGAGCCTCTTAGTAGTGGGTGTGCAATGGCAAAGTACAAAGTGCTTCCTTACCTGTGTCCAGGGGCGGAGTGGCCATCGGGAGCACCGGGATTTTTCCCGGTCGGCCGGTAGGCCAATAATCTCTCGAGAACCAGCCTGCAGGCCGGCCTTCGCAGCCGTCGCATCAAATTCGTGAGCTGCCCATCTGGTCCCGGGAAAATCTCCAAATTCTCCGAGAGTTACAAAATTAGCCAGTCCAACCACGATTTATAGCACTATTTGTCTCTGTACATCACACCTATGGTGTGTGTCAAACTCACTCCCATCAATCCAACCTTCTGATTTTTGTTTAGCCTCCTATATTGATGTAATTATTTTTATTCAGACGCTCCATTACTTTCATGACCACAAATATAAATTGGCCAGCGATTTAATTCGTTTTTTTTTGTTGAATGTAGAATAGTCGGTGCAAAGCATCATGGGAAATGCGTATCGTTCTGCCTTTATCAAGTGAACCTAGGGAGATAAATTAGCGGCTATCAGGGAGAGATAGCAGGTGAAGCGGGCCTGATGGAGGGACATAAGAGAAAGGAGAAAGGAGGGGGCAAAAAGGCCAGACTGAAAAAGAGGCGGATGCTGGAGGAAAGTGCATCAAAATGTACAAGAATTACGGATTTATTCAACCAGCCGTCAACTAGGTGCGAGTGAGTTGACATGACACATTGTTGCGAATTAGCATAACATTTGAGCCAATACGGGACGCGATTTGTTCCGTATTTCCATAAGTATATACAAATACACTGTCACTGTCATGTCTGTCACCCACACATCAACTATAAATCTAACAATAATGATCAAAAGCCGCCCGTTTGTTTCTGTAGTTGATATATGGGAGGTGGAGGGGATGCGGGTTGGGCCAGTTGTGGGCACGTTGTGGGCACGTTATGGGCCGGTGGTGGGCCGGTGCAGTCAGAATTGTCCCGGTGGATTTTTGTGTCCCACTCCGCCCCTGCCTGTGTCTGTTCCTTAGGGCAAGATGCATTGCTGACGCATTGCACCTGCGACTGCAGAGTATGTCATGCATTACTGTAGGCACCAATCAATCAAGAAGCTTCCATGGACATGTGTGTCATGCACATAAACATACACACACACAGACAGAAACATACACAGATACAGACAGTCAGACACACACACACACACACACACACACACACACACACGCACACAACCTCACATATCATGAACTTCAGTAGAAATCATTGTACATAAATATGGAATGTTTAATTTTACAGTGTTTAATGTAGCATTCCATCCATCTCTTTCCGTCTGTCTCTCTTTCTCTCCCTCTCTCTCTCTCTCTCTCTCTCTCCCTCTCTCTTTCTATCTCTCTATCTATCATCTATCTATTTAGCTATCTATCTAGCTATCTATCTATCTGAATGGATGAGTAACTGGTGGGAATGCCTGTATATTGTGATGCTGCATTGTCCTTTGTGTCCATACAAAATGAACAAACACAGCAGAGCTGTAAATATGTTTATTATAGGGAAGAAGGGATTAGGACAGGACCATAGTGTTACTGTGGACTTCCTTATCAGTTTGGGCCGTTGTGTTTGTGTGTGCGTCATGGGAATATGATTTGGGATGATCGCTATGCACACTGGGACCTTTGCCCACAAAGGACAAACTTTGACGGGAGGACAAAACGAATTGATTCCATCATCTTTCTTGGTGAATTTGTAACCGTGCAGGTTGAATCGTTAAACCCTTGAGTACACAACAATACCAAAACGTATTTCTGAAATATTTGAGCTTTATTAATAAGGTCTAAAACAGGAAAACAATCCTATACAATAGTGGCAGAGGAAGAAAAGATAAAAACAGACTATTCATCAATTCACAATTTAAAAACAAGGTGGCTAGACTAAGCGCCGACAGTGGCAATACATATTACATGCAAATCTGCAGAGAGAGCTAGAGTCAATCTAAACGACCATGTTGCAATCTCATAGTGGTAAGAGTCAGTGTGTGCAAAACCTAATCAGTGATCCAACACTGAAATCCTATGTGCAAAAGTGCAAACAATTCGACACTGCAAACGTAAGTGCAACAAGGCAACAACTCGACACTGCAATCTTGTGTGCAACATGCAAACAGCTGAGGACTAAATAAGACAACAGGTAAGACCACCACACAATATTGCGACATGGAAATATGGATCTCTAGGCATATGATTATCTTTGACAAATGATGACACTGCGGGCAGCCAGTGGAAAGTCTAACCATCAATTGTATTAAAAACACCATTCACTTCTCTAACGGAGGGATGGTCTCAAAGGCCATCACAGCCCAGTATCAGGCCCAGCCCACGGTCTAGCCAACCGAAGTCCAGGAAGGGGTTTGAGTGACGGATGCGGTCGTTCTCCCATGCATTAACAGCTCCGCCCAGGCTGGGAAACAATGTAATATTAATCAGCACCAAACCAAAGTTAGGATCACAGGCCAATCTCTCAGTGGCAACGTTTGCTATGGTTACTTCCCTTAGGACGAGGAAGTAGCGTGCGTTTATCAGTCTCGGGGTAGTCGTTGTCACTGCTGGCAACGTTTGCTTCTCCAGGAGCTTTTTGGTGTGGGGTTGAGTGCCTCGAACAAGCCTCGTAGAGTCGCCGTGCTGGCCTATCGCTCGGTGTTTCGAGGAGAGAGTAGCTGGCTTCGGATCTTGCCTCCGTGCGTCGAATTCGTTGTTGTGCGGGTGCAGGCACCCCGAGAGGAAATCTTGGTTTGCTTTTATGCGGGGACCCAACCAATCCCGTAGGTTGCCAATCAGCCAGCATATAGCGAACACCTATGGAGAGATGTCTCACAAGCACAACACGAACAAATACACAGATATTGGCTGTCCCGCCCACAGAGATTGGCTGTCCCGCTCCCAAACAAATGTTCAATGTGTTCATTTTCCCCCATTACAATATGAAGCATTTTTCATGGGTCATGCAAAATAATTAAGCTTCACATCTACTTTACATATCATTGTGAAGATGCAAGTGAACATAGAATAAATATGTGATGAATACATCTGATGTTTTTTCTGATGAAGGCGAGTGTGTTCTCTTTCAATTTTGAATTGGTTGCGGTTGAACAACAGATATCTGACAGAGGATGACATGCGGAATAATCACTGGTAAAGTGTTGAAATTAAACTTGCAATCAGCGACTGTTGGTTAATATATTTAAATGTCCTAAATAAAGTTGGATGGAAGAATGTTCTCCAAAGGCAAACTTTGAAAGCACCCACTGGCTTCATGACATCCACCATAGGAGCCTTAAATAGTAATTTCACAGGAATATTCTGCATATTAAGGCATATTTTGACGGGCAGTTTCTTTCTGTAAGGTTGGATCGCAGACATCTCTACACAAGACAAGATGAATGATAGCATGATACAAAGTAAAAGAGCAAATCTTTATTAGAGTTAGTTAATAAGAGCAACATGGAATTATGACCTGTTCAGACTTTTCTTCCCTTTCAACCCTCGCACGCAACCAGATACATTCAAAGACACACACACACACACACACACACACACACACACACACACACACACACACACACACACACAAAACACAAACACACGTACACACAGATATACACACACACACACACAAACTCTGTGAACAGGGAGATATGCCAGCAGCTATTCTTCACTTCCATGACTTGCGAACACAGAGGGGAGGGAGATATGGTGTGCTTATCTCTTTTTTTGACACTGGTTTGTTTGTTTGCGTGGGCTGTTTCCTGATTTGCTGGGAGGTTGGCTGTCACATCTCAGAGGTGTGATCACAACCCCCCCTCTACCCCCAAACACACACACACACACACACACACACATGGACACACACACACACACACACACACACACACACACACACACACACACACACTCATCTCCCACCTCCACCCAACCTTCCCTCTTTAGCAATTAACTTCGGAGCATCCTGCCAGGCTCCAGAGGCTGCTCCCAGCGAAGACAATTAAAACAGACGACCATCTATCTTATTAGCATGGCTTTCTCTACTGAGGAACAGGGCTCTATTAGGGAGGCTGAATGGTAATGTCAGACTACACACACCAAACACACACCCACGTATATTCATGCACACAAACACACACGCACGCACACACACACACACACACACACACACACACACACACACAGACACACATAATCACAGACTCACACACACAATCTAACAAGGTCTGATTAACTTTCTCTGCCATTTAAAGTCCTGAAAATGGAAAACAAGCATTCATCTCCTTCCTGAGACGGAGACTATCATCTCATTAACTAATTTGCTCATTTGTCTGTGGTTTCTTCGGTGGCAGGGGTTGGAAGAAGGAGAGTCTGTGGAAGGAGGATAATTTCAGCCCATTGTGTCGTGGATCATTATGAAGAATTACCGATCATCGCCAAAGGCCACCCTTAATAACATTTACAGAGTCTCCACTGCTCGTGGTTATCACAAATTATGAATGCGGTCTATTTTTTGTCTCATAAATGCCAAGTCTTACAAGTGTGTTTAGAGTTGTTCATTTGATTTGCTGCTTCATTTAAATAAGCATCTGGACTGAATTTCTAAAGGGACGTTTAGTGTAGGGCGATAGGGAGACGGTAATATTTCATTGCCCAGAGGCTGCGGCCGGTGACTGTGATTAATACTGCTTCCCGGGAGTAATAGCATTTCTAATACAATTCAGAGTGGTCGATAATGATTACTCAGTGTTCCAACTTGTGCTGCCACCCGCATTCGCAAATGTGTGGCCAAGCCATCCACACATTTAAGCCGAAAATCACCTCCGTTCCATGGCGTTTGACTATCTCCACTAATGCGGAGAAGGAGGAAAGGCCAATAAGCCCCTTCTAGTTGGAGTTCCGTGTAAAAAGATTTGCGATTTGCATGTTAATGAGAGCAATGATGCAAGAATATGTCATACAAGGATCCAGGGGGATTTGGGATGCTCGAGAGGAGAAATCAGCCTTGGGGAGAAAAAAAAAACCTGCAATCCTCCATCTGGTCTGTAGGGGGCACCTGAGATCTTATGACAAACTAACTTTCCTATCATCTGCTGATTGAGATGGGAGGGAGGGGGGTATAACAGGTGAACATTTCATTTTTAGCTTTGTCTAAAATATTCAGCATTCCCCTGATTCAATAATTTACCATTTACTATCAATATTTGCAGTGAAGGATGCGGCTATCCCGCTCCAGACAGAAGGTAGCAGGCAAGACTTGTTGGTTCACCTTGATGACATGCCCTTCTAGCCAGCACCATATAACCTTCAACAGTGCATCCTGAAACCTATGATAAAGCTGCGCAGACAGCCAATGCTAGAGAGGCTTTGTGCTCGGCAGACCACATGTATTTTTTAAAAAGGTGTTAATATTCTTCATGTTCTTGGGCACTGAAGTTTCAGTTATACACAAGGGCAAGGAGCTGTACACAAGGTACTTCTGTGAAGGCCACCGTGCCAACCATGTATGATAGACGAAGTTACAAACAAATAATTCTTTTAGAAAGGAAATTATAAAGCAACAAAGGTCAATAGGTGAAACCCCTCACATACTGAGGACACAAATCACTTAAACTCAACCAGCTCAACCCCCACCCCCCCGCAGCACTCATTTTGACCATACTATGGACAATGGTACTATGGACACATACAGAGGGAGACACTAAGAAGGGCACTACTGTGTATAGTAGTAAAGGTGAGTGATACATTTATGGTCCAAGCTTTTGGTTTTGAATACCCTAAAACTGACTTCTAACAACTTCATACAGCATTCTGAACCTAAATACATAAATACACCTTAATAAACCCTTAAGTCCTCTCCCCTTTGGCTGAACCCTTCTGTCCTCTGCACTTTGGCTGAACCCTTCTGTCCCCTCCCCTTTGAACCTTAATAAACCCCTTCAGTCCTCTCCCTTTAGTCCTCTCCCCTTCGGCTGAAGCAAACTCTGTTTTTTCATCAGCCCAGGATATTTCATGTGAGATGATTACAGAGCCCAAAACGCTGGCTCAAGACTGGACTGTCACTCAGAGCTGGCCCATAATCTCTCTCACATCACATTTCCTCCTGCCTCTCTGGAGTCTGGCCACAGTCAAGATGGCTCTGCTCTTGAGTGTTTTTATTTCCCCTTCATCTTCCTGAAATGTGTTTTAAGGAGAGGGCTAACCAGGGACCCAGGGAGCCAAAGCACTGGGCTCTCTATCTTCTAAACTCCTGCCAGGTCTGGCCACAGTTTGCTCCCTCTGTGTGGAGAGTAAAGACGGTGTGTTTCTGCTGCGTTAATGAGCTCATGAAGGGACGGGGTAAAGGGGAGGAGAGGGTTGTCTCCTACGACGCTTGTGAGAGGGAAGCAGACATCCTCCATTAGCAATATTGTTCATTAGCGTATCCAGCCTAGGCAAAAAGAAAAATCTTTAAAAAAGGGTCATTGATTTGTGCAGGCCCCATTACACCTACAGTGAAGGGAAGCCTATTAGAAAATGCACAAAGGCAATTCAATTAGCCGTCAGCCTCTCTTGTGCAATAAACACGAGCGACGAGTGATTGAGAACAACTCGGCCCCGGGGTCAGTGCTGCTAAAACAGCAGCTTATACCGGCCTTCTTCTGGGAGGGCCACGGCGGATTGACTAGTTAATTGACCAATGCTGGCTCAGAGCTCTCCTTCCTGCCCAGGACAGTTTGTTCTTGGTGGAAGCTGTTTCTTGGACGATACGGAAATGGTTAAAAAAAAGGTTGGCTGAACATTAATTTAATTTTGAAACAATCCTAATTAGCCGAAATGGAGTCACTGGAATAAAAGTGGACTTGTAAAGCTACACTACAATTCTCCCAGTTCCAGGGTTTTAAAATGTATTCCACAGCTCAAGACTTCATTAGCTGGCTCGACTTCTCAGCTTTTGTTAGGATGTTAAAATGTCAAAAGACGCAGTCACACATCAATGGCACCGAAAATCAAACCCAATAATTCTGAGGCTCTGGGGCACATGCTGAAAAGTCAACTTCAGGCACCTTCAGTTCATTGACTGTCTGAGTTGAATTCCTCCCTTCAAATCTAAAATGTATTTCTTCAACCACTGAACCAGTGTGAACTCAGCATCACGTACATATTCATAATTAACACAACAATGCAATCTATAAATAAAAGTTTGGTTTTGGACTAATGACTAACCCTAAGAGGCAATGAGTCATGTGAATGAGTTTAGAAGTAAAAGTGCAGTGTAATCGTGACATAAGAGGGACCGACCTCAAGAAGAATTAAGAATTGCGTGGTGGAAATGGAGGCCGTGCTCATGGAGGTACCTGAAGCACCGTTTCCGTGCATAAGCATGTCTTGAACAGTGAGAGGAAGTAGACTCTATAAATATCTGCGACGCAACGTTAGCGTGATACTCCTGCCAGTGCTCCACTTTAACAGGGTGAGTATTCTTGCCAGGGAGAAAGCACTGTGCACAGGTCTTATCAGCCTCCTCCTCCTCCATTGTTTTGAGCTCATGTCTTTTTTGGTTGTTTGCATTAGTCATAACCTAGGTGGGTGTTATCATTGCTAAACAGATCTGATGCGCGCGCGCGCGCACACACACACAGAAATGCACACACGCAGACACACAGACACACATACACACACACATACACACACACACACACACACACACACACACACACACACACACACAAACAGAAACAAACACATGCACACAAAACAATAAGCAAATAGAAACAAACACATGGACACAAAACAACAAGCAAACAGTCAAAAACACACACACACACACACACACACACACACACACACACACACACACACACATATGCACGCCACAAAGAAGAAAACCAGCAAGAAAAAAATGATACTTTGATTTATTCACATTAAAAACACAGATGCATAATGTCATGAAAAAGCATTTTTGCAGTCACCATTAGTAGTGCTGTCTCCACACATACATCCACCCTAATCACCCCTCCCCACCCGATGCCCATCTTCAAGAGAAGAAAAAGGACAGGGGAAAAGATGGTGAGCCACGCACAAAGATATTACACAGAGCTTGGCCACAGTCGGGGAGAAAGACAAAAAGAAATTAAATATACAGAAATAAAGACAGACAGAGAAAAATAGACATACCAACAGAAAGAAACAGATACAAAATGTGAGAGAGACAACAGGGAGGAGAGAGAAAGACAGAGAGAGAGAGAAAGAGAGAGAGAGAGAGAGAGAACACTGATTATGGCTGAGAAAAGAGAAGGAGGACAGCCAGAGAGAAGGAGGAGATGACAGGTGGAGAGACACAGCAGAGAAAGAAGTCAGGATATCAAATCAAATCACAGGACAGTTTGTCATCACTTTACTTGCACTTTATCCCATGCTGGGCTCTTGAGCTCCATTGCATTAAAGAAGTTTCCCACTGACACGGGCAGAAAAACAAACAAACAAATGTTTACCAATAAAAGATGAACAGTATGAATCATAGTATGTGAGCATGTCTTACATGCACAACTATAGAAATGAAATATACCATTCAATTTTCAGTTAACCAAAAAAAAATATTCCATATAAATATACTCGAAATGTAGAAGTACACGGCCTATTCGCCTTTTTGAGTTGCCTCCATGTTCCATGAAGAGACAATGACACTATGAAGCGTGTTGCCTTAAAGCCATGAGACAGGAGCCCATTAAAGCCCTGGTGTCCTAACTCTGCTAAATCAGGCACAGCTGTTGAACAAAGCTGGCGAGTGGCAAACAGCCTGGTGCCATTTTCTGACAAACTAGGAAACGATGATTGTACCGAGCTCTCCTTTGTTACGTCTTTTAATTGGCACTGCAGGGATCTCTCTCAGTAATGGGGAGATTGATTCCATGCTCATCGAAGTGTAAACAAGAAAACACCTCCTTGTATCAGTAACACACACACACACAGACGCGCACACACACACACACGCACGCACACACGCACGCACGCACGCAATCACACACACACACACACACACACACACACACACACAAACACACACACACACACACACACACACACACACACACACACACACACACACACACACACACACACACACATACATACATTTGAGTACACCCCAAAGGGCAGAATAAAAAATAATGTAATTGATACAAAACGCCATTATCATAGGAAAACTTTCACATTTTGAAAACTAGCTCCAAGCTAAGGGGCACTGACCCCAAAAGCAAAGACTGCATTTGGATCAGAAAAGCCAATAAATATCATCAACCGAGAATTCATAACCTCCAAGTGCACTTTGAGAATAATGCAATTGAAAATGTAGGCTTTTAGCCATTAATCAATGAAATTCGTTTTCATACTGAATTATTTAATTGTATTTTTATTAATAATATAAAATTATTATTTTGAACCAAATCATATTTTTTTATATTATTTGATGCAAAAAATATAGATAGACCTCCTCGGTTGACGATATGTTTGTAAACCATAGAAAATGGGCATGGGTCAGCCTCCTCATACCCTCTGTCTTTCACCCAGTCTGGTCAAGGCTGCACGGCTCAGGACCACTGAAGAGAAATTTGTTCTGTAACGTATCAAGAAATGCAAATGTGTCCTCTGTGTGGGTTTTGTTGGAACAGCTTAAAAGTATTTTGGTTCTTTTTGTCAGTGAATAGTTACGTTTCATTGACAACACCTTATTCTCTGACTGATCCCAGTGTAGCCTGTGTGTATGCGTGTGCCTGCGCGTGTGTGTGTGTTCCAGTGTAGCCTGTGTGTGTGTGTGTGTGTGTGGGGGGGTGGTTCCACTGTAGCCTGCCCAATTCAAACATATCATAGCAGGATGCTCAAAGGGACACAAAAAAGTAAAGTGGGCTATGTTTATGTCCAGAACATCCACAGTGGAATGGATGGCAGATCCCCCTAAAAAGCTGTGCAGGACAAAAGAAAACATGCTGCGCATGTTGATAAACACTCAGAAGCCATTTAAAGGGAACAAAACCCCATTGTATATTTTTCATGAAATAATAACAACAACATCAACAATAATAATAATAATAATGATGTTTCAGAAACGTGGGCAGAGAAGCCACCTAGTTCCTTGCTCCCCCCCCCCCCTCTCCCCCCAGTTCCTCCTGAGAGTTCCACATGAACAAGGAAATAAGCATATATCACTTCTACTTGGGTCTGGTTCTGCTTGAGAGGACAGTGCTGCCTCGGGAGCGATGCTAAAAACTGTAACAGGGTTGGCTGTGCGCCTAGAAAAGAATGATAAAAGCCTTTAAATGTTGCCATGGGGATACTATAGGAGGACTTGGGAGGGATGTAGGGGAGGAGAGGGCCTGTATCGCTGTCCACTGAAGGCTATCTGCTACTGGTTACAGTTACTGTTTAATGGCAGGTCTCTCAACATGCCACTCACAGTCAGTGGGATTACTGTTGTCACTCAAAGAAAAAAAAGTACGATTTGTTGTTTGCTTTAAATGTCACACATGTTTAAGTACAGAAGCAGTTTAAGTGCCATGGCAATTGGTACGGTAAAATGACTGCACATCATTGACATTCAGCGTTATTGTTTTTTTTTTTTCTTACACATTTTTCAATGAAAATAAGTTCTCTGAAAAAAAAGAAATTGAAGCCCAAAGCATAATCAACAGCAAATAAATACCATCAAACTTGTCATAATCACACTGACAACTAAAGCTTTGCTTTATAATCCATTTCCCACAACACAGCTCCATTTTTGGACAAGCCTTAGCTGTGTAGAGTTGGGTGGACTGTCACTGCAAATGCCAGGCGTCTCTTTTCTACATTACAAAAAAGCCACCATCAAACCTCACTGACCTCTGACCTTTGTTGTAATGAAAACATTGTCAGAATGAGAAGCCTTGTAAGAGTGTGGGAATAGAGACCAGAGCCTTTACAAAAGGAGACTGCACAGCATATGGCAGAGAGACAGACAGACACACACACGTCATACAAAGAGACACACTCACTCACATACACACACATACTTAAATCATACACATACACCATTACATCAGCCCCCAATGCAATCAGAACAAGACAACTGCATTGTATCCAAATAACTGACACATGCACATTTTTGACAGTTTACCAACAATCTCATTTATATAACAGGTATGGCAGT
Organism: Sprattus sprattus; assembly: GCF_963457725.1. NCBI lineage: Eukaryota > Metazoa > Chordata > Actinopteri > Clupeiformes > Clupeidae > Sprattus > Sprattus sprattus. The sequence goes on along the minus strand of NC_137916.1, from coordinate 9,167,367 downwards.
AGACTTTGAGATGAGAAGTGTGAGATCATGTCCTGTACAGATTCTGTTCCGCTCAACATCCACTGCATGTCTATTTAGTTCATGGTCCGTATCTTATAGATGTTTCTGTACACAATGTTTGGCGCTGTTTTCATAAGCTCTATGAGAAGGTCACCAAACGTGTTTGTGTGTGCGTGAATGTGTGTAGCAACTGGACAGCTTGACAGCTCTGTTCCAAAAGACCCTCTGCAAACCTCCTGCAGGCTCAAAGAAGCTCCATATGTCAGAGTGTCCTAATGGGAGAGTCTGTTAAGAAGCAGGGAGGGCTGGGCACCATCTTTGTCCTTTCCCCTCTCCCATTGCTCTTCCTCTCTGTCTTCCGCGCTCTCTCTCTCTCTCCCTCCCAGAGAACCCAGTCCTATCTGCATGGAGGAGGAGGAGGAGGAAGAAGAAGAGAAAGAGTGTCTGGGTGTATGAGCTGGTGCCACCTGCTGGTGTGGAGGAGCGGTGCACTCAGCAGGCGATCTCCTCCAGGGTCCCCAGTGTGGTCTGCAGAGGGACACTGACCGTGTGGCTGATGGTCTCTGAGTGGTTCAACACGGGGTCACATGTGCTCTGGATTCAGCATGCATGCAAGACATAACCATTCAGGGACGTAAGACATGAAGTATGCCAAAATACAAACAATCAGGCTGAACACGAAGGTGCACACAGGTTTTGGACGTACAATGCTGTATATGCTCAAACATTTACAAGGTATATGAGTGAAGTAGAGCCATATTTTCAGATACAAGGTACTTTGTTTTCATTTTCGCCCAAAAAAAAAACACATTCCATATCTATAAACACACACACACACACACACACACACACACACACACACTATCTCTCTCTCTCTCTTACCACATCCTCTCCATGACTCTCCTCCTCTTCTTCCCGGCTGAGCAGGTCCAGCAATCTCTCCTTCACCACCTACGGCAAACCACACGCCGAGCCACATAACACATTAGCCCCCTCCAAACCTTTTCACCACACGTGGCGCCACATGAGGCTCCTCCAAACCTTATTACCACTCATAAATCTCTCAGAACTGCTCAAGCAGGCCTCATAAACATGTGAGGAACACTTGGCAATGGCACCGAAGGTCTCACTAGGACACAGTTGGCCATGCAGCAATGGTAACGCGCCATCTCTGCTCCAAATGTGGTCCTGTGTTAGCGCTTCACATTTCAACTTCCCCAGGTTATTACCCTTAAGGGGTCGTGGAGAGAGATGGGTTGTCGGATGTATCCTATATTAAATCTTACTGTTAATGGCCATTAGCCGTTAAGTGAGAGGATGAAACTTTTAATGCAGCTTCAAATGAGGCTCTGAATGAGTTTATGTTCAGCGGTCGTGTTCAGGCTGGCTGAGACACGCTGGGGATGAAGATAGGATGTTCAGGGAGGTCACTTTATTACCGCCAGCTGGGCAGATGTTAGTATGTATTCCTGGACTCTTCAAGACACCAAGTGAAGAAATATACTCTTCACCAAAACAGTATGAACCCATTACATACAGTATGAATTGGTTATTATTTGAGTAGTTATTTAAAGGAATTCATTTGACCATGTGTGTGTGAGTGTGTGTGTGTGTGTGTGTGTGTGTGCGTGTGTGTGTGTGTGTGTGTGTGTGTGTCTGTGTGTGTGTGTTTGTGTTTGTGTGTGTGTGGGCATGTACGGAGGTTCATTAAAAAGACGGAGAGCTGCTGACCTCATAAGCATAATCGAACAGCTCGAGGATGGTCAGTATGCTTGCACCAATGAACAATCCCATCTGACCTCCAATGTCCCCTGTTATTGAGAGAAAGACAGCGAGTGAGAATGATAGGGAGAGATAGAGTGATCACAACAAGGATTAATAACAATATTCATAAACAACTGAGGGCACGTGTTTTAACCCACCCAGCAAACCTGCCACCTCGTAGGCCTTCTTCTGCTCGATGGTCTCATAGTTCAGAGCCTCAAAGAACACGTCCAGTACCAGGATATTATCCCTGAGGAGGAAGGATGCCAGACAAATCTGTAATCAATATCTCTAAGAATGCACAGAAACCTGTTCTGCATTACAAAAGTAAACACACACACACACACACACACACACGCACACGCACGCGCATGCGCACGCGCACACGCACACGCACATGCACACGCACACGCACACGCACACGCACACGCACACACACACAGACACACACAGACACACACACACACACACACACACACACACACACACACACACACACAATCTCATTGTTATGGACACTGATAAACATAATAAATTATATTATATATTTATATATTCACATATACTGTAGTTGGTTATGGTCAGACTAATAGCCCAGAAATTCTGACAACTTTTCCAATGAAGTGAATTCAATATTTTTGATTCCATTTGTACAAATCATTATAGTTGCAACCCATCCTAAAAGCATCAAAACAGACCCAGAGCTGTCATCGCACTTAACACTGCAAAAACCTGACGTGTATTTGTCTCCCTGTTGAGCAATATGTCTTGTGTTTTTACTTGTTTTTATCTAAGCTGAGTATATGAATAGTGTAAATCTGTATAGTTCAGTCTATATTTTTTATTATTTTAGTTTTTTAATACGTTTCAACTGCACTGAGTCTGAGAGCTGCTACCTCAATGTTGTTGTACTTGTGCAATGACAATAAAGATATTCTATTCTTTTCTATTATGTGTATTTGTGGTGTTGTATGTGTGTGTGTATTTGTGTGTGTGTTTGTGTGTGTGTGCCCATGCAAAAAACATATGCATACATATGCATACTTTATCAAGTGCGCATGTGTGGGTGTGTGCATATTTCTATGTGCATTCGCATTTGTGTTTCAAATCTCCATAACAAAACGCCATCAGAAAGACATCTGTTGATCAGCATGCCATCACGTTCCTCCGTCTTTATTTAGATGGATATCCCACAATCCTTCAAGTGAGACTAAAGAAAATGTGAGGCTGTCTGCTTCCTGTTTGTGTAATGGAGTACGTGGCGCCCGATCATCCCAACACTGCCGAACATATTCGCAGACGCACCGCTCTGCCTGCGCGATGGACTAATGATCAAACTTCCAACTTTAAGAGGGAAAATGAACGAGGCTAAGGGGATTTCACTCGATAAAATACAAACCCGCCGTACTGAATACTAATGCCACCATTACCCGCCTAGCAGCATCTAACGCGATAGAGAAACATTCATTAGCACAGCAGATTCGGTTCGTTTGTCAGCGTTCAGCTCAATGGATCTGCTTGGTATTAGAGGTGGGATCAGCAATGCTGAGAGAAATACTGGCTTACAGATGCATGTAAATACATGAAACAAACAAACAAAAAACTACTGCATTGGTGTCTTCCATCAAGACACTTACGTGATGTACTTCTCCGATCTGTTGAACTTCTTCTCCAGGTAGCGGGCAGAGGTCTTGCTAGGGATTTTGACCATGGAAAGCTCCTTGTTGTAACGGGTCATGTTGCAGGGAGCTCGACAGATGCAGTTGCTGCTCTCTGCTGCTGACAAGGCAGCTATAGGAGAAGGAAACAAAATGAAAATGATGAAATAGGGAAGGAAAGGAGGTAGAGAAGTAGGACGGAAATTCTTGTCAGTGTTTTTCTCGAATGTAAAGAAACAGAAAACACATCAGAAAAGAAACACACACATTAGCACGTGTGTTGTGTTCCAATGCCAACCACACATCAGCAGGCGTGTTCCAATGCCAACCACACATCGGCATGCGTGTTCCAATGCCAAACACACATCAGCACGCGTGTTCCAATGCCAAACACACATCAGCATGCGTGTTCCAATGCCAACCACACATCAGCATGCGTGTTCCAATGCTAAACACCTAAAAGGTTTCAACAGAGTTTCACATAAAAGAGGCTGTGCGTGCGTGCGGGGGGTGATATAATGATGTCTGGGGACTTCACAGCACAGAGCACTCACAAACACACACACACACACACAGATATGAACACATGGTGTGGTGGAAAATCTGTAAATTAAATCTTACTATCTGTGTGTATATTATTAACTACTCACAGCCAGAGATGGACATACTCCCACTCACAGTCAGAGATTAACACACACTCCTACTAACATCTACAGATGGACACACACAAACACACATTTACTCACTTATACAATTACACGCTCACTCACATACATGCGCATACACATAGAGACACACACACACAGGCAGAAACATAGACACACACACACACACACAGGCAGAAGTACAGAGGCAGACGCCCACGGACCCTGCCTGCGCACACACCCACACACACACATCCGAGGAGAACGATAACATGGCGGCCTATGTCGACTGCATGCGACTCGCACAGTTTTTGTTCAATATGTGAAAAATGATAATACTATATGAATCATTAGAATGTTCATAATAAGTACCAAGATATGGGTGTAACATAGAATGAGATACTACAGTGATAAATGATTGCAAAAGTCTTTAAAATTAACATGTTAGACGCGAGTCGCCATAGGCCTCAGTACTCCTCCTCTAGAGGTCTCTGGGGAGTACTGATTAGACCCACTCCAGTGTCATACAGAGTTCACTCTTGCAGGTGCACATGTTGTCTATTCAGCAAGAAAGTTCTACACTATATAAGCCATTGCAATTCTTTGTATCAGGAGCTATGTCTGCAGACATGCTCAAAGTTTGTGATGTTGGTATTGCACTGACTGAATAAACTTATTGATTCACACTCTGCCGGTCTGCTGGACTTTGTGAGTATTTTCACCACAAGTAACAAGAACTTAGAGTTTTAACCAGATCAGAAGACTGTATATTTTTCCTACTTTTAAACTATAAATTTGACACAACAATGGGTACACATGTACATACGGCACACACACACACACACACACACACACACACACACACACACACACACACACACACACAGTGCTGTCATGCCTCTTTGTTTTGGCCACAGACTCACTGTCATGCGTCCTGTCTATTTTTTAACTATCAAAACTATTGAGAGAAAAAAACACTTCACCAGTTGAAAACAAGCCTCCCAAAGTCATTAATTATAAGTTATTAGGGTAACTGTCCCCTCCTTTACGCACCATGTCTCCCTGAACTGAGCCAGGTTCTCCGTTTGTACTCCATCCCTATTCTTACTACCACCAGAGATGTAACCATAGATATTGTGTTTATCCTGGCCTTCACTTTTTGCTTCATGGGATTTAAGAATATATCACAGAGTATAAAACAGACACAAAGTAATTTGCCTACTTCACACGATTAATACATTCCTTCTTACTTGAGCGCACTTGAAGTGGGAGAACAGGAATCAAAGGTTGTTCTGTGTGACTGTGTGTCTACATTCAGATCTACCTAAGATCCACCTTTTAACATTGAGTCACATCTGAGGGGAAAATAAGCTGTTTGTAATTCCACTGGAGACACTGCTGCGTAATCCGTCTGTGCCTGTGCCTTCATCTCCCTTCAGGAGGCAAGGGGGGGATCATTGACATTCATCAGGCTGTCACAGCCCCCAGTCATGCGCCCATATTCAACACTTCCTCCTCCTGTGCTGGGTGTCTGAGGCTCAGAGGTGAGAGCCAGTAATGACACTGCATTAGTGACAACACTCATTGCCTCACACACACACACACACACACGTGTGTGTGTGTGAGTGTGTGTGTGTGAGAGAGAGTATGTACAAGTATGTTTGTATTTCATGTTGTATTATATCTTAAATATATATTTAGAATCTGTCAAGATTGATACAAGTTCTCTTTTTTCGTTTGGTTCGACCTTTGGTTGTACGAGGATTCAACATGGCAGAATGAATGAATGAGCTCTTTAGAGTTCTTCATAGCACCCCTATGCCTGTGCGTATCTGTGGGTGCCATTGTGATGAAAGCTGTGACTGAGGGAACAGCTTTGACTGAATCACCAACTGACAGATGAAAGCTCCGACTGCTCTTTCTGCTAGGTGAGACTCGAGCCCTGGATTCTGCTGTGACTGTGGCTGCTGCGCTTATGATTACAACTGTGAATATCTCTACACTGCATCCGCCATAGGGGAGGCATGTTTCCTTTTAATCCACCCCTCTCTGAGTTTGTCGTTCTGCTGTGCTCTATCATTATCGCCTCATTCTGTTCATCCTTATTCCAATAGATGGCTTCTCACCATACCCTTCACTCTCTCGCTCTACCTATCATTTCTTGATTTCTGCCCCCTCCCTCAAAAATGATCACTCCATCTCACTATCCTTGATGGTCCCTCTACCTGATGTTTACCCTGAAATATCTCCTCTATCTTCATCCCTCCTTTTCTCCATATTTTCTCCTCCTCCTCCCTTTGCCACTCAATTTTCATCTTTCCCTCATTCTCTGTTTGCCCATCGGTCTCCTCTTGTCTCTTTCTCAATCTCTGTCTCTCTCCATTCTTGCTTTCTCTCTCCCTCCCTCTCTCTCTGTGGGGTTTTAGTAATATCCCAGCAGAAAGCACAGTCACACAAATGCTGCAGAAGGAAATCCAATATGGCCTCGGCGTGCTCTTCCATTTTCATTTGAATGCAGCATTATTGCAATCTAGTAGCCCAGGCTGCCCATTAATATCCCAACCTGCTAGCCCCACGCACGCCACCTCACCACTCTCCCGTGCTCCCTCTATCCCCAAACCTTCGGTATCATCTATCTATCTCTCCCCCCTGCCACCCTTGTCCATTCGTCTCCATAACCGTTCTGCTGATCTCGTCAGAGTCGTGTAAACACCCACAGCCTGACACATTCAGCCAAGCTACACATCTCCTACCCCCCGCCCCAGAAAAACAACATCAACAACAACAACAACTAGCTCCCTCCCATCCCATCCCATCCCACACCTCAACAGCGTCAGCAAGCCTTTAATTAGAATATTTACATTCGCCTTTCATGGTATGAAGTGATTCATTCATCCGGATGCCTGCCGTCGCCACCGCCTCCTTCTGCTGTTGCCCAGGCCCTGCTTCACTCTGAGCAGATTCACCACCTGGTGATGAACGCCTGTTTTTATCTCTCCTCTTATATCGTAAGTGACAGTTTAACTGTCACAAGAAAAAGAAAGAAAATGTAATCTGTCTTCTTGCAATTTGTCTGACTAGAATAGACTGGTATTTAATCATTTATTTACACTTTTTTATTTTTGTATCTTTTATTATTCTGTATTTAGTGTTTTTGCATTGTTGTTTTCTCTATCGCTACACATTACAACTGCCTTGCCATGATGACTTGTCTGTCTACCTATCTTCTGGAGCAGATGCCGACAGGTGGGCAAGGCAGGCTAGGGTACTCTAAGTTCTGCCAGAGCAGTCCACAGCAGCTGTCCCCCATTTCCAAAGCAGCAGGAGCCACCCACATTTCCATAACATCACAAAATGATTCTGCCCAGCTCTGCACCCCGTGTCCCTGTTAACAACACATTTCTGCAGGTTTCCTTCAAGGTGGAAAATAATGGTGATTTGGAAACTTCACAGGTGGAACTTTTCAAAGGCGCACCCACCACCACCAAGTATTCAGCATGAATAATTTGCATGAAATTATCTTAATGATGCTGTTGTACTTGTGTGTGTGTGTGTGTGCCTGCCGGTGAGCCCACGTGCACATCATTCCGTGTTTATCTGTATGTGTACGTGGGTGTGTGTGTGTGTGCTCATCTGTACCTGTTTGCAATGCATCCACACATTGAACAGTGAATCACTTGTGCAAGTGGGGAAAATGTCCCCTTTGGTATGTGGTAATGTATTCCTTAAAATGTTGGCATCAACAAAACACCCTGCACATGTTTTGCAGTTTACAAGGGCTAGTGGTTCGTCTAATTTGTACCTAAACAAACAAGCAACCTCAGATAAAAACATGAGCACAGACGGGAGCCATGCAGGCTCTCAAAGACCCTGCCACAGGTCTGCTGCAGGCCCCTCTCATCATGGCGCTCATCATTATGGCTCCCAGCTTGATTGCTGAGGCCGCATTGCTAATCGCTAATTACAAGGGCCTCCAGCCAGTGCCTCTCTGCAGGGGTGCTCCCCTGGAGCAGATGTCAATCAGCCTGAGACCAGGGTAAATATTAACACCAACCTCCAGACCCCTGTGGGCACCACGCAGTCAAACTCAGGCTTAGTGCTTTACATTTTAAATATTTAAATATATTTAAATAAGTGGTTTGTTCACATTTAGAGCGGTGCAGCTATCTGACTTGCATGAGGAGCTGATTATGCAATGCTAGCTAGACCTTCAGATGTTTGTAAATGCATGACGCCAGTCAGAGGCAGAGGGGAGTTTGGATTTTGCAGTTGAGCGAGCAAATGTGGTCGGAGAGGAAGGGCTGGAATCCTGTGGTGCCGTACGTGGGTGTTCTGCAGTACACACTCGATATTGTCCTTGCCATTTGCAATGCAAATAGGTAATCAAGCAAGAGGAACCCTCCGGCGTGTGCTCAGGGCAAGCTGCAGGGTGCAAGGACTAAGGATATGCAAGGGGACCAACATTTCAGTGTTAGACTGATCAGATTAACAGTGATGCAGGCGTAGACGGACATAATAGGGGAGAGCAGAGTCAAAAGTTACACTTTGTGGACAGGTGGATTTAAAGGGTGGGCAACTTAATTCAACATCAACTGAAAATGTCCAAATCTTACCCGTCTGCCATAGTGTCGGCTGCAATTGCAACTACACAAAACAATCGTGTTGTCAAAACCCTGCCTCTATAAGAGCACATCCCACTGGTCCAAGGGAGATTCTGATGGAGCTTCAGAGAGAGATTCAGAGAGAGAGAGAGAGATGGAGAGAGAGAGAGAGAAAGGAAGGAAGGGGAAGCCTTGCTCCCTACACTCTGCTCGCGCCATGCTCATCATTACGTACTTGTTAAGATACAACATTACACCTACATGCATACACGACAACTGTACTGATTTACTGACTGCCACACATCACCATAGTTTTGCCTGATAGAATAGTAGTAGTTGCTAATAAACTTATAGGGCCCTATCTTGCACCCAGCGCAATTGACATTGTCACCGACGCATGTTTCATTCCTATCTTGCACCCGGCGCACAGCGCGATTTTCCCTCCAGAGGCGCGCTTCGAAATTAACTTGCGTCGACATGGGCGGGGGCGGAACAGAGAAGGCGTTTCTCTGGCGCAAGTGGTATTTTGCAGTTTCAAAACAACGCTGTGCGCCGTGCGCCGTGCGCCATTGACCACAAAAAAGCTGGTCTAATGTCAGAAGTCTGTAACGCGTATTCAGAACGCTATTTTAAGGGCGCATGTGCTTGCCCGCACAGTATAGGACCTATAGGCTACACTTTACTTCTGTCGTCTTCACGAGAGATTTACACCATTTTTTTGGCAAGCCATATATAATTACAAGGAAAATAAAGTATTTACCACATGAGGAAATCATTGTGAGGATAGATGAGGATAGATTAGAGGACTTTAGAAGACGTGAGGTTGAACTGCATGTGCCGATGGGTGCAATATTATTACCATGCATACATAACCTAGTGATTCAGTGAGGGTGAACCCAAAACATCGGAAAGTATGTTTTTGTGACTTTTATTTCAAATATGTTGCCACCAAAAAACGAATGCTAGTAACTGAAAAAATACAAACGAGAAATGAAAAGTAGAACCATTTCTCCAAACAAGCATGGGAAAATATTGCCGTGATTATTTCTGGTAACACACGTTCTGGTGGCCTCACGGTCTTCCTCCCGGTAATTCCGCAATTACGATAACAAGCCGCTTTGCAATATGCGCTCCTCGCTCTTAAAGGGAATGTGAGATGACGCTCTGATTGGTTTATTGCATATTACGCCCAAACCACACCTATGGCTGAGTAACCTCCTTTGGACCAACCCTTTTGACACTTGCGCTGGACGCAAGTGTGTTTTTTCCGCCGTTAAAATAGCAACTGCGCCATAGAGCCGCCCACACAGCTACTTGCGTTTGGCGCCGTCCTACTTGCGTTTCTGATCGGCAAGATAGGGCCCATAGTGTTTTTGGCGTTAACTCTGTGTGGACTTCTATTATTTGTCCTGTCTGTGAGCCGGACACACTATATTATTTGATTTTGATGCAATCAAAAACTAGAGTAGCAACCCTACACGTGAAACTGAAAAAAAAGAATGGGCTACTACAGTTTAGCCAGGGAGGAAACTTATCGTTATAACTTTTAAACACACATTTTGAGACGGAAAGGACCACACAAATGCATTTTTCATCCTATTTCTTACATACCATATTACACTTTTCTTTCATAGCCTATAGGCCTATACTGCAATTTAAAGCCTGCAACAGCACAATATTTCATTATCAGAGCAATAGCACTATGAAAAGAGATAAATCCTAGCAGAACATGGTTTGGGTAAACAGAACTTAAGAAGTGAACCCTAAATGGAGTGAATTAGCTTAACATTAGTAAACCTTAACATTGGTCAAGGTTGCTTGCATTTACTGTCATATGAAAGAAGTCTATGCTCTTCTCGTAGAAATAGAACAAATTGGCTGATCGCCATGATGTGGCAATCAAAAACGGATCTGCTATTCACTGGATGTGATTTGGGGGGCAAGTCTCAGACTGAGCTTTTACGGAAAATGGAACATGATTGGATGAAATCTATGTCCTCCCCACGCTGTCTAATTCCCATAAGCAATCGGATGTTGTGACACACAGGTTAATTAAACAGACAATAAAATGTTGGCCTACTTCCGTTATTGATTTACTTTTCTGGTTAAAACACAAATGTCCTGTTTATGGATCATTTTTGTTTTGTATGAGACATTTTCAGTTTGCAATTAACCAAATGTATTTGTATTTTTTTCTTACAAATTTTACCAGACAAAAACTAGCAAACATTTTATCAGAGCCCCCTTCTGCCCCTCCCCCACTCCATCACACCCCCAACCCCAAATGTGCAAACATACACACACACACACATAAACACACACAGACAAACACAATCACACCTGCCCACACACATGCCTGCAGACACACGCACAGCTTAAAATTCCAATACACAAACTGGAATAGTTCTTCCTCAGGCAGAGGACGAGTTAAATGCTGGCACAGCAGTACGGGGGAAGGATCAACTCAAGTGTGTGAAGCAAATTATGAGAAAAGTGAGGAAGAGTGTGGCAAGAGAGGGGAGGGGAGGGGAGATATATTAAGGGTCCAGTAATGAGTTCATTTGAATTGGGCCTACAGTCATGGAAGCCACAATAATGAACACATCTCCAGCAGAGACCAAATGGCTTCTACAAGGACCCATGGCATACGGAGGGTGTTTGTGTGTGTCTGAGAAAAGGGGTGTGTAGCTTCGAGCAACTGTGTAGAATATTAAAGAAAGAAAGAGAGAGAGAGGAGATGTGTATGCATGTGTTTAAATGTATGAATGTGTACTTGTTTACAAGTATTTAAGTACATAGAGCTGGAGTTTGCTGTAATAAGTCTGGATTATGAAAAGAAAGGGCTAGTATGTATGTAGCACACTGCATGCATGTGTGTGTGTGTGTGTGTGCATGCGTGCATCTCTGTGTGTGTGTCTGTGTGTGTGTGTGTGTGTGTGTGTGTGTGTGTGGGTGCAGGTGTGTGTCTGCGTGTGTGTGTGTGTGACTGCGTGTGTGTGTTTGTGTGTGTGTATGTGTCTGCACGTGTGTGTGTGTGTGTGTGTCTGCATGTGTGTGTGTGTGTGTGTGTGTGTGTGTGTGTACATGTGCATATGTAAGTGTGTGTCTCACCGAGAGCAGGCTCAGCGCAGTCCTTGTACTGTTCAGGGGTGCAGTATGGTGAATCCCCTGCAGAGAACGGAAGGAGAGAGGGATTGAGACAGAAGAAGGAAGAGGAAGAGGAGGAGGAGCACTTATTCTGTCTTCACTTTTTCAAGACAGCTTTCAAGACTCTCTCTCTTTTATTTTTTTCCTCTGCGGACCGCGCTCCTGAATTAGTGATAGGCTTGGAGCAAACTAACAGCAAACTGCTCCAAGCTTTGGCAACAGCAAAGGAGCTAGAAACTTCAGGCTGTCAGGCGCGATGAGCAGCGCAAAACAAACAGTCTGAAATATGCGTAAGGGCCTGTGTTGCTCGTGGTTGTTGCATGTGTCTTCGCTCAGCTAATCAGAAAACATGAGAGAACACACAGAGAACACAAACAGTTGGGGGGAAAAAACAGACTGACGCCCTCTAATTTATTGCCTGCTGTTTTGTTTTGTGGTTTTGCTGACCTGTAAAAAAAGACAAAACTAATTTATTTTTCCAAACTTTCTGTTCCCCTGTCATTTGTGTGCCATGTTTCTATCCAACACACACACAAACACACAGAGGTAGAGAGAGAGAGAGAGGAAGAGAGAAGAAAGAAAAAAAGAAGAGACCATGAACATTGTTGTTTGTATTTGTGCATGTTCTTCAGTGTTTCGGGACAGCATGGATTTATTCAACAAGACAACTACCCCTATGTTTTCTGTCTGTCCAGCACTTGAAAACAAAAAATGAGGTGGAATAGTTTCCTCTGTATACAACAAATAACTACTTGTTGTGTGGTCTCTAGAAAACATTTGCATTGAGAGGTCATTTAGATTGACTAGCAGGAAGTCTAAAATAAAATAAAATGCTGGTTATGCTAAGTGAACTGTTCATTAGCCCACTGCTTGCTTGCGCATACACAAAAGAAGCCCACGTAGACGTTCACGCGTACACATTAGCTGATAATTGGGAGAGAGGTAGCAGTACACAGTGTGACACTCCATTTAAGGCTAACAGGGATTAGCAGAGCCTTAATAAAACACCATGGGAAGAGAACGAAAAGTGTAGAGGGACGGATGGAAAGAGACTGTTGGAATATATTATGTTCAGCACTGATGGTGTGATGTTCATCAGTGATTGCCAGGACAGACACGTTGACAGACACGTTGACGAGAAGTGTAAAAATATGGAAATCAGTATAGTGCATTTCTGAAAATGTCTACTGGGTAATTTCCCCTGAAAATGCATGTACGAAATCAATGAACAAGTGAACAATTCCTTCGGGAGCAGAGAAATAAACCGTTGAGAGAGAGAGAGAGAGAGAGAGAGATGGAGATGGAAAGAAAGATAAGAATGAATGGTGCAGAGACTGTTAGAAAGGAAGAGTGAAGCCTACTTACCAGGCATATGCACCATCCTGCAGTTGCAGTTCTCCACAATGTAGCGCGTCTCGCATTCAATGCGGCAGGCCGTTACGCTGTACACCTGGAAGAAGCCTGAGTCATGGGGCTGCGACACACACTCACCCCACGGGGGAGGCAGGTACGTCAGCTGTCAACACAAATGGAGAGAGAGTTTAGGCTGAGACACAATTACACACAAACACACAAACACACACACACACACTCACATAAAGACAAAAAAATACACACACAAACACACACACAACGTACACAGAGACACACTCAGATACACAGACAATACACACACACACACACCGTACACACACACACAACGGTTTAAAAATACAAGACAATCAAACAATCTTTGTAGGCATGTGCGTGTGTTGTGCACTGGATCATCCTGTAGGTCAGATGGGAGAGTGGAGGTGTAGCTGCTCTGTCTGTGTGCAGCCTATTTACTGCTATTCATAAGTGCTACGAGGCGAAACTGCCAACACACAGGGAGAGATAGAGAGATTAGGCTGATACACAATATCACAGCAGACACACACACACACACACACACACATACACACACACACACACATAACTGAGACATGGCGAGACCACCAGCAGGCACAATAAACAGTTCCCAATGCTTAAGCATTCAACGGCCTCCCCTACAGCGAGGCAGCGATGCAGCATCATTTACAGCGATGAGAGAGGGAGGGATGGACAGGCAAGGAGAGAGAGAGGGAGGGATGAACATACAAGGAGAGAGAGAGATAGAGAGAGGGAGGGATGGACAGGCAAGGAGAGAGAAAGAGAGAAGAAGGGAGGGATGGACAGGCAAGGAGAGGGGGCGAGAGTAAAGGAGGAAGAGAAAGACAGAGATAGAGAAAGAGACAGACAGACAGAAAAAGAGAGAGATAGAGAGAAAGAGAGAGAGAGAGAGAGAGAGAGAGAGAGAGAGAGGTGAGTGGATGGATGGTAGAACCAAGTAGACCATGACAGAAACCCATCTGTCCTGGCACTGTAGGAAACAGTTACTAAAGAACGGCAACCATAATGCAAAATTAAATACAGCATGCTCTGGGCGAGTCTTATGTGCACTGAGGATCATGCTGAAGAATGGGAGGGGGAAAACGCTTTTCTTATCAGAGCTGATGTCTGCTAGGTGACTTAATGTGCAGCTTGGAATTGAAAGATAGGATCTCTTCCAATAAATTCTGAATGAATGCTGGCTAAGCTTTTAACAGGGTGATCACCTTCAAAACGCAATAAAATAAAAAAAAGAAGTAACAACAACCAAATGCTCCCGATTTCCCTGCTGCACTGCAAGTCCTCGGAGCAGGTGGGTCAAATGAACCCATAAAGCAAATCACCTCCCCGCACCGACACAAGTAAATGAAAGCCCAAATCAGTCTCGTTAAAATGCCACTACTCTGCCCAAGGCTGTGAAAAGTCTACCTAAGCCCTTGGCAGAGTGTGTGAGAGATCAAACCACATGCTGCCTTTCTCTGAAATAATTACATTTATACAACACTCATGTTCCCTCCCCCTCCCCCAACACTGCTCCACTACATAAAAAAGAGAAAAAACACTATTAGAAAAAAACACTATTTCAGCATTCACACCAGAGCTGGTTAAGATAAATCTCTTCTTCTACTCCTGCCATACGACACTGGGCAAGTACATACACCCTCCACCCCCTCAGGCTCTCCTCTGGTGTCTTGGCTGGCGTCTCCTTTAACACTGTAATTAAGTGGATATGACTGCTAACGAGAAGACCCCCCTGATTAAGCTCCGCAATTAATTATTGAGAGCTCTCCTGAGGTCCACATATACCGCCACCAACACGACGGCGAATGTCGGACATATCTGGTGTAATTTCCGTCCCAGTTCTGTAACTTTTGAGTCTTGAGTCTTTGAGACTCCAGCTAACTAATAATCAAATAACACAGAAAAAAGCAAAGGAGCTCTTATAAGCAACCCTACAAGCAGGGGCGGTGCGGACGAACTGGCAAACCGGGCAGTTGCCCAGGGCCTCGGCCACTACGGGGGCCTCGTCGTATTTCCGATTTTTTTTCTCTAATTAAAATAAATCACTTGTCATTGCAAAAGAATGACAATTCATAATAAGCATGAAAAAACGATTATTTTATTTTCAGTATCAGCCTAAAATGTATCTTAATTCCATCATAGAACAAATTATTCGTTATTATTGTAGTAGCACCAACTAGCTCTGCCTGCTACGGTGAGCCATCATGTACCACAGCTGCCCATATCTGGGACACTGACACCCGCACTGACGACGCGCATGATACTACCATGGTTATGAACACAGCTCAAGCACAGCTGGCTGATAACGACAGCAGTGATGTCAACAATGTGAGTAACATCAATGGTGGTGATACAGTGATTAGTGAAGACCCATTATTATGGCGGGACAAATTAACAGATAGAGAGAGATTGAAATGGTTAAAACAGGACCTGTACAAATTAGGAAGTTTCAGTTGAAAACATTCAGAAACAGAACTATTAAGCATTAATCAAATGTAACAAGTAACATTGTTTTGATATAGTAATACAACAGTTACACTACTAAACCACTGCACTCAAAACCTCATAATTCAAATAATTTACAACTGTTTAATTGTCAAAGTCAACATTGTTCTTTGCCCAGGGCCTCCAATTTGCTAAAACCGCCCCTGCCTACAAGTGCCTTCACCCCCCCCAAGCCCCACCCCACCTCCCCACCCCAGCTCCACACCCACCCCCTGCAAACTCTGCAGGACGCAGGAGACATGTCTGCAGACCATAAACTTTTAATTTGATATCTCGTCGAAACCCAACCTCCAACCCTTTGGAGAGCTGCGCGGTGTGCAAAGTTACAAAGTTACAAAGTCCAGCTGAAAAAACAGATATATATGTATGTCCTTTGTGTTTTTGTTCTGATGGAAGGCAATTCAGAGGTTTGTGTGTCTGTAAGTTGGACATAGAAATCACAAAAATGAGTGGCTTATACAAGATAAATAGTTGATGCAGCACTTCCAACTAGACACTGTACATGTACAGTCATGAGCCTTGCAACTGGAACGAAAATCTATTCCCCTCACGTGCTGGTGTGCAAGCCCATGCTTGCTTTGTGTGCATTTTGTTTCCATAATCCTGTTTAAATGCAAGCCGTGATCTCAGGGTCAAGTGACTGAGGCGACCACTGCCACAGCCCACTTCCTGTGCAGCACAAGGCCTTTTCACTCCATCCTGGGGATGTTGGTGCCTGCTTGATTGCTTTCTTGCTTGCTTGGTCGGGCTGGCATCAACCTGACCCTTAAAACAGGGGTGAGGAAAGACTTCCCGTCGAAGCAGAGCGTGGAAACGAGCAGAGGAACACAGTGGGGGGAAGAGTTGGCAGCCATTCTCTCCGGTCCACTGCACCCCCAGCTCTGCTGTGCAGCATGGGCACAGAATGCTAAAGCAGCGGTGGGCCGCCACAGCCACACAGCCAGAGAGACACAAGCTCGCTTTCTCTCTCACGCACAACACATCCGGCGGCGCACTGATGTGTCGTTTGCGATATGACTTGTCTTCATGAAGGACCCATCTTCCATCTCGTTCCTTTTGTACGCTTGGTTTTTTTTTAAACGTGTTTGCCCGTTCGAGTGTGGAGCAGCACAGGGGAGGGCTGGAGCTCAAAGGAGTGAAGATATCTTATTGGTATTGCCTACTGAACACCTTTGTGTGACTGACACACTGAAAAAGACCAATGATTACACAGACATGAAACACACTATGTTGAAACTTGGACATTAGCTTCGGCAAATAGCTAGGTTTAGATGATCAATTATGTTTACATTTTATTATTGGAAATACAGTTTATTTGAATGGTATAAAGTTAATTAAATAAATAAAGTTGTCATTGTATCCAGGTTTGTGTTTTATGTGTGCTTATTTCTGCCTTTAGCACCAACTATAAGCACCTGCCTTTTAGTTAAGGCCTAGAATAAGTGGCCAGGCTACTCATCTAAAAACTATAGGCCTCTTCCTCGCTCCACACTCCTCCAGCCCGGGACCCAAAGAAACGTTCACAGTGAAGGATGTATAGTTTCTCGTATAGCTCGAACAGAGGGGATGAGGAGTGAGGAGAGAGGACAGAGGAGTGGTGAGTGAGGAAACACAATAGCACCCTATGCAGAGGTCTTTTTAGAGATGGGTCTTCTGTTTATGGCTATAAAACATGGTATATCCTTTTTGTGCCAAAAAGCAAAGATCTCCGAATGTGTGAGAGCCCAAGGTCAAAAATCCCACTCCCCTTTTTCCAATGCTTTCTTCACATCTGTCAATCTACAATTTTATGAATGAAAAAAAAACAAGGACAGATCTTCATATGTATGAATTATCATCAAATATGTCAACTTTATTGAAACTGAAATATCATTAAATATGTCAACTTTAACGAAACTGAATTATCATTAAATATGTCAGCTTTAAAGAAACTGAGTTAAGATGTATTGAATATGAAGATGAATTAATATGTCAGCTTTTACGTAACTGAATTATCGTTAAATATGTCAACTTTAACGTAACTGAATTATCTTAATATATAAGTCAACTCTAACGGAACTGAATTATCATTAAATATGTCAACTTTAGCGAAACTGAATTATCATTAAATATGTCAACTTTAACGGAACTGAATAATCATTAAATATTTCAACTTTAATGGAACTGAATAATCATTAAATATTTCAACTTTAACGGAACTGAAATTAATGACTGTGTCAATTACAGGAGCGTACATTGATGCACGTCAGGAACGAGAAAAGCAAATGACCACTCTTCCGCCACAGGATTCGTTAATGAAGATTTCAAGTGGATTTTAACAGCTGTAGTACGGCAGGGATTCTAACTAGGGCAATATTGTCTGCAGTTTCCACAGACTTGACAAAAATTCACTGTTTAAAATCATTGAAGCTTTCCTTCTTAGCATGCTGTTTTTTAAAGGTTGATTTACATGAAAATACTTGCTGGTGTGCAATTGTGTCTTTCTTTTGCACTATAACAACAATTCATGTAATAACACATGGGTTTAAATGGAGACTTCGCAATTGTGATGTTAGTATTTGGCACAATAGGCAATTTAAAAATAATGATGATGAATGATTAAATTAAATGTAGACCTGTGTCATGGTAGGTAGAAATCATTGCAACAACCCAAATAGTTATTCACACACACACACCCACACACCCACCCACCCACCCACCCACCCACCCACACACACACACACACACACACACACACACACACACACACACACACACACACACACACACACACACACACACACACACACACACACACACACACACACACACACACACACGCACAAACACACACGGTGCACTAACAAAAAAACAATATGTGCTCTGTGACTCTCAAGCTCACTGCACATCAAGATAGGCAGACACATGGCACAAGAAAGAAGAGAGTGAGAGAGAGAAAGAAATAAAAGAAAGAGAGAAAGCTAGATCCAGAGACGCTTCTCTAAACCGGAACTCCCGAGGGAACAGGCCTTTTCATGATTGAAGTTCTCTGGAGTCCAACCTCCTCAGATCTCTTCCTCTCTCTTGCCCCCTCTCTGTCTGTCTTTCTAACTTTCCTTCCCTTGAACTGTCCGTAAATATTGGAAAGTATTTCTGAGCAGTGCGATACAACATCTTTGACAAAGTCAATCTGATGCTGAATATCGATTTTGAGACTCCTAAAGATGTAACATGATACATTTAACATGGTTTATAAAACACATTTTTAGTGTCATCTATATTATTCATTTTATTATTAAGTTATTTATGGCAAAAGCCAAAACCAGATTAAAAAACAAAGCCATCATAGTACATGTTCCCTCTACTCATGGAAAGGTATTGTTATCACTGTTATGACTTATTGTGAAAGATACAAACCATAACGCATTGTTTTATTGTTAGCTTAGAATAGATTACATACAATTCCTACCGTTACACTCTATGACTGCTCTTGTACGTGAAACTATTATGAAAGTTATAATCATTGTAATGCACATCAAAATCCATTGTCCAGTCCTGTTTTCACTATGGGGTTCCCTAATTGTTATAATAGACACAGGTCTTAATTTCACAGTGGTTCAAGAATTAGTTAGGTAGATTGCCTGTGTTGTGATTAAAAGCTTTTACGGTACAATGCACTCCATTTCGTAGGCCCAGTGTTGCCGGCCGTGGCGATTACGTCACCTGGAAAGACCAGCGGCGCAGACACGTCTCCCTCACTGCTTGCCTCTGCTCTGAGGATTAACAAGCTCAACTAAAATCTCTCAGGCATGATGCAAGCATTAAAGCACTCCCCATAATTGACCCAGTCAGTGCTTTAATTACAGCAAAGCAATGATCTGTCAGGTCATGTCTTTGTAGTGTCTCATAATGTCCCACAGTATTTTATTCTCTAAGAAGGCTCAGAGCAATGCATGTCAAGCGTGGAGATAATAATGAGAACTTTGCATTGCAGCTGCGATAGATATGAGGGGGGGGGGGGGGGGGGGGGAATGACAGAGCTACTTGAGTAAACATCTGTTGTCGGAGACGCTTTTAGACGGAGAGAGAAAGGAGGGTGGAGAGAGAGAGAGAGAGAAAGATTGGGAACACTTCTGAAAGTAGTTTATGTAATGAACCCACAGGAAACTGAAACTAAGAGTTAGACTAAGGGATGTGATTAAATGACACAAAAATGACAAACAAAACAAGAAAAATGTCACAATTTAAAGCTATAATTACGGCAAGGAGATGTTCCACGTTAACTTTGACAATATTTCAGCACTTTTATGGGTGTCTGAGTTTTGAAATATATCAAACGCAGATTTTTCCTATGTCCCAAAAGCGATATGTATTGCACAGAGCGGTGTACAGCGGTGTACAGTCTATTACTGTTTTCATGCAAAGCAACACAGCAGTATTCCCTCTTGCCTTTTTAAAGGGAGGACACTAATATGAAAAACCCAATGGTGGCGATTTCATTATCTTCAAGCCTCGACTTGCAATTAGCTTAACAGCAGTTGACTGTTGTAGTGGAGTGAAGAGTCTGAAGAATATGAGCTATTTACAAATAGCAATGAGTTTGCACCACAGTTAGATCACCATTAGAGACCATAATCATCTTTCCTTACACAAAACTGGATTAGATTTCCATTGGTGTGAAAGTGTCTGATTTGACAATTTAAAAGAAAATGCCATTTAAATGACCAAACATGAATCTTTAATAGTATATGTATCAGTAAGGGTCTGCACTTCCCCTGCTGTCCTTTGGCTTGATTAGATAGTCTGCAGTCCACAGACAAGCTTGCTCTGTCTCAGCCAAAGACACATCGCCACTCCTCCTGCAAGTGGCAGCTATGGCCTTGTCTGTGACTATGGTCCTCTGGCCCATACATAAGCAGAGAGGGACAGGGGAGAGACCGTGAACCAAGCATCACTCACAGCAAGGATAGAAAAGTAAAGAATGAACCTCTATGTGAACAACATAAACCAATAAAATACCCTGCTTGGCTGTTCAGGGCACGTCTTTACAGAGATTCAACCACACAAGCACACACAACATACAATACCACACACACACACACGCACACACACACACACACACACACACACACACACACACACACACACACACACACACACACACACACACACACACACACACACACACACACACACACACACACACACACACACACACACACACACACACACACACAAACACATACACATACACACACACACAAACACACTAATGGACATCTCCTGTAGGAACCTGATGACCGAACATTAGGCTATGCTGCTCTGGAGGTGAATGAGGTGGAAGAGAGAGGCAGATGAAGCAGAAAAACTCCAACATGAACAGAAACAGACAGCTTGTAAAAAGACATGGCATCTCAAGAGGGGGGGGGGGGGGGGGGGGGAAATGGAGGCTGCAAACCTACAAACCCTCTCAAAGTACCTGAAAGTGTATATTTACTGAAATCTGATGGATTCTGACATACACTTCTGTTTAAAAACTTGTAATCACTTTAAAGAAAATCATATTTTTTTCTTCCCAAATAACCTAAAATGAATCATAAATATAATGTAGTATATCATGTTGTATATCACTGTAACAGCTTATTTTGAATGAAATGTCTTCATAGGCGTAAAAGGCCCATTTTCTCCCACAATCATTCCTGAATGGCACATTGTATTAGCAGTGTTTCCCACAGAAATTTAGGAGACTATGGGGGGGGGGGCGTGGCGCGCACATGTCCGGGGGGGGGGGGGGGGGGTGGGGGGGGGAATGGGAACGCGCGGCGGGCGCATGTTTACCGGTTAACAACTTTGGGGGGGGGGGGGGGGGGGGAATGTTTTTTCGGCCTAATATTCCTGATTTCGCAGGAGCTTCCAACTTTTGGGGGGGGATAAGCCCCTACATAAAATATTTTTTTTTGAAATAACCTTTTAAATAGTGTCCTCTAGTGGGTTTTAGGAAGATAAAAAATTAACAAATTGAGATTTAAAATATGGCACAAATATAAACATATTGAAGACATCTGCTGAGATTTTGTTTGGGATATGTGTGAAGCAAGAGCACCCTGACCCGGGAGAGAAAGCTTGGGAACAGCTACTACACTTTGCCTCCACATATTAATGTGAGGCCTCCTTCTCTGCAATGACTGATCAAAACAAAGCAGAGAAACAGAGAAGAGCTTGGTATCAGCAGTTGCCTCCCTTTGTTTTAGGAAGAGAAATTAACAAATGTAGATTTAAAATATGGCACAAAAATAAACATATTGAAGACTATAATGGTCTAAAGGTGCTCATTATAGTTAATGTCAGATATCCTCTGTTCAATTTTCAAACTCTCCCTCACTATATTACTTTTTTGATCGAGCAATATTCCATGACACCTGATACGATGCCAACGTGACCGTTTCAGAGTACTTAGCCGAGTCTGTTTCTCTGACTGATGTATCAAAGAATGTACCTTGTGCTTGCCCAGCTCTGCTTTTAGGAACTCCTGGGATATGTTAGCATCCAAGTTCAAGGCTTTAAAATGCGACCGTGACGTCTGCATATTAAGCAAAGGGGTTTTCCCATTTCGCTCCGCAAATAATTCCTCCCATTCAGGCAAGAACGCCCGGTGTTCATATTCATACATTCGTTGAGCCCTACGCTTTGCTGGATCCATGGCATTCTTTCAGTAGCTACCACTAGTCTGGCTAGTAACTCTCTGAGACTGGGTGCACACATTAGAATGTTTCACTTTGGAACATTAACGTTATTGAAGACATCTCTCAAGATCGAGTGATGACAAAATATACATGAATAAATACCCCCATTCAAATCGGACAGCTTTTCGTCTGTATTTCCAAATATATTGCGAGCAAAATATGCATTTTAGATGGTTTAGATGGCCGGCAACTACTAACTGCTATCTTATCTTCAAACAGAAAGTAACGTGTGCGAATCGGGGCAGATGTCCGGCTTGCGCATACAGAGAGCAGAGGACAATTGTAAACGCGCGATCATCTAGTGACAAAAATGACATGCCGTTGTGCAAATAAGATAAATAACACAAAGCTATTTATTGTGTTTAATAAAATAACAAGCTATAGAGTATAGACCTGTTCTATAGGAAAGGTATCCTTAACTGACTTCCGTTGTGATCTGGCGCTTTATAGAAAATTAAATTGAGCAAAGTTAACTTGACCTTTCAGGGAGGGTGCCGTTGGGGGGGCGGGGCGCCCCCTTATACAATGGGTAGGGGAAACACTAACATATCTCAACAGTGTTTTGTTTTCGGCACAGTCGCAGGCAGACAGCCGAACTTCGTGCTTCCATGCAATTCCAATGAGAGTGACACGAACTTCGTCTGAGCAAAAAAAAAAAAAAAAAAAAAAACTTCATGTGCACGCAGAGACTATGGCGGCCGAAATTAGACTATGGCGGTGCGCCATAGTCTCGTCAATGTGTGGGAAACACTGGTATTAGCCTATCCTAAATGATCATGTCTTAAAGGCTACTTTATGTCTGTGTGGCTGAACACTGTTGTGCTCTTTAAGGAGGCAATACAACTGGCCTCCTTTGGGCTACTTGAGTATCAGGAGCATCAGCACTTCTGGATTTGATTATAGTCTAAACACGGCCATAAAGAAATAACTTTCTTCTGAAACTCATCAGTCTATTGATGCTTTCAGAAATGAAGTCTACTCCATGAAACAGGCAAGATACTGAAGCTATCTGACAAAGGTACGTGCCACATCCTTCACAGAACTGGGCAGACTGGATTAAACCAAGAGAGAAAGAGAAGTGGGAGGTCCCTGTGCACAACTGTGCTGGAGGATAAAAACATCTTAATCTCTAATTGGAGAAACAGATCCTTCATGGGTCCTCAGCTGGCAATTGTATTAAACCGTACCCAGAAGACACAAGTCTTATCTTCAACAATAAAGAGGCTCAGTAAGTCTGGCCTAATAGGCAGAGTTTCAAAGACAAAGACATATCTGAGAATGGCCAATGACAGGGAAACACTACAGTGGGCAAACGGAAGCAGATACTGGCTGGAAGATTGAAGATTGAGAAGTCTAAGCTGAGGTGTTTGGATCACAGAGAAGAAACTATGTGAGGTGTAGAACAAATTAAATGGTCTTTGAGGAGTGCTTGCCACCCTCTTTCAAGCATGGAAGAGGAAATATGATTGTCTGGGGGCACTTAGGTGCTACTAGAGTATGTAATTTGTACAGAGTAAAACAACTTTAACAAGGAAGGCTATAAATCCATTTTACCATGTATCAATCGCCATGACACCCCGTGGACACAGGGGTGGTGAGTATCTAGTTACATGGGACTTTTGGAGTTGTGTAATAAAAGGTAACCGTCCGGGATTTAGCAGATGCTTTGATCCAAAGTGGCATTCTGCAGAGGCCAAGTTAGCAGGGTAACTACTTATTACATTTCAAAAGTAACCTTCCCAACCCTGTGTAGACAGTACTTGATGAAAGTAAATATTCAAGAACATTGTTATTTCAAGCTGAAATTATAATTTCTATACATTTCTGAACAGTAGTGAATATACATTTAAGTCTAATAAATATGGAACCAACACTGCATGAAATGTGGAATTTACGACAGTCGCCGACCCTGTGTATTGCCGTGGAAGCCAAAATGGTGTGAAAGCCCCCCCTTCCCCTTGCCCAGCTGGCTGAGGTTTTCATATGTTAATTGAATTTAACTGGATTGAAAACAACCCCCCCCCCTGCCAGGGGAGGCACCCCGTCACTGCTTCACTGATTTCAAAACCTACCTGAAAGTCACTGGTTCGATCCCCATTAGTGGCAACCATGGCCCAAGTTGCTTAACGACTGTGAACGACTCTTAATGACTGTTATCAGAGTAAGCATGACTCTCTATAATTACATGCCAGAAACGAATCTCAAGAACATTAAGGTGAAATAATAATATATAAGTTAGGAACATTACATATAGCCTAAGTTAAACTTTTAAACACATAGCGCAAAGCTCAAGCTTAAAGGAGCCCAAAGCAACATAAGGGCATAAAAACATTCTGAAATATTCTGGATAAGACAATCTTTATGATATTGACATTTACTTCACCATATTAGCACATTTGCATCATTATTTGATACTTTGGCGTTAAAAAGAGCGCTAAAACTAGCCGCAAGAGCAAAGCCATTTGGATGTTGGTGCAACCAAAAAACTTACTGAAACGTGTATGAAAGATTCCATCCTCTACCAGTCTTACTACCGTGGAAAACAGAAGCCAGGCGGCAATTTGCCCCCCCGATCACCGTAAACATAATGATAAGATAATTCGACAAGAGATATTGAAAGACAGCTAACTCACTGCTGCGTCAAATAAGACAGATCAACTATATATCTGGAAACCACTTACAGATTCTGATTAGCTAAGTTTGTGTCTGGATGGAAAGATGTTATCTTTCCCCATCCCACCAAGCCATTTTTTGGGGGGGATTTCTAGCATAACCTGCGATCTACCGTGGAAAATAGAAGCCAGGCGATTTTCTATCAGTTCTCACCACACAACGACGTCTCATCTTTGCTCCTTGAATGCCGATATGTAATGGCATCGTGTTATTGAAACTTACTATGTGTAAAAAAGACTAGAAATTGAACATTTATTATTCGAGTCTCAAGCCTCTAATGTTGCCTTGGGCGCCTTTAAGTGAACATAATTGACCGATCGCGAAACTCCTCCCTAGAACGGCCCTTGTCCAATCATACCTTAGCAACCGCTACTAAGAGAAGAGAGTCCGACAACTTTGAGGTCTGAGCAGCATGGTTAAACAGTGTGCCTACGGGACTTGTAGGTATGACATAAGGTACCCTGAGAGATTAGAGGGATATGTCGTTTTTCCCCGCTTCCCCAAAGCACAAAACACAGGCGCAAAGGTGCCAGCTGTGTATTAAACAGTGTGGTCACCCCACGCCCAACTCAATATATCGCAAAATACACATATGTCGGCTCCAAAGTAAATTAAGCTGCTTGCTGGCAGCCAGCTATCGCTAGGTTTGATGGCTAACTATCTAGTTGAGAGAGAAAATCCCAAAACCGTTATGGTTCATGAATACTTGTATTATTACCAGTAAAATAACTTAAACTAGTCTCTCCAACTAAAGTGTTCATGTTAAACCTTTAAATGTTCATGTATGTGACCGACTAAATGTCAATGTACTGTCTGTGTAATTGCAGGCAGAGCTGTCGTAGCTATCGAAAGCAAACGCCAGCATTGAACCGAACTTTTAACAAACACTTTGTATTTATGCTTGATACAACATTGAACAAAACTTTTAACGAACACTTTGTATGAATGCTGCTGGCGTTCGCAATCGCCATCTTTGATAGCTCAGAGTGCAATTTTAAAAAAGATTTTACTGACGGTAACATCAACATCGCTAGCTAATAGTCACCATCCTAGCTAGCTACATACCTCCAGTCTCTCGCCAGAGACGGAATACATAATAAGAATAAATAATCTTTTGGAGGTTATTAGCTAGCTTGAAATACTATATACAGATCTTACCCAGTGGTGAAATAACATGACTAGTCTACAAGGTTGTACTGGTTGCATTTCAATGAAGAGGTCGTAGGGTTTCAATTTTTTTTTTTTTTTTTATTGAGACCTGTATGCCTTTGCTTCAATTATTGTTGTGTCCACTTCGTTGTTGATCTTAATATTTTGGATATATCCTTCCACTGCATATTGCAGTCCCTTTTGGCTTGATCTGGAGGATATCGCGGAGGTATTACTCCAAAAATCATCACTCATACTGACAGTTATAGCGTTTGTACCCGTACTCGCCATGGCTTTCAGGTGGACAGTTCCGTGAATTGTGTCCGACGTAGCAACAATAACTAGGGGGCGGAGCCCTGGCGATCGGTCAATTAAAACTTCACATAAGTCCACTTAACAATTCCCACCTGAACTAGATCAGAAGCTGCAGTAACAGAAGAGAAATACCTCAGGAGGGGGAAGGATATGATAAACCAGTGACTTGATCGCTCTGACGAGCAGATATCTGTACCAGCACGGTGGCTCAGCGGCTAGACCACAGCACCATAAACCTGAAGACCACATGTTCGAAACTCGCAAAGCCTGGTAAGATTTCAAAAACTACCTGAAACACACAGGTTAAATACTCACGAGTGGCAAACATGTCCCAAGTTGTGAAAATTACTACCCCAGTATCCAGGCCCGGGGTGGGTAATCGGGAGAATCGGGAGCTTTCCCGGTGGGCCGCGTCACTTCTGAGGCCGGTTGAGAATTCATTTTTTTGACATTTGTCACGTTCGTTCATCTTCTCTTAAAGTAGGCTAAACACGTTTCACATTCTGACACCGCAGCCTCTGCATGGGTTGTACCATGCGAGGAAGTACTCCCCTCCCAAATAGAGTTGGTTGGGTCCACAGCCCGTCTTTTCCAAAAAGTGTTCTCATTAGACTGCTGCTGGGCCAGCCCAAACGCAACGATACGAGGCAGGGAGGATGGATGGGAGGAAAAGGCCAGGAGGGGCTGAAAAAGCCAGTTTGAAATAAAGAAAGGCATTGGAGGAGGATGCTGCCAAATGTGCCAAGTTTACCGATTTATTTTCAAGAGGTAAAAACACAAGTGGCAACTGGTAAAGAGAGACATAGGCCTCATGATTAGCAACGTAAATATTTGGCTAGCATTGTAGCTTTGGTTAATATCGTTGTAGCGTTGTAAACCTATTCGCAAGCAAAATATATCATTTAATTGAAATATTAGCCTTTTTATATCACCCAATATATGGTAAAATGATTCCTGCTGAAAATGATGAGCACGAAATGTGCAATGAGGAGGCCATGACTACAGGGACAGGTAGAGAGGTTAACCAAATAAACAATATGAATTAAAGTTATTTAATGTAAGAAAGCAGTATATGACCGTGCTTGATGAAAGAAAAGAATGCCAGGGGAGATTTTAGATGATGAACCAGTTGTCTCATCTGATGTTGCTTTTGAAGTGAATGTCCATAATGTTATTCTGGACACTGTGGCAGGTAGCATGGATAGGAGGTTTTCAGCAAATGCAAAACTAGATGGGCTCCCTAACTCAGCACTCCAGGAAATCAGCAAATGTCTGCTTACGTTTGATTACAGAGCTACTGTTAGCACATTACAAACTGAGCTGTCTAGCCTGGTGTACCAGTGGGAGAGACTGAAAAAGTCCTCTCTTGAAGGTTGTACTGTCAGGGCATGTAGGCTAGTGAGATGGCACAGGAAGGTCAGGAGGATAGTGGTGGACTATATGGAAGAACCAGAGATGGAGCTTCAAAGCAGGACCTGTTCCTCCTGCAAAAACTGTGCCATTTGTGCCCATTTAATACTCTCACTGTACAACCTCCTCACAGATGCTTATCATGTCATTAGGTAAGCATATACATTTGGGTTGACTTTGTCCATCACACAGGTTGCATGTGAGAGAAGCTTTCCAAACATTTGGGAAGAATAGGCTTCGAAGCTCATTGAGTCAGGAGATCTTGGAGGATTTCATGTTAATGTGCACAGAAAAGGAAATCCTCATGTCTAGAAGCAGTGACACAGTTATAGATAAAGTGGCTGAAACCAGTGCAATGCTTAGGCGGTTACTGATGCTGTAGATGCTGTTGGTGCTATTCCCAATGTAACTGTTTACTGTACTGTGAGTTGAACTCTAAACATTAGATCAATATCCTCGTTGTTGAAGAGTGGGATAGGTTTCAAATGCTTTATTTATTTATTTCTGCTTTTGTTAATTATCAACCTATCCTTGTGGAATAGCGGAATATTTTTTGTTGACTTCTCAGTTTAAGTGGTTTATTATTTAACCTTACATTATTTGTTGAACCATGGTATTAATACAAAAAAAATCAGAATATTAAGAGCTGAACTGTTGCTTCATTTCCTCTACCATGGAAAAAGTGGGCCGGTCATGGGCCTGAAATTCCCGGGCTGAAAAGTGGCCCCACTCCGGCCCTGCCAGTATCAGAGTAAGCCCGACTCTGTATAATTACATGCCAAAAGTGAATCTCAAGAACATTACAGAGAGGAAACTCCGGAATATGAGTGGAACATCCTCGAAAGCAAATTGTGATCCTCCAACTCTGAAAACTAAAGGCTGATCAAAAATTGTGATAACCCCGGACCAAAACCCTAAAGACAGAATATCAATTAAAGTATTATCAAGTAAATTATTAATTTCGTTTTTATAGGGCAATGGCAGTAAATGGGAGGGGATACGTTTTTTTCAGTTGAAAGCTGACCAATAGACAGAATCTCATTCCGTCTCATCACAAGACGTTTTAAATCAAATTCTTGACGTTTTCAACCAATGGCTGCAGCAGGGTGTGTGAGACTAGACTGCTGACAGTCTATATGCTAATAAGAGCCTTTCGCACCTCTGTCAGAATGCTAAACGCATCGTCCCCCCTCCCCTTGCCCGTTCCTTCCCGTGAATTTCCGTTCATATGTGGCAGACGGATATTTCGGCGTGAATGTCCGCAATCGACCAAGAATACTGATTATTCGCGGCTGTATCACAGCATGTACGGGCCCGATAATCTTAGATTTTGTGCAGTGGAACTCTGGTCTATATACAGTAAAATCTGATATATATATACAGTATATATATATGAAAGGAATTCAGATATATTGTGTATCCAAGTTTTATAAATATATTTATTATATGGCAACGACAGTACAAGCATTCTGATTGGCTAATGGGTAGTCATGCCAGCCGCGTATTGACGTCCTCGCCGGTCTGTGGTCTGACAAGTATTGTTATTGACGTCCAGTGACATCATCTTAAAAATGAGCGATACCATGTACCAAGTACTATACATTACATCCTTAAAAATTACCGATATTAATAGACATCAACAGCCATGAGCATGTAATGTTTAGTACTGATAGAATCAGGACTCCTATTATCAAAATTATCTGAGAACAGGAAACCGGTTGAATGCCGTGGTACCATGACAGTTTATGACAGTTGAAGAATAAAGACTCAAGAACTCGCGGACATTGTGATATCGGGTAATACAAGTCAAGTAATACAATTCAGAAGCAGCGAAAATGTGTAATTGAAAGTGATGATGAAGACTAGACTTCTATAGTTTGAATCACATGCATTTTACTGTAAATTAAAGCCATTTTAGCTGAGCCCTGTTGTCCGTTTTTTATTGATCATTGTAACTTGAAGTTAGCAAGTCTTTGTTTGCTAGGCAACACCTGAAACACACTGTCGTGAGAAGACTTGAGAGCATTTACAATTACCATTTATTTTCATTTACAAAATGAAAAGAGCTAATAATGCCATATAATAAACAACTTACTAACCTCGACCGCTTTCGCTCGGTAGATACGTTACAGCCTCAGTCTGATATTTCCCTGCATGACCTCACTTTCGGTTAGTAAGTAGTTAATCAATCAGTTAGTCAATAATGTACTTGTTCGAGGGTGTTGTTAGGCCAGACGCGCAGCGAACAAGTACATTATTGACGAAACAGTACTGACTCGAGTACCTTATTGCTTTTATAACACGGTTGCCAGCGACATTATAAATATTAAGTAAAATTAAATTATAAACAGTAAGCTGCCTTTCAGCACAAAAAAGTTCTAGCCACCAAACATTGTGTATCGTATTTCAGTAGCCTAGAGAAAATAGTCCCCCTTTGTGTGGCTGTTGCTATGCAACAGACAAACAGCATTGGGAAGGAACATCACGTCTCTTAGCCTAGAACCAAGTTTGTTGATGATTAGCTAGGTTAGATTAAATCGAGATTGGTCTCGCACCATTTTATTCATTCACATTGCTCATTTTATAAAGTTGCCATTAAAATAACAAAAACGACAATGGGACACTTTCAACTTTGTTAATATTAGTTTATATTGATTTGGATATCGCCACTAACTCTGAGGGAGGCGTGTGAGAGCAACGTTATACTTATTAGCAGCGAGGCTAGCTAGCTGCTATGTGTTTCAATGGATTTTTGGTCTAAGCGTTAGCAACAACCTTCAAATAATATTCGAGAGCTGGTACCACTGGTGGTACGCGAGTGCCCTGTAGTGGTACGCGGAGTATGCACGAGAAAAAAAAAGGACCTCCAAGTAATCTGCGAACCCAAGCTGTACTGAATATTTTTTTCAAATTTGTTCGTTGGGCCAACCCAGGTCATCATGACAGGCATGCTTTTTATTTCGAGTCTTCAGGTCTCTTCAAAATGGAAAGTAGCTGCCTTGATGCCGTTATAGACAGGTGTGGTTCACTGCAAGAACGTTATGCTATTGTTATGCTGTGTAGGCTAACGTGCTAATGTCAGACAGTTGGCTGACAGACGCTTTGCAAATCACATCAACCATATTTGCTGGTTACAATAATGGTGTTATCGGAGTTTGATCCGGAGTTTAGCTGTTTATCACGCCACTCGATTGGAAGTCCATTTTCCAGGCTCTTGCTCGCCCCCTTCATTTAGGCAGAGGTTAGGTTTGCCTCCTCTATGTGCTTTTTCACTGTGGTTTTATGACAGATCAGCAAGATTAAATAGCTTCTACACAAACCTGAAATACATGACCTATTCTATGGATACAAACGACATATGAAAAAAGTGTCTACAAATATTTCAGTGAAGTCAAACAATGAGAAGGCAAAAGGCATGCGCTCAACCCAATTAATGAGGGATTGCACAATCTGAGATGAGGCGCATCTCGTCGCTGCCTCACCTCGCGAGTCGCCTCTCTGTTCAAACAGGTTCGATTTTGATTATAAAAATGATTGGAATCATACAAAAATTGCATTTAAAGCACAGATCAGTAGAAACATATTAATATTTATTTTATCATTATTTGATTTTTTTCTTTTCATGATGACTTTTGCTGATTGGGTTGGCCTGTGCCCGTGCAACATTCAACACAGGAATGTTTAGGATTAAACTGTTACCAGACCACAAAAGTGTTTACAACAGCACAAAGTTCTTTATAGAGCTAGCCTCTTAATTTTGCTGTCAAAGTGCAACAGATTGAAGAATTTAACTTTAAAATTTGCGAAATGTTCTTATATATAAAATATATTCCTGTGGAGCATGCCCTGGACCCTCCTAGAGGGTGTGCATCGTTGTCACCTTTTTCATCCCTGATGACTTTTTACCGCTGAATACTTGTTAAACCTCACTAGATTGACTGGGATTTTATAACCCCATTTGCTGGGTAGGCCTATGTTTTGATGCAGATCAGTTATGAGTATTGTCACGTTGTAAGTTTTTAAAAGCAATACATGAGTTTACATACACTTAGTTGCTTCAGTCATGTGAACAATAAATCATTATTAATATTAATGCCTTCTGTGTATTCTCTATGTAGTTACAGGCCTACGCTACTTTATTTTAATTCTGGTGGTACTTGGAGAGCCAAATCATTTTTTAAGGTGGTAGTCATGGTGAAAAGTTTGAGAACCACTGCTCTACAACATTCGTGTAGCACATTAACAACTAACCGTGTCAATGTAGACATATAAAAAGTCGTGTAGATAGCTTAATTCACATAAAATATTTCCCACTATCAGGCTCCCATGACGCCGCCATCTTGGTTCGATTTCGAAGCTACTGTTATTGCGTACTAATATGGAACGCTCAGGTAAATGTAAACAGGTCGTACAGTACCTTTATCGCTGATTAAAGCACACCCTGTGACTCACAACCAATCAGAATGCTTGAATTCATCTACCCGTGTTATAAATATATATATATATATATACATATAGACTTTTCCCTTTTGAGCAACAGATGATTCACAGCCGTCAGTGAGAGTGTGAGTGATGGGAGCTGAAGGACGGTATGGTGCAGGACTCACCCTCTGCTCCTGGGTGGCCACGAACGTCTGGAAGCCAGGCGCCACGCCGAACCCCAGCTCATGCACAAAGGGAGGCTCGGCCTGGCTGTGGATCTGCACCCGGATGCCCGCCTCGAACGCTGTCTCCTCTGCAGGAAGAGGAAGGGAGTGGGAAGAACCTTTCAGCACAAACGCTAGTAAACACACAAACAAATACATAAGCCGCCTGTGCAGTGCTGCCTGCTCTGATGCAAGATAAAGAAGGAGAGAGAGAAAGATATTCTTCGTTCTTTATTGAGTTTAGAATTTTAAGTACATAGGCTACTCACATGAATACAAATGAATTATAAAAAATATAAGACCGTCCAGAAAGAAATAAGCACATATACACACCCTAATAGAAAGATGTTTAATCAACAGTGATTTGCTCACTTATCCAGGTGTTCCAAAGACAGGCTCTTTTTATCAGTGCAAACATGTTAGTTGCACAAAGGTGCATAAGATACATGTAGTAAATTGTCTTTACTCTTTTCAGTTGAACTTTCTCTAAGGCTTACATCACTCTTGGTGAGTCACACGCACACACACACACACAGACACACTCACACGCACACACAGACACACTCACACACACACACACACACACACACACACACACACACACACACACACACACACACACACACACACACACACACACACACACACAAAAGGCCTTGATTCACAATTGGGAAGAATGATGCATTGTAAGAAATCCAGCAGGTTGCCTTTCACTTTCTCTACTTTTGCCAGTAGAGAAAAGGAGACAGAGTGCTGAACTTAAGAGGCTTCTGCAGCTGAGCCTTGTATCAAAGTGCTGGCCCCATCCGACTGTGAAAGACACACTTTCTGTGGCAAAGCTGGGCCATTTGCTTTGGCTCGGCATCAAAGCGAAGACCGCAGAATAGAATGTTCACGCACTAGGCAATCTCCTCAAAATATAAAACAGACCTCTATGGGATGGGGAAATGTGCTAAAACACCCTCTCACAGAAACAGACACACACACACACACACACACACACACACACATACTCACGCACGTGTTCACAAACTCTCTCTCACAAATGCAAACACACACGTAATCATAAAGTCAAAATCATTGTCTCTAGAGGATCTTTCGGGGTGACCTCCACTACCAATGTGTGTCTACATCTCTCTCTCCCCCTCACTCCAAACTTTTAAAGCCTGAGAGACAGGCGGCCTCAATCCCTTCTGCTGGTATGAAAGAAAGCCCTGCAGTGCGTAAGGCATCTAAATGGACGCCCAACACAAACGCTTGTGTCCTCAAAGGTCCCCCCCACTCACACCAGAAACATTTCAGCTAGAAGTAGAGATGAAGTCTGTAACTGTGGAGGAGATCATTACAGTATGAAATGGATTGTGTTTGTGGGTCAGATTGACTCCTGGCCCGCCCAATCAAAAGGGGTTGTAGCCCATGATTTGAAAATAACATAGTCCGTCACATGCGAAAATAAGTTATAATGACATGTATTTATTAAATTACAATTCTGCCTCACATACTTCTAAAAATACGATTATCTTTCATTTCGAGTAGTAAGCTTAATATGATTGGGTAGGTTACTCAGATGTAGCTCCACTCACAGATGGTCATATGCATCAACTAGCTTATACATTACCGGCTGTAACTATGGAATCAGATCAATGCCATAAATATTTTGTAATCTGTAATATAGATTTTGTATCTGTAATATAGATTTTGTATCTGTAAAACCATCTACACTTTCAAAACCTATCTACAGATAGGGATTTCAAATACGAAATGTATCTACACTTTCAAAAACTATCTTCACTTTCAAAATCTATTTACAGTTACGGATTTCAAATACGAAATGTATCTACACTTTCAAAAACTATCTACACTTTCAAAAACTATCTTCACTTTCAAACTCTATCTGCAGATACGGATTTCAGTTACGCATTACGGATACGGATTTCAAGTACGAATTACGGATTTCTGTTGCGAATTACAAAATCTTTTGGCACTGTTTTTACAGCCTTTCTAAAGAGCCAATCACCGCTTTTGGCAGATTTTCTAAAGCGCCAATCAAAACATTGTATCCTGTACTGACTAGCCAATCAGCGCTAGCTTGCTGGCAACTGCTGGCCCTGGGAAAGTTGAGTGAAACGATGTATGCAGCAGTCATGGATCAGAGACCGAGAAATGGTACAAGTAAGAAGTCCTATATTTAGAGTTGTTAATAAAGTCATTGTAAAACGCACAATCACAGTCAGTGGTTTTCACTCCACACTTCGTTCCATCTGTTTGAAAGATCCTTGTCGTTGTATGGAAGATATTAGGATCTGCTTCGGTAGCTAACGAAAGCTAACGTTGTCATTTTCATTTATTTTCATTGCACTTTGGGGTAGCCTATTTGTAACCATTTTCTGAAGTCCTTGAAAACGCTTTATTGTGTATTTTTTGTGGAAGCGAGTTTT
Source organism: Sprattus sprattus (assembly GCF_963457725.1). Lineage (NCBI taxonomy): Eukaryota > Metazoa > Chordata > Actinopteri > Clupeiformes > Clupeidae > Sprattus > Sprattus sprattus. Next base: position 9,132,285 of record NC_137916.1, on the reverse strand, counting down.
CTAGCGTCTCAGTGGAAGAGATATATGAGGAAGCAAGCTGGAGATCTCGCCACACTTTCATTAGATTCTATTTGTTAGATGTGGCTGAGACCAATTTCTTAGTTACAATGCGTTCTACAGCAAAGCGATCTCTGAATCGCCAGAGCCTAAGATTAACTCAATAGTACAGTTGTTCATCACCCCTTTGGGCCACACATAAGGCATGCTTGTTTAACTTCCCCCACGGCGTTCGTACACCCAATTTTATTCAAACCATTCGGGGGAGACCCCAGATCTCTCCCTAGGCAGAGCGGTGGCAGATTTAGGTTAGAACTATTGAATAATGAGCGGGCCAGCAGTTGCCAGCAAGCTAGCGCTGATTGGCTAGTCAGTACAGGATACAATGTGTTGATTGGCGCTTTAGAGAATCTGCCAAAAGGGCTGATTGGCTCTTTAGAAAGGCTGTAAAAACAGTGCCAAAAAGATTTTGTAATTCGTAACAGAAATCCGTATCCGTAATGCGTAACTGAAATCCGTATCTGCAGATAGATTTTGAAAGTGAAGATAGTTTTTGAAAGTGTAGATAGTTTTTGAAAGTGTAGATACATTTCGTATTTTAAATCCGTAACTGTAAATAGATTTTGAAAGTGAAGATAGTTGAAATTGTAGATACATTTCGTATTTGAAATCCGTATCTGTAGATAGGTTTTGAAAGTGTAGATGGTTTCACAGATACAAAATCTATATTACAGATACAAAATCTATATTACAGATTACAAAATATTTATGGCATTGATCTGATTCCATATGTAACCTTATCATGTTGAAACAAATGTCGTTGAATAACTACAAAAAAAAAATAACAAATAGGAAAATGCAGAGAGAAGGAATGTAGTCTTATACATCGCATCTGATGGCGTCGACCCGATGCTCTCAATCTCTTCTTTGTACCCCTCGAACTTCTCTCTTCAAGACAACGCAGAACAGGTAGGGCATATTCATTTTATACCTTCCAAGATTAGCTAATCTTCATAAAATATACTGCCTTGTGAAGAACTTCATTAGCCTTTAAATCAGATTTGCCTTTATGAATCTAAGCTACATCAGACATTAATAACTAAAAACTGGTGCAGGCTGGTGACAGGCCTTTCTCTCTCTCTCTCTCTCTCTCTCTCTCTCTCTCTCCCTTCTCTCACCCCCCTCCCAATAGACTGGCCGCCAGGGTGGGGAGTTCAGTCTTACCGGCTTTCCTGACCTGTCAACCCTCAATCCATCACACAGGCTCTCTCTCTCTCTCTCTCTTTCTGTTACGCAATCACACACTCGCGACACGCGACTCATTGTTATTGAGTTCCAATATGTGGTCGGAAATAAGCTGATGTGAAATAAAGTGCACCCATCTTAAGATCTGCGGCCTTGCCACTGTTCTCGTGTGTGTGTGTGTGTGTGTGTATGTTTGTGTGTGTGCGTGTGTGTGTGTCTGTGTGTGCATGTCTGTGTGTGCGTGTATGTGTGTCTGTGTGCTTGTGCGTGTGCGTATGTGTGAGTTTGTCTGTGAGTGAGGGAGAGAAACAGGAGAAAGACCATTTGGCTATAAGAGCCTCATGTTATTCTGAAACCAAGGCATGTTATTCTGAAACCAAGGCAATGATCAATTCTGCACCAATTCCTCCCAGCACTTTCCAATTATTATTGACCTGGGCCCAGTTTCCCGAACGCTAAAAAGGACTTGAAATCGGTCGTAAGAGGGATATTGCAGAGCGGTTTCCCGACGCCGCACTTACGGCAATGATGAGTCTATGATGTCGCCAAAATCCACGTGGGCCGTTAAGATACATCGTTATCGGGAAACTAGGCCCTGGCCTCCCTCTACCACTCCATCTCATTCTAAAGGCTGGGTTATGTGTAGAATAAGCCACTTCAGAGCTCCAAATGAATACTCCCCTCACCTGAGCAATAACGGTAACCTTAGGTGTCAGGAGGTCTATATTCAAGTACATATGGGAGTAAAACTTTTGCCACAACCCTGCCTTATTTTTTCTAGGTCTTAGGTTGTCCAACTAATTGGCCTTCAGGGCCATAAAGGGCTCCCTGGCCAATGGTTGGGCTTTGCCCTTCCCTCCAGCATGCATGGATGTTTGCTTCTCTTTATGCATCACACAACACAATTTAGACTGCATTTGCGGCCGCCCTTCATGTAATTTTGCCTTTGGAGCAGGGGTGTGGAACAGTTTATATTCAAGAGCTAATAAAGCCTACACTACAGTGTGTTTTTAATCCCCCAGCACTCTGCTGTTTAACAGAATGCATTGCAAGACACAACTGAAAAACAGGTGGCATTTTTAAACAGATTTGGTTGAGTGTTTTCTTTGCTTGATGAACATCAAAGATGTGGAAAAGTTGTCACGAGTATGAGCCTAATAAAAGGGAAGAGAGGACAGAGTGTTGGTAGTTCCCCCGCGCTGGCTTTGCTGTTATTTGTTACAGATTATCGGTGGAGTGCCGTGAGCTGCAGAGGAAAGTTGGAAGCAGAGGGCCGAGGAACACTGCCTTCAGAGAAGACAAGAGTAGGGACGTGACGTCTCGTGAGGATCCCTTGACAATCAGCTGAAGGAGGGCTGACTCAGGACCGCGTACACCAGCCGTGACTACAGTTGAGCTGTAACCTGTGTGGACGTACACCCCTTCTGCGCAATTGCCAGGGAGGAGAGAAGTGTGGAACTTTCCTCCCTCAAAGAGCTAAATGGCCCTTCCTTGCCCTGTTAGTTCTAGATTAGGTAAAACTGCTACTGAGTGCACATTCCCCGATTATCGAGCAGTGCATAACGCCGCTAGCGTAGAAGCTGATGACTGTGTGCATGTTGATTGCCTTTGTTTTTGAGTCTCCACATTCACGGTGGGGCTAGGCCATCTACAAGTGGCTGCCTACCTGACTGTGTGCGTGCGTGCGTGTGTTGTATGCAGTGGCGGTCCGTGCATTTCACGACTAGGCCTTCAGCGATGTCCTACACGATGTTAAACTGTGTGAATCCACCTCCTAATACCATCATTATGATGACGCCATGGCTCTCGAACCATTATATTTATACAGAAAGGCAGTATAAGTGAGCATTGCATCACCTTAACATAGTCGAGTACAACAGACTTTATTAATATTTCCGGAGCATTTAAAATCAATACACCCGTATTAACAATACATTAAGAGTAGGCTAGTAAACTCTCAGTTACGATCGCTTGGATATTACTGTCACAACTTTAAAATAAAAGGCGATTTTCAGGGATTAGTCTACAAAGTTTTATTAAGTCCACCGAAAGTAGCCGTGAGCTGTAACAAGTTTGTCCACTAAACATCGCATTGTCCCACCTGCAAAGCAGTTTCATTAAACTTCCCATCCTCACGATATCCAGTTTTTCTTGAAAGTTCCGTCTTGAAAATGGCGTTGTAATTGTATCAAAAACTGGAATTATCAAGTTGGTGTAAACTAGTTTATTTGAGTTGGTTAATGTTATTATATTTAGTCTTACCAATTGAAACAACTAGCATAATAAGCATTGAAACCGATGTACGTCGTTTTCGCATTAGCCAGCTAAACTGAGCACTGAAGCGCTGCACCGGTCTGCCTCAGTGTCCAATCAAAGGACGTTTACGTGTCACGTTCAACGCGAGGAAATAAATCTTCCGGGCCTTCTAGAAGGCCCAGTGTCGCCAACTCGAAATCTGATTGGTTGTCACAACTGTCTGTTTCAGTTCATTCAACTTAAATGAACTGAAACAGCCAGTTGTGATAACCAATCAGATGTACACAGGCCTTCAATGTGAATTCTGAAGGCCTCAGGGAAGATTTCTGTTCTCGGGGAAGATTCCTCGGAGCGTAGCAACACATGATAGCTGAAATATGATTGGATGAAAGCTCTAACATAAATTAACAACGCTGGAAGCTATGAAATGAAGATAATGGACTATGGGGAATAATTTAATACATATTTATGAAAAGAAAATATTAAAATTAAATGTATTTTATTACATTTATTTTCTGATGATGTTTAGGCCAGCAGAGAAGGCCTTGAAGGCCCTGACGGACCACCACTGGTTGTATGTGTGTGTGCCGACACGCCTGCAAGCCAGCCGTAGGAGGACAGTGGACGCATTAAGACGGATTGGACTATTTTACTCGTTGCACCTTTTTCTACATATTTATTAGCCATTATATTAAAAATAAAGACTTGTATTTTCTTTACTGCTGCATCCGTGTCTGTATGTTGGGGAGGGGTGCTTCACAGCCAAAAGATCCTGATTTAATACAGTGTACTGACTGCTAAAGAAAAGGCCCAGTACATCTGAACCTGTGACAAACACCCAATCAAAAGCAAAACTTCACACTCCTTCCCTCTGGCCCATGGTACAAAACAAACTGCCAACACGTCTAATTAATCAGGTGTGTGTGCTCTTGGCACCCCGCCCCTTCATCCCCAGCTCCACATCATGAGCTCTGTCTGATGAAGTGGGCTTATCTCAGGGCCTAAGTCAACTTTCCCTGTGCTGCGGCCTGTCACCCATTTTTAGCATGATAGAGAGCTGCGCACAACCCCTATTTCTTGTTTCTAAAAAGCTATGGATGTGCTGGATAGCTCTGCTCTATTTCTGCCAATGACCAAGAACTCATCCCTGGAATTGCTTCAGTTTGGGGGAGAAGTGATTGCCTCAGGTAAAATAATGTTTGCATTTAACTCTGCCTAGATGTGAAACAGTAGCTGCCCTCTCTCCTATCAGATGTTCAGATTTCTGAAATGAAAACCACAGACATTTCCAGTTCTGCGGTCAATACATCCTCAAAATATCCGATCCAGTTTGTATCTACGAAATAAAAAAGTGGATCATATTTAAATAGGTTACAATTGTCTATGCAGTATACTGATTATCCACATTTTCATACCTACCCTAGTCTCTCTTGCCAAAAAGATATGAAAACACATGACACTGCCATTTACTGTGGACATAAAGACTAACAGCCATAGCTGTGTGGTAAATGTAAGAGCAGTGTGGGAATACAGAGCGTCCCCGTAACCATAGTAACTCACTTCTGCCTGCCTGCAGGAGAGAGAGAGAGACACAGCTGCCACCGGAGATGATGACTGAGATTAACGACACTCTGCGCAGCATGCACAGGGATAAATTACAGTTGAAAGATTTATATTTCTTGCATTCCCCCCAATGGTCATAACAACTTGCAAGATTTGTCACATGTTGGTTTTAAGAAATAAAGTCGCTAAGAGGGTCTGAAAAGTCCCTCAATCTAGCGTGAAAGTCACTAAATTGTGTTTTGCGTTTTAGAGTCGTTTTGTTGTTCATGTGTGGAGAGAGAGAAATAAACGTGTGGCTAGTATGTATAAGTGTAGACAAGACCACAAACAAGGTAACAAGCTACATGAGTGAGGCAGCACTCTCAGATAAGGGGAAAAGCAATCTTGTTGTGTTTTGCCGGAACAGGCGCTAATGCATTTTGCTGTGACCTAATAGGGGTGCAGGAAATCAAGTTCTAGACTGTGTGTATGTATGATCTAAAAGTAGAAATGAACATATTTGTGAGAGATGGTGTGTTTCTGTGTGTGTGATTGTGTGTGTAAGTGTGTGTGTGTGTGTGTGTATGTGTGATTTTGTGTGTGTGTGTGTGTGTGTTTTTCTGTGTGTGTGTGTGTGTGTGTGTGTGTGTGTGTGTGTTTGTCTGTCCACTGTATGCAAGTGTAACAAACGTGCTATTTTGACCTTGCACTCATCGTGTGCCAGCATGAATCACTTCTGATAATCCCCCACAGATGTGGTCTTGTAGGTAGACCAGCTTGTTGATTGTACGTGTATGTGTGTTTGTTGGTGAGTGTATCACTAAGTAAGAGTGTGTGTGTGTGTGTGTGTGTGTGTGTGTGTGTGTGTGTGTGTGTGTGTGTGTGTTTGTGTGCGTGAGCATATCTGTTTCTGTGTCTGTGTCTGTGTCTGTGTCTGTGTCTGTGTCTGTGTCTGTGTCTGTGTCTGTGTCTGTGCCTGTGTCTGTGTGTGTTGATGAGTGTGTGGGTGTGCGTGCGTGTGTGTGTGTGGCTGATTCTGTCGTCCCACTGCAGGATATTTACCATCAACGGCATCACCCCCCACCCCTACCTCTGCCATCCCCACAACCTGCACCCCTGAGCCTTGGAGCTCAAGGGCCCCCTGTGTCTGGTATTTCAGCTCCAGCCCCAACACCCTCCATCCTCCATCGGCCTGATGCACTGCCCTGCCACCTCCCAAAAACACTGCCACTTCACATATCAGTCAGTGGCCATGTGCTGAGGCCATGCTCCGGCACACACACAGGCGCACACACACACAAACACACACAAACACACACACACACACACACAAAAACACACACACACACACACACACAAACATATACAGTACTGACATGGCATATATTGCCTCATACACAATCACATTCGCTTTGCTTGGTTTGGACTCTGGGTTCTGCTAGCTGACCTGAGTCTAAGAGCCTTACACGGTTGACATTCTTAAAACATATAAGAGATGTATTTGAGGTTCAAATTATTCATTGATTTATAGACTAACAGTACTAGTCACTTCTGTAACTAACTGGAAGCCAGTGATTTAAGAACTGGAGTAGTATGCTCTAGCCTTTAGCACCCCAAGATACAAGTAAAAGCCTTGAAACCTTAAAACATCACACCCAATGTTCAGCAGCACTCACCAACAGAGTGACCCCCCTTTGGACCTGAACAATCATAACCAAGAGTGAAATAAAAGAATCAAGTCTGACTGATCTGTCCTTGGAGGGCCACCATGACCTCATGTCCCTTCTGTTTAGAGCTTCGGGAACTTTAAGGTCCAACTATCTCACAGCTCAAAGCGGCTTTGATGATGCTCATTGACACAAACCTGACAGGATGAGAATCTCAGACCGAAACTGTCCAGGGGAGCGGATGGAACATGTGTTTGTGCTGTGTGCGCTTCAAAGAATAAAAAAATAAGAGAAAAACAAATCCATGCTCCTTGAAAGGGATCTGTCAAACCAGAGCCCAAAACACCACTCGTTACCGCTTGGCAAGGGTCCATGTTGCAACTCCTGTCCACTTTGATTTAAGGCTTTACGCTTTGATTTCACAGTTTGGGATTCTCTCTCAGTCATTGCTCACATAAGGAGAGGAAGATGAAGAGCAAGAAGAAGAAGATGATGATGATGACAAGGAAGAAGATGAAGAAGAAGGAGAACAAGAACTAATGAATAAAGAAATAATCCAAGCAAAAGAGTCGAAAGATTAAAAGGACTTCACTGATGGACCTGCATCACAAGGAGAATAGAGGGAAGCTTAAAAAGAGCCAAATCACCCTCTTTCTTTTGATGCCTCACCAGCATGTGGGAGGTTAGTGTGGATGAAGAAGAGAGAGAGAGGGATCGCCAGAGAAAAAGCCAAAGGAAGAATAGTGAGATGGAAGACACACAGATAAGAGGATGAAGGGTTGATGAAGGTGTTAGGAGAAGAGAGGGACACAAAGGGAGAGGGAGGAAGAGAGGCAATGATGGTACAAGCTGGTCCGGTGTGTGTGTGCGTGTGTGTGTGTGTGGGTGTGTGGGTGTGTGTGTGTGTGTGTATGTGTGTGTGTGTGTGTGTGTGTGTGTGTGTGTGTGTGTGTGTGTGTGTGTGTGTGTGTGTGTGTAGGTGTGTGTGTGTGTTTGTGTGTGTGTGTGTCCTTGAAAGAAAGACAGAAAGACAGAAAGAGAAAGAGAAAGAGAAAGAGAAAGAGAAAGAGAAAGACAGACAGACAGACAGACTCACATTGTGTTGAGATGTTTATGACTGCACAAGGATTTGTATTCCCTTGTCTACTTTCAATTTAAGACTTTTCAGTTTAAAAGAGGTTTGTATCATTTTCAACAGTGTGCAATTGTATTCCCCTTAAAGGCAGGCTAAATAATACATATTTTGTTTATCAACACAAGGGGGATACAGAGGCGTATTCAGCTTTGCATGCTCATAGTAAATAGTGTCTTATTATAGTAAATAGTAATGTCATCTCATGTCTTTTCCTGGAATGCATATTTCAGGACATGGATGACAGACTGCTCTTCATCTCTAACCTAGACAGTGTTTGGAAATAACACAGCATACTCATGCACCGAACACTGCAGGTATAGACTGAGAGAGGGAGGGGGGGTGTATGTGTGTGTGTGTGGAGGAAGTGAGAAGGAAGGAAGAGAGGTATGGATGGAGGAAGGGAGAAAGAGAGAGAGAAAGAGAAAAAAAGACAGAGAGAGAGTTAGAGCCATTCCTGTGGGCCTGCTCAATCCATCATTTTCAATTCAGATTTCACACTCCCGCCTGGGGGAAGGCAGCTGGGAAAAGATGTGTGTTCATTCAAGTCTTATTCACACACCCGCCCCCCCCCCATCCTCCTTCTCCCCAAAAACATAAAACCCAAGAGGAGCGAGGCAATGCGAGCGCAGCATGATACAGATAGGAGCAAGGAGGGGTTGTAATCGGGCTCAACAGACAGATGTGGGGGTTGAGAAGGTGAGGGAAGAGAGTGAAACAAGTGGAAGACTCACAGGGACTAACATCTGTGACTGAGGGCTGAGGTGATGGAGAGGAATCCATAATGCAGAAAGTACAGCTTGGCTCTGTGTGCGTCCGAGTCAAACAGTTGGCACCCAGAGATGTCCCCGATTGTGAAAATCAATGAAGCCTCGAGATCTCCAGCAAATGGGGAGGTGTCAGATAAAGCACTCCGACGCTGGAGGCCAATCAATGGCCGAGTCCGGTGGCAGGGGACAGGCATGGGGGAGTCGGGAGACGAGGAGAAACAACTTGCGGTCCGGAGGAAGTCGATTTGACCTCTGAAAAACTCCTGCTTCGCTCAGGTGACCGGGGCCTTGTTGTCTTAAATGAATAATGATGTTTAGTGTCAGGCTAAAACTTGAAACTGCCTGTCTGTGAACCAGAGAGAGAGAATGGACCATGAGGACTCATCAATAAGTCATCCGTTGGGGGACAAAACTGCAAACAAATCCTGCCAAAATCAATCGTGCAAAAGCTTACACCCTCTGACTCTTTTGGTTACTTTCTCTCTTTCTCTCTCTCTTCCTCTCTCTTCCTCTCCCTCGCTATCTCTCTTTCCCAGCGCCTCTGCCAAAGTCTTGACACCTGTTTCTTTTTCAGTCCATTGCTCGAGTAATGAACAGCACGGCTCGCACACTGACACCCTCACACACAGGATTCCAACTGACGAGAGACACTCCGGTGGAGGTCTGCACTAATCTGTCTGGGGAGTGGAAAACCACAGGCCCCACATCCCCCTGAGCTGGAGGATGTCAGACAGGAAGAGAAGGCGGCCAAGGCGGAGGTGGTGGTGGCGGAGGAGATGATGGCACTTGTGTCGTTTTATCTCAGTGACAGGGCCAGGGAGCACATTCACAGACAGGTGTGTTTGACTGCACTGTCCAACATATGCGTGGGACAGCATGCTAAAAGCACTGAGCTGTCAGTCCGCCCCTGCTGATGAAGCTCTGCTAAGCAACATGGGGGCAGGTTATTGCTCTCTCTCTCTCTCTCTCTCTCTCTCTCTCTCTCTCTCTCTCTCTGAGGTTCCCCACTGGGAGGCTGACATGTGACCAGACCCCAGAGCACATTATCAGCCACAGACAATTCAGCCTGGCCGAACACAGACAACTCTTAACCAGAACCAGACATCCAGAGGCGATATGACATTTTATTAACAGCAGGATGCTAAACCATGGTGCTTACAACAGACAACTTTATAGATGTAGTGACATACATGCTTTTCACTTCCTCTGTTTGCTGTGGTAATACGACACAAAGTTCGGTGCCCAACACTGTGGAAACTTTATGTTGTCAATCCTTAACCAGCAAGCTCTATTAGCTGGGCACAAACAATTATCAGTGTGTAACTGCGGTGAAATAAGACAAACTGAGTAGCACAGGCAAATGTGGCAGCCTAACGTCTGGCTATAACTCAAAGGTAATGTGTGTTGCTCTTTAAAAGGTGCAACTGTAATGGTGTTGCTGCTAATGGGAGACAACCTCATATGCTTCTCAAGACATTCTCTCTGTGTGCCCGAAGAGAACGGAGCAGGAGAATGGCAACAGAGCGTAAGCACTTTCACACAGAGTAGCAGTAATGAAACACCCAGTTGCCGGTGATTTTAAATCTAGCCTGGAACGCTTGATTTAGAGCTCGTCGGTTCCAATGCCATTGGCGAAGGTTTCCAGGGAACTGTAACCGTGAGCACATACTGTCGGCTTCTGTGTCGCTTTGTCAGAATGTGTCAAATTGTGCCCATGCACTTGTGCCAGGTCTTTTTCATCACCGTGACATTCACAGTAAATTGCATATGCATGTGGGAAACCAACGCCTTCTGAATTGTCAATGCTTCGTAATGTGCAAAAATCTGTCTCTCTCTCTAATTCACCTCGTTTCCTTTCTCGCCGCTGTTCTTGCTCTCTCTCTCTCTCCCTCGCTATCTGTCTTTTTCATGCTCTCTCAACTCAACATTTTTTCAGAACAGCGTCAGACACACAGATACATTCCTGCTCTCCACATACAGACACACACACACACACACATCCACACACACACACACACACACACACACACACACACACACACACACACACACACACACACACACACACACACACGCACACACGCACAGACACACACACACACACACACATACATTAAAACGCCAGGCAGACAGCAGGTCTATCTGAGGTCAGACACATATATTCCACCAACCAGGGAATTAAAGAACACCACACACAGAGAGATAGACATGGTTCACAGGCTGATCTCTTCATTATCGACACACTCCACTCTAGATGGCCATCTTCAAAAAGAAGAACCCGACAGGAACCCGAGGCCAGGGAAAGTAAGAGGAGAAGAAATTGTTAGGTTATTCCTGAGCACTGAAGTCGCCTCGGAACAACATGCAGGCAGCTCTGCAAGCCACCAGAGAGACTTGCATTCAAATTCAGAGAGAGAGAGAGAGAGAGAGTTGAGAGGGTGGGAGGGGGCCCCGACACATCTGGTTAAGGAGTGAGGTTTTAATTAAGAACGATGGGAATGCCATTTTCCACGGCAACGTCAACCGTGTGGTGCCAGACAAGGAGCGACAGACGCATTGGCAAAGAGACTGCTGTGCCCCGCACCCGTGAAGGGGAGGGAAATGAAAATGGATGCCCACGGTTGGATACTCCCTCAGGCTGTCTTAACAAGGTAAACACTGATAAAAGCGGCCATAAACGAAAATAAAATCGGACTTTTTTGCAGTTTGGAAGAGGAGGGTTTGGGGAGCTCTGCTGTGCAGAAGTTGATGTCAGGTAGAGTGAGAGGGCTGTCAGGGGCTGTGCTGCTCGTTCTCTGCTGGCCAGAGATAAAGCTGGGAGTGAAATTTATGACCGGTTTTATTAATGATGACAACCGTTTTATGTGATGGTGAACTGCACTGGTTTGTGCAATGGCAACATGTCACACGGAGCATTGGTTTTTACTGTGTATGTGCGTGTTTTCCAGCACAAATATATAGGAGGATCTGCCTGGGCGATAAAAGAGTGTTTTAGTCGTCCCTCCATGCCTCTTTTCTTATCTTAAACCTACATGACTCATCTGTGCTTCCATTTTACATTTCACCAAAACAAAAGTAATTATATTCAACATTCCCTGAGTGGACATATCTTTTAAATATACATCTTATATTTTATAATATTGTGTATTCGGTCAAACTTTATTTGGATAGTCCCCTATAGACAATCTACAGATGCTAAGATTATAAATAAACTCCCTGTTATGGTTAGGGCTTGGGTTAGTGTTAGGGCTTGCGCTGGGGTTTTGGTTTGGGTTTTTCAAGGCAATGTTCAGTGAGCAGTTAGAAAGACTCTCTCTAGGCAGACTCTCCAAATGCGGTGTGATCGAGTGTATGCGTCATGCATGTATAGTGTACCTGTCTCCCCCCACACAGGCAGGTACTCGTCCTGCTGGATGTCCAGCATGATCTCCAGGCCGTTGCCTGTCCCTCCCTTCATGGTGGTGCGCAGACTCTTCCCCTCCTCCGGCCCGTTGAACATGTAGCACTTCCCATAGCGCGTGAACACCTGTGGGGGAAGAGAGAGAGAATGGGTTAACACTGGGCAAGCAGCCCTACTGGGGACAGGTCTAGTGGGAGAGATAGGGTTAGGACTGGACAAGCAGCCCTACTCTGGACAGGTCTACTGGGAGAGATGGGGTTAACACTGGGCAGGCAGCCCTACTCTGGACAGGTCTGCTGACATGTTCACTTTTAAAATAAGGAAGGTGTGGTATGCAAAGATTAAGAAGGATGTGGGAGAGATAGAGAGAGAACCACAGAGCGAGAGAGAGAGAGAGTGACAGGTCAGAAAACTGATATTCATGAAAATACAAACCAATACCACCAAACCACATAAAGTTTAGCAAGACAATGTTTCCGCAGACAGCTAATCGAATTTCATCAGAGAGATACGCTCCGGGAGCACAACACTCACTGTCTATATCATCAGGCAACAGTCGGCTTTAGGGTGGCAAGGTTTTCCTTCTAACTGTCTAATTTGGGTTTAACTTCCCGCTCTCAGAGAAGACAGTGGCCTCGCTGAAAGAGGCAGAAATAAAGAATGGCCACAGTGACAGCTCTGGTCACACAAGGACAGATTTCCCTTCAGAGAATTCTGCTGCATTGTTGTTTTTTCTCTGACCTGGCTACAGAAAGACCGACGCACGCCACACACACACACACACACACACACACACACACACACACACACACACACACACACACACACACACTTACACACACACACACTGTGTGTAAAAGTGAAGCAGCCCGTGGCCTCATCACACCTCCCAATAGCCAATGACACGGGAGACCGAACCACATCAGTGGCTAGATGCCACACAGACAACCCGCGCCCACACCACAAGGTCCTGCCTGTGCAATTTAAGCACCAGTGGGGATAGTGGCAATGTATTGACCTTTAGACGGAGGCATTGTCTACAGATTTAACTAAATGGAAGAAATTACACCCGCTGGTCTGTGATTCATTCTCAAGAGCTGGCTTTTACCAGGGGCCCGGGCTATAGACAATTCCCATCACTGGAGAGTAATGGAGCGTGGGGTGACAATACCAACCCCATCCCCCCTCCCCTGCCCTTAGCGTGCCTCTGGGTCGTGTCCACTTCAGAGCGAGTTCACGGGGCTAGATGGATGCCAGCGAGATGCCATCAAAGGAAGCATCTGAAATATGGATGAAGCTAAAAGAAACCGCATTTAGGTGAGAGGAAGGATATGAGAGAGACGGTGTGTGTTTGTGTGTGTGTGGGTGCAAGAGTGTTTGTGTCTATGTACAGTACTGTGCAAAAGTTTTAGGCAGGTGTGAAAAAATGCTATGAACTAAGAATGCTTTGAAAAATGTAAACAATAAATGTTTATTTTGTATCCATTTACGTGGTAAGACTGAGCACAGCAACAAGACACAACGTAGTTATACTGCATCAGCAGGGTCTCTCCCAGACAAAGATTTCAAAGCAGACAGGGGTTTCAAAATGTGCAGTTCAGGCTCTTTTGAAGAAGACGTTGAGGATCGTAGACGCAGTGGTCACCCAAGGAAACTTAATGCAGCTGATGAAAAACACATCAAGCTTATTAACCTTTGAAATCGGAAGATTTCAAGCAGTGGCATCAGCTCAGAACTGGCAGAAACCAGTGGTACCCAGGTACAGACATTTACTGTCCGGGGAAGTCTGGCCAGAAGTGGTCTTCATGGAAGAGTTGCAGCCAAAAGCTCTACCCCGACAAGGAAACAAGGCCAAGTGACTGAACTAAGCACGAAAACATAGAAACTGGGGTGCAGAAACATGGCAGAAGGTGCTCTGGACTGATAAATCAAAATATTTGGCTGTAGAAGAAGGCAGTTTGTTCGCCGAAGGGCTGGAGAGAGGTACAATAATGAGTGTCTGCAGGCAACAGGGAAGCATGGAAGAGGTTCCTTTCCAGTTTGGGGCTGCATTTCTGCAAGTGGAGTTGGAGATTTGGTCAGGATGAATGGTGTCCTCAATGCTGAGAAAAACAGGCAGATACTAATCCATCATGCAATACCATCAGGGAGGCGTATGATTGGCTACAAATGTATTCTGCAGCAGGAACATAACCCCAAACATACAGCCAATGTCAATAACAACTATCTTCAGCTTAAAGAAGAACAGAAAGTCCTGCAAGTGATGGTATGGCCCCTACAGAGCCCTGATCTCTTCATCATCGAGTCTGTCTGGGTTAACATGAAGAGACAGAAGAATTTTAGGAAGCCTACATCCACAGAAGATCTGTGGTTAGTTCTCCAAGATGTTTGGAACAATTTACCAGCCGAGTTCCTTCAATAACTGCGCAAGTGTATCTGGAAGAATTGATGCTATTTTGAAGGCAAAGGGTGGTCACACCAAATATTGATTTAATTTAGAATTTTCTGCTGTTCCTTCACTGCATTTTGTTAATTTATGAAGAATTGATGAAAATAAACTGTTAACACTTCCATGTTTGAAAGCATTCTTAGTTTACAGCGTTTTTTCACACCTGCCTAAAACTTTTGCACAGTACTGTATATGTGTGTGTGTGTGTGTGTGTGTGTGTGTGTGTGTGTGTGTGTGTGTGTGTGTGTGTGTGTGTTTGTGTGTGTGTGTGTGTGTGTGTGTGTGTGTGCACTGTGAGCACTATGCTATTTGAACTGTGCTGTGCACCAGATAAGTGAGCAGAGACCCCTGTAGAGGTGGGTGTGGCTCTGCATCAATGCGCACGGGATCGCCGTTTGAAGTAGCAACACTGTAATAATGCAACACCCCGAGAATGCAGCCGATGAAATAACCTCCGATCGCCATCATACTTCCTCACAAGGAGTCATTCAAACACCAATAGCAGTAACCAGAAATTATATTATTTACCTGGAGCTGGTCAATAGTGCATGAGTTATTTTGTTTATCAGCATGTGGAGAAACTGCCCTTCCTGAGAAACAAGCATCCAGTCTGAATGGCAGTGGTTATACTTCATAAACTACTGTATTCTATAGACACCACATTGTCCCCTGATATCTTTATTTAAACTTGCAAACATTTGGCATAAAATTCATCTCGTTTTTCATTTGGAAGAAACAGGTTCAAAAATCTGCATCCAATCAATCATCATGACGACTGCTTTTGTGTGTGTGTGTGTGTGTGTGTGTGTGTGTGTGTGTGTGTGTGTGTGTGTGTGTGTGTGGAGGGGGTTGGTTGCGGAGGAAGGAAGGGGGAAGAGGAAAAAAAGCAAAGCTCAGCTTGTTTTGACAGCGTCGGGCAAGGCATGTGAATATGTACAGAAGGATGGAGAGCTCGGATCTGACGGATGAATAATAATTCGGATTCTAAACCTTGCATAATTAGCCCACACACACCAATCCATCTCTGACTTCCTCTTTGGCTCTGGGCCTTTCTGTCTCTCAGGACAGGAGTTGGAGCTGAGATGGATCTTGGAACTGATGGGTGGAGGAGGATCCCTGCACCACCCAAACACCTATGCATTCCTCTCTACAGAAAGAGCACCCATGCCTTCCTCTCTACAGGCAGAGCACCCATGCATTCCTCCCTTCAGGCGTTTGTTTCGTTTCCCAAAAGCATCCTTTCTCAGCAACAATGAATAAATGAATGAATGAGTCTGGACATTGTGGACACTTTCTCTCATGGTCATTGCACCACAACACTATATGGCACACACACACACCCCAGAACATAGTTTACCATGTCCTGCATTAGTTCCATTCCTCCCACAACCCTACCCTGCTTTCACATGCATTGCTCATCGTGCCTCATCTCTCTGCCCTTCCCTGGTATGACTTGGTGATCTGGGATCAGTGCCAGCTGTAATGGATAGCACACTCCAGTGTGGAAGGGACTGACTGTAGAACAGAAGGAGGGTGCCTAGCCGGATGGTTGCACAATAAATGCTTCTGGGATGCTGGGCTATTCCTAACATTGTGTCCTCATGCAGCGATTAAGATCTACATGCTGAATCAATAACTGCTATTAAACAATCCAAGTCTTTACTCTTAGTGAGGAGAAAGATAACAGTGTCTGTGTCTGGTCGGGGGTCAGGGGGCTGGGGGCTGGGAGCTGGGGGCTGGGGGCTGGGGTAGGGGGCTGGGGGCTGGGACTGCGGAGACTGTGAGCTAAGATAGGGCATACATGGAGGGCATCCTTCTTCATTGGATTGTCGTTAAGCGCTGCAATGACATATCATTATCATCAAGTAACTGAATTGTGTGTGTGTCTGTGTGTGTGTGCATGTATGTGTTGCTCAGTATATACCAGTCTGTATATTTGGAGAATAGACACTGTTATCTTTCTCCTCACTAAGAGTAAAGACTTGGATTGTTTAATAGCTTTTTTTATTACTTTATCTTTATTGTTAATTAGTTGAAGTAATTCAAATTGTGTGTTTGTGTGAGTGTGTGTGAGGAGAGGGTATTATTTTAGTAACATTATCTCTATCTTTGCGTCTCTCTCTCTCTCTCTCTGTGTTTCTGTGTGTTTTCATCATACCTTGGCTGTAATAAATGCTATTGGAGAAGAGAGGGCGAGAGATCAAAATAGTAATCCCTGACCTTATGAAAGTTTCTCAAGTTTCTTTCCTCTAATGCTAATAAACCTGTCAGACCAGTTTCAAACATGACCATAACAGAACTTCTAGTCTACTTTTACACCATGAGAGCTTTAACCATGAGACTTTAAGAAGTGAATAAATTCTTCCTGCCAAATTCGTCTCGCCCTTCATGAAAATACAGACCAATACCATAAAACTGCCTAAGTTTTGCAAGCCAACATTTCCGCAGACAGCAAGTCAATTTTTATCAGAGAGATTCGCTCCGGGAGCACAACACTCACTGTCTAACTCATCAGGCAACAGGCAATTCTGCTCTGTACAGTCAGCAAAGCATTATCTCCTCGATTTTGTTTATAATAAATAACACAGCCTTGCCTACTTGCTCTACCCCACTTTGGAGGTACAGAGATCAATATAAACATGGCAGCTATGATATTCAGACTGAGACTGAGTGGCAGTGGTAAGTGGTTTAAGGCGCAGAACACACATCACGAGGCAACGCAGAAAAGGTCACCAACAAGGAAGGTGTGAATCAAACTGTCCTGCCTTCATGTGATGAAACAGAACTCAGCACAGGTATGCTCTGTGTTCTCAGAAGACATCAGGGTTTAAGATGGGAAGTTTATCCTTCTAATTGTCGAACTTTGGTTTTACTTCCCACCGCCAGATCAGACAAAGGCCTTGTTATCTCTGAATACTCTAGCTTCTTGGCAGTGCAGAGGGAACAGGGACATATCAGAGATGGCTGCCAATTAGACTCAAAACTCATTAGGCAAATCTTGAGAACAGAGACAACAGTCCAGACGGGAAAATGTCTTGTGTGGATGGCGTGACCTTGCCTTGGATGTGTGGGGTGGGTAAGCGTCCTATACGCTGAAAGTCGCCGATGGCACCGGTAATAGTGTGACCTTCTTAGTGCCAGAGGCCATTTTGTCTTTGGGGAATGCGACAGGGAGAAGAGAAAGTGGGGTCTACCGTAATGCCTGACCTTTTCCTGGTGGGGATGTTGCTTTATGAGACACCTGTTGATTTACTCTTTACATTATTTCCATTCTAATCAAACGCCCAAGAACTGGAAGACCGGTGTGAGGAGCTATGCAGATACATGTAGATGGCTTCCTTGTTCCCCTCTCATGACTTCCTTCTACATTCTATCTCTTTTTTCCTCCCTCCCTCTCTCTCTCTCTCTCTCTCTCTCCCTCTCCCTCTCGCTTTCTCTGGTAACTGGGGAGAAGCTTGTCTACAGTCATCTACACAAACTCTTGACATATTTCAGACTGCTGAAATAGGCTTCTTTTCTGTGTCACACTTTTTAGTTTTTTACTTTTTTTGTATTTTCTGTTTTTGTAGATTGTCATGGGCAAGGGGCAGCTCAGGGAGTCTTCTCCATACGGCGATGGCTGTCAACATGGTCCCCTCCCAAGGGCAGAGCGACAACACGCATGGTGAATTATTTTTAGCCACCACGCTTGTGGATTTATTCCAAATGACAATTCACTCTGAGACCTTCCACAGACAGAGCAGGGTAGCATGAAGACCACGCCACCCATCTCTCCTTTCGTGTCTTCTTTTCCCTTTCATTTCCCCCTCCTCCCTTCTTCCCTCTGTTTCATTCTCTCTTCTCATAAATGTTGCATTTTCTTTTGTTTACTTATTCATGGTGTTGGTATTCTGTGCACATCTGCGTTAGCTGTCGTTAGCTGTCGTTATCTCTCTCGGCCTCGTGGCATGTGTGCTCTTGTGCCAGCAGACAGATGGATTATCTTCCGTTCACACGGACGCTATCTGTTCTTTATTCTGTCACTCGCTCCCCATTCCTCTCTTTTCCCCCTCTCTCCTGCCTAGCTTCTTTCCTTTCATACTGTTTTTCCCTTTATTCCCTCCCCCTCCCTACCCTCCAGCTTTTCGGTTTATCACAATCCCACGCGTGTCTGTCTGTCAGTCAGCCGTCACTTGGGCTGACACATCCAGACACGTCCCTCCTCCCCTGTCCTCCACACTGAGCAGTGGGTCAAGATGAACGCATGAAAGAAAGAGAAGGGTTGAAAGAGAGGGAGATAAGACAAAGAGGAGAGAAAGGGATGGATGAAAAAGGAAGATGGATGAAGAGATGTATTAAGCAGGTAAAATGACATGGGGATGAGCATTGCAGTGAAAGTGAGAGGAAAAGGGGGTAGGAACGGGGGTGGCAAATATGAGAACAGAAGAAAAGTGAAAGAGATGACCGTTGAGAAGATGGATGGAGAGGAGAAGAAGAGAGGAGAGGAGAGGAATGAGAGAGAGAAGCAAAGGATCAGAAGTCATACCAACAGAAACAGAAACCTGAAGGAGTGAGGAGGAGAAGGGAGAGTGACCAGGTGAGAGAAACTGATTAGAAGACATTAAAGCGGGGGGATTGATGAAGAGGCTGCCAGCCCTGGAATGCAGCTTAACGAGATCGAAAAGAAAACAGAAAAAAACACACACACACACACACACACACACACACACACACACACACACTGCATTTAGGGAGCTGAATGAGACACCTTAAGAGTCTGTGTGTGTGTGTGTGTGTCTGTGTTTGTGAGTGTTTGTGTCTCTGGGCTGAAATGGCCCCTGGCTCAGTCTAGGCACGTAGGTTGAGTCGCAGCCCAGATGACACTGCAAAAGCCACACGCTGCCAAGAGGCCCCCGCTCAGCCCAGCCCAGCCGCCTCCTAAGACCCCTCTCATCTGGACACACCAGCCACGGAGAGATGCTTCTCTAGCACACTGTATCCTCTTCATACACACACACACACACACACACACACACACACACACACACACAGAAACACACACTATCAAAGCAAAGGTGTGCTTCTGGAATGTTTTCAGGAGTCTTGAAAAGGGCAGGAAATAGAACGGACCACTTCACCTGCTCGCTCTACAGGGCAATGCTATTCCCAGCACACCCAGAGGTCTCACCGGACTGTCACTCAAAGCTTACCAGCACTGCAACTCTAAACACTACTCACGCTCTCCTACACACACATTCGGTCATATACATAAAGAACACAAAAGAGCACACACACATACTCGCAAATGCACACTGAATAAACTTCAGCACCAGACAAACTCTCTATTCATTATTGCAATATCATGCTAAAGTGTGCTTGCTGCTATTCCCATTATGCAATAAGCAGGGAATAAGAAACTTATCGCGCCGGCTCCCATCCAGGAAAGCCATGATGGGCAAATTGAAATTTTAAACATGGGAGGCTGACTCTATGGCCTCAAGAGAAGTGTGTGTTTGTGTGTGTGTGTGTTTGGGTTGGAGAATGCATGTGTGTTTGGGGGGGGGGGGCACTGGCATCACATTTGCATTTAGCACTTTATTGTGACGTGCTGTTATTGTTCCTCCAAATCGATTTCCATTAGGGACACTCAGGCCGTATTTTCTACTGGCAAAGAGAGGAGCGACACATGTGCCACCAAGACAAAAGACAGAGAGAGAGAAACAGAGAGAATTATAGAACAAGTGAGAGAGAATAAGAGAGAGCATAAATGAGGAAGACAGAGAGAGAGAAAGATAGAAAAACAGACAGGGAGAGGAAATAAAAGAGTAAGCGGGAGAGAGGAATAAAGTTTATGAAAAGCCCCAGACCTGCAAGGTGAGCATTTTTTATCCTTTTCCTTGTAGTGCTACAGTGTAACTGGGTCTGGTGTGTGTGTATGAATAATGTATGAAGACTGGATGGTACAGAGAGGCTTCATATGGCTGATCCAACCAAACAAACAATCACACAGACACATGGACATACAAAAACACGTGACTACCAACACACACACACACACACACACACACACACACACACACACACACACACACACACACACACACACACAACACGCTATCAACCAAACAACAATGAAGTGAAGTAAAGCGTAAAACCATAAGCCAATTACAAACCGCTGTAAATAAAAAGATCTTTTATAGTCTTAATCATAAACCGACTGAGATGTTCTATTACTGTTCAGCAGGCATATAGCATAGGTGCAGTAGTATAGCGTATCAGTCTATAGTCAGAGTTAGACCATCAATCTATTTCCAATGATGGTGTTACTCAGGGCGTGTTGTGAAATGAGAGGTGTGATGGTGTGTATTTCTGCTGCCATAGACTTGCTAGGATATATGTCCCTTTGGGAAGAGATAAGGGAATAGGAAGGAAAGCAGTGAAAAATCGGTGGACTGAGAGAGAGTGTGAAGGGAGGAGTCATCATGGGAACAAGAGAAAGAGTAGAAAAAAGTAGGGGCTATGAAAATATGCAGATAGAAAGAGAGACAGGGCAGTGAGTGAGCGAGACAGTAGATAAATCTGAGCTATGGCTGACAGAAGCCTGGTGATTCAGATAAAGCCCTGAGTGACCAGTGGTCTTGTGCTTTTGTCTGCAATGAGGCATGAAAATCTGTCTCACAGGCAACTCTGTGACCTCCACATCAAAAATGAGCTCATTGATCGACCCCCCCCCCCCATGCATACCCCCCCACCCCCGAGCACCCAGATCATTCTCCATCTCCCTGTGACTCTGAGAATCAATCTTCCTGTGACGTATCCTCTGAGCTCTACAGCCCCCAGGGGTGCCCGGCCAAACTGCCAGCTAATAAGTGTCTGCGCCCCAGGTGGGCAGAGCAGGAGGTCTGAGCTGGGGACTCCAGTGTGGATGAATGCTGGGATCCGGCCAATTACCTCTCCCTGCTATTTGTTCTGCCTCGGCTTGTCTGGGCTTGTCTCTCTCACCATGTGACCAGTCCACAGCCTCCAGCTTGCTCACACATACAATCCAACAGATCTAGCTTTTGTTTTTTTCACAGCCTATTATCTGTTCTTTTCCTCAGCTCTTTGGCTGTGTTCTTCTTGTTTTGAACCCCGTCCTGAGGGGAGTATGAAGTCTGAACTCTAAAGGCTGGATTAAGAAGAGTCCCAGAGCAGGTGAAATACGAGACTAGACAACAGAAACACTAGTTTTTCTCTCTCTCTCTCTTGCTTGCTCACTCTCCTTCTCTCTCTTTTTCTTCTATCTCTCTCTCTCTATTACCCCCTCTCTTTCTCCTGTTTACTCAATCTCTCTTTCTCTCTCCCTCTTTCATACCTGTGAGAGTGCTCAGTCCCCCACCCCCTCAGGTTTGTGTCTTTTCCACATCAGCACTGAAATCCTGCCGCTGCCACGGCAACTGGTTACCATGACAGTGGGCTCTAACCCATCCATCAAGGGGTTGCGTGGTGCCGTCTGGGCCTTGTTATTTTCTAAAGCCCCGTTCTGATAGGGATGGCCTCACCTGTCATCCTACAGTACGCCTTGGCCGGGACTGATGGCCTGTGAGTGGTGGTCAGCACGAGCCGCCGCTGACGGACTAATCGCCGTCAAGAGGATCCGAACTCATTTCTGACAGCCACTAATGAGAGGCTTCCTGCCAGAGACGCTCTGACATGCTAGGCTGTGACAGTGACCCCTACTTAGCTTGTGTGATTTAACTGGTCTAAATCTAGTGATAACAACAGGAAAGGTACCAGTCACATATAGAGCACTGACAATGCAGAGGCGTTTTCATCAAGTCACCGATGAAGTCTTATTTTTTAGTTCTGAGTTTAGTTTGGTAACACATTGTCCATTTTGCATTATAAACACATAAAGTGATTTATAATGTCTCATAATGATCGACATAAGTCTATATAATAACTTATACATAGAAATAACTGTGCATATTAAGCGTTACAATGTTATAATATAAGCCCTTAGAGCTCGAAGCATCATAATGGATAATAAAGCTTCTTTTACCGCTTGACAATGGCACTGATTACATCTTTGCCTTTTGTCAAATGCTGTTTTTCACCAAATGCACTTAACGCTTTATAAGTGCTGTCATGTCTATTTATAACTAGTTATATATAATTATGTCTGACGCTATGACGTGTTATGAATACTCCATAAACATTAATAAATGTGTTTTTAATGCTTCATGGATACTGAGTTTCAGTAAAGTGTTGCATTTTGATCTTTATTCTCATGAATAAAACAGTTAATCTAAAGAGAAAAGGTAGTATAAATACCAAATCAAATCAAAAGAACCAAAAAGGTTTATCAAAACACACAAACCATGTTTTAACTGTCAGACAATAAAGTATTAAGCTTACGTATTATTGGTTTAGCATTCACAAAATGTATTTTATCTGCCAACTAACACTGCACGAAAAGCAAGATTATCGGGCCCGTATACGCTGTGATACAGCCGCGAATGATCACGATTCCTGGCTGATTGCGGACATTCCCCCGAAATATCTGTCTGCCGCAAACGAACGGAATTTCCGGGAAAGGAACCTGCGAGGGGAGGGGGGCCGATGTGTTTAGCATTCTCACCTCCCACTGACAGAGGTGCGAAATGCTCTTATTAGCATATTGACAGTCAGCAGTCTAGCCACACACACCCTGCTGCAGCCATTGGTTGAAAACGACAAGGAATTGAATTAAAACGTCTTGTGATGAGACGGAATGAGATTCTATCTAAAGGTCAGCTTTCAACTGTCAAAACGTATCCCCTCCCATTTACAGCTAGAGCCCCATAAAAACGAAATTAAAAATAATTTAATCAATATTCTGTCTTTAGGGTTTTGGTCTGGGGTTATCACATTTCTTGATTCACCTTCCGTTTTCAGAGTT
The DNA here is from genome assembly GCF_963457725.1 of Sprattus sprattus. Lineage (NCBI taxonomy): Eukaryota > Metazoa > Chordata > Actinopteri > Clupeiformes > Clupeidae > Sprattus > Sprattus sprattus. The sequence goes on along the minus strand of NC_137916.1, from coordinate 9,108,928 downwards.
CTGCCTTTAGGGTTTTGATTCCGTGGATGTCACGATTCTTGCTTTGCCTTTCATTTTCAGAGTTCGAGGGTTGCAATGTTGGAGGCTGTTACACTTATATTCCCTAGCTTCCTCTCTGTAATGTTCTTGGGATTCACTTTTGGCATGTAATTATACAGAGTCGGGCTTACTCTGATATTGAGATAGTCATTTTGCAACTTGGGACATGTTTGGCACTCGTGAATATCTATCCTGTGTCTTTTCAGGTAGATTTTGAAATCTTGCACGAGCTTCGAACCTGCCCTCCTCAGGTTAATGGTATTGTATACCTGTGTCTAACCGCTTAGCCACGTTGCTGGTAAGGATCAAGCTCGTCGGTGAGACCAAGTACCTGGTTTATCATTCCTCCCTCCTCTGGCGTATTTCTCTTCTGTTACTGGAGCGTGCGAATTGGGAATTGTTTAGTGGACTTATGAGACGTTTTAATTATGTTCACGTAAAGGCGCCCGAGGCAACATTAGAAACTTTAGACTCGAATAATAAACGTTCAATTTCTAGTCTTTTTTACACATAGTAAGTTTTAATAACACCATACCATTACATATCGACATTCACAGTGGTAGTGGTCCCTGGAGAAGTGGGTATACTTTTTATTTATTCATACAGCACAGGATAAACACCCTGTTTTGAGAAGTGGGTATACCCAACGCTGACTGAAAAATAAGTGGGTATACTCCGTATACCTGCGTATACACTGGACTACACCACTGGACATTCAAGGAGCAAAGATGAGACGTCGTTGTGTGGTGAGAACTGATAAAAAAAATCGCCTGCCTTCTGTTTTCCACGGTTGATCGCATGTATGCTAGAAATGGCTTAGCATGGGTGGGATGGGGAAAGATAACACCTTTCCATCCAGACGCAAATTTAGCTAATCGGAATCTTTAAGTGGTTTCCAGATATATATATAGTTGATCTCTCTTATTTGACGAAGCAGTGAGTTAGCTGTCTTTCAATGTCTCTTGTCGAATTATCTCACATGTTTATGGTGGTATGTGTTTAAAAGTTTTAACTTAGGCTATGTGTAATGTTCCTAACGTATATATTATTATTTCACCTTAATGTTCTTGAGATTCGTTTCTGGCATGTAATTATACAGAGTCAGGCTTACTCTGATAACAGTCATTAAGAGTCGTTAACAGTCGTTAAGCAACTTGGGCCATGGTTGCCACTAGTAGGGATCGAACCTGTGACTTTCAGGTTTGTTAAATCAGTGAAGCAGTGACGGGGTGCCTCCCCTGGCGGGGGGGAGGGGGGGGGGTTGTTTTCAATCCAGGTCAATTCAATTAACATAACAAAACCTAGGCCTGGTCAAGGGAAGGGGTGGGGGGGCTTTCACACCAATGTGGGCTTCTACGGCAATACACAGGGCCGAATACTGTCGTAAATCCCACATTTCATGCAGTGAAAGAACAAAAGTTGCTTCTTTCCATCCATCAAGTGGTTCACTCACAGGGAAGGACATTTGCAATTGACTGTGAGCATTAAAAATTACATTTACAAATGTCTTCTTTCTTGACAGTGAACATGAGCCCGAAATAAACCAAAATGACAGATAAATGACTACATGTACTGAATCTATGACCTGATGGCATATTTGATTACCCAACAGACGTGAGTGTGCCACAGTCTGCCTTTCACTGAGCTTGTTGCAACTCTGAATGCCCACTAATACTCTTTCATTTCCATTTCCTCCTCTCCCTCTCTCTATCTCTTTTCTTTCCATTTCCTCATCCCCCTCTTTCTCTCTTGGTCCCTCCATGCCACAGTGTGAGACCGCTGGGCTCAATGAGCTGAGTTCTTCTGTGACTCTCAGTGAAAGACAGGAAGCCAGCAAGAGGACTGTTTTTGCTCACGGCAAGGCTCCACATTAACGGCCCTCGGCCAACAAATTGAGACAAGTGCCAACCATGGCCTTGTTTCCCGAACGCGCACTTAGCCTAAAAAGGACTTGAAATCAGTCGTAAGAGGGATCCTACGTTGCAGAGCGGTTTCCCGTCGCGGCACTTAGCTTAAGTTTATCTTTCGTTGAGAAGAATTATATGTGTGGTCAGGACCAGTAGTAACTTCACACTTAGCGATGCAATCCAGTAGTAACTTCACACTTAGCGATGCAATCCACCAGGGGCGTAGTTCGGCCTATTATAGAAGAAATCCAAACGATGTTTCTGTGTATAGCACATCATGAGAATGTCATTGTTTCACCTGCCTATTCCCATCAAAATAGAAATAAAGAATATTGAGTATTTGAAAATAAAGATTATACAAAATAATATGTTATTGAACTAAGGAGATGGCTTTTCTGACTGTGTAGTTAGGCTGCAATATTATGAAAATTGACATGTCATTGAGCCGGGCTGGAAATCAATCAAGAGGGTGGCACCCGCTAGCCTATATATATTTATTGAGGTATTGTTCTTATGTCGACACTTGTTATATTGGAACTTCATTCATGAGCCTATACATGGGTTTCTTGTATACAAACATTGAAGGCTACGCGCGCAAATCCGTGGCAGAAAGCCATCTACCCTAATACAAATGAATACAGAAAGCCCAGTTTAAATGTATTGTTTATTACTTATTTAGCCTACCGTTCCCTATTCTGTTGCCATGAATGCTTGCACACACCCTCAACATATTCCCAAACGTAACCTTGTACATTGTTGAGCCTTTTTCTATATTTGATTTGATTTGATATTTTATTTTTCCTGGCAAACGGATGCTTCCTCCTAGGTATACTGAACATCTTACCAACTCTGTTAGAGCAGTTCACCACACAACAACTCACTGTCATGTTGCCTCCCTCCACAGCTTTCTCATCCACTTCTTGCGCACGCAACCAGGGGTGACGTAGCCGAGAAACCCATGTATACACAAGTGAGAAAATCGACTCGTCTGACATCGATGAACAGGCGACCTCCACCCTAAGAGATACTTAAGAACTCGTGCACGTGGCGCTCGTGCACCTGACTTTAAGATGATGTTCGGGAAACGCTTGTAAATAGAAAGTGTTACTGAGTCTACTATGTCGCCAAAATCCACGTAGAACGTTAAGATACGTCGTTATCGGGAAACGAGGCCCATTTCATTACCCCTGCTTACCCCATTTGGCAATCACCTTTTCACAGATTTTGTATGATATTCATGAATAAAATGGAATAAAAAAACAAGACCCACAAACGTAGCCTGTACCACCATTTGAGTCATGCTACTGATCCCAACTTCTCAAAACTGTTGCGTGCTGCTCAACACAAACATGTATGTCACATGTGACTAATTTATAGCCTGACAGGCGGTAGCTATTTTAAGCTGTAACATACATCATACATCAAAGTTCTTCTTTGATGTTACAAACTGTTATGTGAGCAATCCAACTGAGCCTTTTGTTACAAGTGGCTAAAGTGAATTAAATTCAAACCTGAGTTTCTTTCACATATGAAATCTGAAATACTGTCAGACTAAATCTGTAATTGATTACGAATTGCCATTCTCATTGAACCGTCAAACACAGCAAAGTAACATATGTCTTCATTCCCACATGAAACAGCATGTCAAGGAATACTAAGCGTGAACCTCTACGAGACGAGAGACAGTCAGCAAAGATTTCTACTAGCATGACTAAAATACAGCAATAATTTATGGCACAGTGACATATGCCAATTAACCTTGCTATCCTTGCCATTCAACTCTAGCTTAGGGAGCCATCTTCACAGTTGGCAGTTGCTAGACTGTGTAAATATGAACTCATTTGCAGAAAAGTTAAAGTAAGCATCGGGGGCCATGCTGAGAAGATGAGTGTTTTTACCTTTTCCTATTAAAGGAATATATATTTCCTATCCCTATCATTTGAGTTAAATTGAGGAGACTGTAATGTCAGCTAGATAACTAGCTATCATACCAAGCAAATGGAAATCTGGTAATTAAACCATTTTGTATTGAAGGACAAACTGGTCTATCACTATTGTAGTACAGTAGTATTGCAGTAGTACGGTACTGTATTTCAATTTAGCAACCAAAAGTAAATGGCAACCAAAAGTTTGGCAATTACTTTTTAAAGTTAATGTTTAGCCCTGGCTCACAGAGATATTTACTTAATTTGAGTTTAGGGAGGAAGTGGATGTGGTAGTGTGTGTTGGTGGGGTGGTGAGGTGATCTGAGCAAGCTGTAGTGACTAAAAGCCAGAGAGCCTTAAGACTTACACACACAGCTCAGTTAAATGAAAAATTCTCCAAATGGCCCCAAAAAGAGCCCCCGCTGGGTCGAATGCCAAAAATTCTCTGTGGTAATTTCAGGTTAACTGTATCTGCTATGCCTAGAACAGAGCCTGGGGGCAGAAGATAACTGCCTGCCTACCCTAGACAGACCATTTCACCATGACAACAGATAATGCTGGAGAAAATCCTGGCTCAAACATTTTGATGTAAACGCACTATGAAGGTCAGCTTTTACATCCACTCACTCCACAGCCATTGGGGAGGCCATTGGGGAGGCCATTGTGCACCGGCCTGCAGAAATTATGCCAAGTGCAGTGTGAGTATGATTTCAGAGTGTTTTCTTGAATTTCCAATCTGCCAACTGCACCTTGCCATCGTAGGCCCTAATTTCTTTCAAACAGATTTCTAGAAATTATTTACATGTTTTCATTTAGTGAAATTGTGATGAAGCAATTCACAACTATTTATAATATGGGTTGAAAAATCGAGGCCATAATCTTGCCTTAAGTTTGTCAGTGATGTGCTTTGAGTCTGGCCAATGGAGGCTTACTGACCGCGCTGGTGGCCTGACGTGTGCTGCATCTGCATATTTCTCCATAGTCGGGTAACATGCATTCTCGATGTATAAGGGGGGTGGGTGGGGGTATTGTTTTATTTAAAGGGCTATTTAGGTAGTCAGCAAAACAAACCTAAAGTACCTGATACATAAACTTGGGTTAAAAATAAATAAATTATAATAATGTTTTGGAGGTTTAAATAGCTGGGGTCAAATTGACTCCAAGGATAAAAGGTGATAGTAAATGTGAAGGTAATAGGAGGGTTGAGGGATGTTTAGACAATGTCACCTCTGCCGAGCGGTGTCCCTACCATTGCTGAGACCAAACTTACGCCCTTGGCTGCATACATCGGGTGCAGTACATTAAAAAGGCATAAACGTGATCTACTCCAGGCTACGTGGACCGAGATGAAAATCTCCCATGGGCATATCTATTATACATAAAACAATAACATGACCACTCTCTAACTCAGAGAAACACATACACACACACACATACATATCTCTTTCTCTCTCTGGCCACTCATGGCCACTTATTCTATCTCTTTATCATGTGCGCACGCACACACACACACACACACACACACACACACACACACACACACACACACACACACACACACACACACACACACACACACACACACACACACACACACACACACACACACACACACACACACACTCACTTACACAGACACAGACACAGATACAAACAAACACACGTGTGAAAGACTGTGCACGCACATGCAGCACAGCATACCAGCTGAAGCAATGACTTTTAATGAATCCGAGGGGGCATCATTAAAGACTACACGTCCTTTTTCTTTTTTTCTTTTCTTTAAAGGATGGGCCTTTTTTCTGCGTTAGATAGAAAGCCATTGAGACGTGAAAGAAGGATCAAAATGAGATAATGCTTAACGTCACAAAGGTCTAATGAATTTAGAGACATTTGTGTGTGAGTGTGTGTGTGTGTGTGTGTGTGTGTGTGTGTGTGTGTGTGTGTGTGTGTGTGTGTGTGTGTGAGTGTGTTAGGCATGAATGTGAGCCTGCATGCATGTCAGCTTCCTTTTATGAATAATTTGCTGGGCGTGGCGTAGCATTGAAAATAAGGCGAAAAAACTCACCTGAAAAAAACCCCACAGAGACAGTATCTAATGGTCGAGCATGAAACCAATTCAATCTGAACTATAATGCACTACACATCTAGTCAGCAGCTTTTGTTAAAGCAGACGGAAAAAGGAAAATAATATCAAATTGGTTAGCAACCAAGAGCGAGTAGGAGAGGCAGATAACTGAATATCACAATGCAGAATTTGTCCATAAGTGTCAAACAGATAAATGGATCACACTCTGAACCGTCTGCTGCATTCACTAAACTTGTCAGGACCCTATCAGTCACTGGCTTGCGAAAGAATAAGCGGAGGGTGATTTTTTAGACGCTAATGAAGATATGGCTTGGATGCTAACGTCTCCTGACACTGGGGCCCTCTGACAGGAGGGATGGGGTCGGGTCCCTTGGTAAGGTGCAAGCAGAGCAAGGCCCCACTGACACTCTACCCCGGCACTCTCTCAGCTGCTCATTGCCAGTAATCATCTTAACAGCCTTACAGACACCTACACATCCTCAAGATGTAGTGCTGCACCACTGCATTTACTACAGAGACCTTATATTTATATTTGTGTGTGTGTGTGTGAATGTGTCTGTGTGTGTGTTTGAGTGTGTGTGTGTGTGTGTGTGTGTGTGTGTGTGTTTGAGTGTGTGTGTGTATGTGTGTGTGTGTGTGTGTGTGTGTGTGTGTGTGTGTGTGTGTGTGTGTGTGTGTGTGTGTGTGTGTGTTTGCATTTCAACGTCTGTGGGTGTGTGTGTTCGACTCAGCAGATATGATACAGACCATACATCCCGTACTATTACCATAATGCATATTGGACACAGATAAGCCATTGATAGCCTCAATATGTCTTAATATGCAGTGTGCAGCCAAGCAGAACTGTGATATATGCCCCCGTCATTAGGCAGCAGAATGGTGCTCTGCCTCTCTATATAAGCAGGCGAGTCATATGCTTCTCGCCTGGGGATCCAGCTGAGCCCATTGCCTCCACATATATTGTGGATTCCATTCAGCCATGTCTCTTTGTGTGCACACACCGTGCTGTATTGTGGTTCTGGACATTAATAAATGGTCACTCAGAGATTCCTGCTGTTGTTGAAATAGGCCGCAAACTGTCTCCAATTGTGTGTTATGTGATGGGGATGGGGTATGTGACATAAATGAGTCTCTCCTGGTTCCAAGGAATGTTGTTTCTTTTCCAAAAGGTGCATTGAAAGTGTGTTGGCCTCTTCCAGTTTATGTCTATCTTCCTGGGGTGTGGGGACCAGCAATGGGTTTTCCTCACCTTCATAAAAAAAGGGACAGAGGTCTTTGTTGTGCCTTTATCATGACCTCAATATGGAGAGGAGGCAGAGAGGGGTGAGGTTGAAGATGTGAACAGCATATTTTCAGATAAAAAGAATGGGAAAGAGGAAGAGGACGAAGGTGGAAATAGGTTGGCAGTCTTCCTGTCTGTGTCATTAAATCTATGCTGATTGTCAAGTATATTGTGTGCTATGTATGCATAGTGTAAGCAGAGACAATCCAATAACACTGAATTGCAAAGGAAAAATTGCAATATAGAAACCTAGACAGTGAAAACACAAAACACACATCATCTTATAGAAATTCTATTTTTAAGCTTAAGCACAGTGTGTCCGACCTTGCTGGCCCTCTTTCAGAACGTGTTAGTTAACTTGCAGAGGTGGTTTGTGCTGCTAATATGTAAACACATTACATATTATCACAGCTTCTTTAAGCTATGAGTGTCTGTGTTCCCTGACATTCCTTCTCTGCTGCAAGAGAAAAACAAGTGATATAGAACAGCTTGACATAACTAACATAACTATGTGACATATTCATAATTTTGAATGTTTGCCCTGTTAGACAGCCACTGTTGGGGAGTAGTGAATTATTTGTAATTAAACTGGTAGTTTGACTACATTTTGCAGTCACTTGCTGATGGTTCTACACTCATATTTGCATAGTGATTGAAGTAGTTAAATTACTTTTTTCCATTTTCTGTGTTGTTAACAGTGTTGGGAGTAACAGTTACTGTAATTCCACTACTTTTAGCGGTAACAAGCATGTAACAAAGTATTATTTTAAATCAAGTAACGCAGTTACAATTACTGAAATTGAAATGTGTTAGTTACCCGCGTTACTCTCTTTTGTGGAAAAAATGAACACTTGCAGACAAGAAGACAAGATAGGCCTACTTAAACTGCTTCCGATCTGACGTCGTCAAAGTGACCGGCAGAGTTTTCATTTTCCAGAAATGTTTATTATAATCCGGTCAAATATCTATTACTGTATCTGAATTAGCCTATTGAAGAAAAAGGGCTACAGGCTATGTATCTTAAAGAAGTCTACAATGGAAAAAAATGCAATGAAGCTGCTTGAAGCTAGCGATCTAACTAGCAAACTAAGCTATCACTAGGTATGACAACTAACTATGTAGTTGAGAGAACATCCCCAAACAGTTGTGGTTCATGACAACAAGTATTATTACAAATGTGTTAATGTTAAAACATTAATGTTACGTCTGTAAAATTGCACACTTGCTAGCGATAGCAAACGCCAACTATTTACCAGGAGCTTAACATATTGTATCAATGTTGAACCAAACCTGGCGATCTGATACAAGCAATAGCATTACATCAGGCACCATTTTACAAGCTATCGCTAAGTTATCGCTACAGTAACTGTGAAGTACTTTCAGCAACATGCACACACATCCCTTGAACATTAACGTTACTGGGATAGTAGCTATCTTGCTCCGTTACTGTACTGTCGATCTAGAATGTCCATCCAAGCTAGCTACCTCTCCACAGTCTCTCGCCAGAGACGTAATACAAAATAAGAATAAAGAATCTTTGAAGGTTATTAGCTAGCCTCAACTAGTACAGATCTTACCCAGTGGTGACAGAACATGACTAGTCTACAATGTTGTGCTGGTTGCATTTAATGAGGAGTTCATGGGGTTTCTCATTTCTTGATTGAAACCTGTATGCTGTATGTCCCCTTCGTTGTTGATATTTTGGATACATCCTTCCACTGCATTTTGCAGTCCCTTTTGCCTTGATCTATTCTAGAGGATATCGCGGAGATATTACTCCAAAAAGAATTACTGACAGATATAGCTCATGTTTGTTAAACCATTTTGTTAACTTGTTGTTAAATCACATATTCAATTATATGCTGCACCTCCAGGCACCTTTGTTTTCTCTTGAATTAGTGTTAATACTGCAGGCCAATCACTTTTACTTCATTGGGCCTAATGTAGTAAAAAAACACCGTTAAATGACTAAGACAGTTATTACGTATTAAGTTAAGTGTTAAAAGGGACTTTTGTACTACTGCTTGGTTTGAAGGCCTGTTGCCCCGTTGTTTAAAAATAAATAGGTCAACAAATATGTTTATTGTGTTTGACTGTTCACTACTGTTCATATTCATAACATTTAAAAAGCAGATATAAAAGTTACTTTCCCTAGTAACTAATTACTTTTAATTAGTGTTAATACTGCAGGCCAATCACTTTTACCTCATTGGGCCTAATGTAGTAAAAAAAACACTGTTAAATGACTAAGACAGTTATTTAGTATTAAGTTAAGTGTTAAAAGGGACTTTTGTGCTACTGCTTGGTTTGAAGGCCTGTTGCCCTGTTGTTTAAAATAAATAGGTCAAAAAATACAGCCGCGGAAAAAATTAAGAGACCACTTCAAAATTATCAGTTTCTCTGGTTTTACTATTTATTGGTATGTGTTAAAGTAAAATGTACATTTTAGATTTATTCTATAACCTACTGGCCACATTCCTACCAAATTTCAAATAAAAATATTGTCATTTAGATCATTTATTTGCAGAAAAATGACAATTGGTCAAAATAGCAAAAAAGATGCAGTGTCTTCAGATCTCGAATAATGCAAAGAAAACAAGCTCATATTCATTTTTAAACTACACAATACTAATGCCTTAACTTAGGAAGAGTTCAGAAATCAATATTTGGTGGAATAACCTTGATTTAAAATCACAACTTTCATGTGTCTTGGCATGCTCTCCACCAGTCTTTCACATTGCCTTTGGGTGACTTTATGCTACTCCTGGTGCAAGAATTTAAGCAGCTCGGCTTCTTTTCATGGCTTGTGACCATCCATCTTCCTCTTGATCACATTTCAGAGTTTTTTTTATGGGATTCAGGTCTCGAAATTGGGCTGGCCATGACAGGGTCCTGATCTGGTGATACTCCATCCACACCTTTACTGGCCTGGCTGTGTGGCATGGAGCATTGCCCTGCTGGAAAAAACACTTCTCAGAGTTGGGGAACATGGTCAGAGCAAAAGGAAGCAAGTTTTTCTTCCGGGACAACGTTGTACTTTGCCTGGCTGAGGTTTGTAAAAGACCATAAGGATTGAACCAAAGCGGACTGGAGGGTCTCCTAGTTCGTCTTCTCTGATGAGTCCAATTTTCAGCTTTGCCCAACACATGGTCGTCTGATGGTTAGACGGAGACCTGGAGAGGCCTACAAGCCACAGAGTCTTGCACCTACTGTGAAATTGGACTCATCAGAGAAGACGAACTAGGAGACCCTCCAGTCGGCTTTGGTTCAATCCTTATGGTCTTTTACAAACCTCAGCCAGGCAAAGTACAACGTTGTCCCGGAAGAAAAACTTGCTTCCTTTTGCTCTGACAATGTTCCCCAACTCTGAGAAGTGTTTTTTCCAGCAGGGCAATGCTCCATGCCACACAGCCAGGCCAGTAAAGGTGTGGATGGAGTATCACCAGATCAGTTAAAGCATTAGTATTGTGTAGTTTAAAAATGAATATGAGCTTGTTTTCTTTGCATTATTCGAGATCTGAAGACACTGCATCTTTTTTGCTATTTTGACCAATTGTCATGTTTCTGCAAATAAATGATCTAAATGACAATATTTTTATTTGAAATTTGGTAGGAATGTTGCCAGTAGGTTATAGAATAAAACAATCATGTACATTTTACTTTAACACATACCAATAAATAGTAAAACCAGAGAAACTGATAATTTTGAAGTGGTCTCTTAATTTTTTCCGCGGCTGTATGTTTATTGTGTTTGACTGTTCAGTACTGTTCATATTAATAACATTTAAAACGCAGATATAAAAGTAACTTAAAAGTTACTTTCCCTAGTAACTCATTACTTTTGATATACAGTAACTGATGAAGTAATTCAATTACCTTTAAAAGAAGTAACTAGTAACTCTAACTAAGTACTAATTTTCAGTAACTTGCCCAACACTGGTAGTTAAGTACTGAAATTACAACATGTCCGCTGTGAATATATGAATAGTTAGTGCATAGTTAGTGCAGTGTCAGGCAGCCACCACCAAACACTTGGCCTTTGTGTAGTGCATATTCAAAATTAAGATTAAGATTTTTTTGCTATTCATTAACCAATGTTAAATTGGCACATGCCATTTTGATTTCTATTATTCTATTTCTACTTGGTGCAATACTCCCACCTGGACTCTAGTTTCTGGAAGACAGGTGTCTGACTGAAGGACACTGCCTAGAAAACCAAAGCTCACAATCCTTGTACTTTCCCATGAATTGTGGGGTATTTCATTTGTTTGGTTTATTTATGTGTGTTTTGTATTATATTGTGTTATAATTTCATAACACAGTACATTGTGAATTTTGAACTACTTTTTTTAAGAGCTCTAGTTTACCAACTTTCTCTTTAGAGTATCTTTGCTGTGGTTCAACTTATTCCAGTGTTAAATAATTGATAGTTTGCAAAGCTATGCTTTCAAAGTAGCTTCCCCAACACTGATGACAGGCAGTGAAACAAACAATTAGTACAAAATCATTTGTGAGAAAACAGCACAACAGCCAAGATGGCAGTAACCAAAAAGACTGCCAACCTACGTAACTGACGACCACACAAGCCAGTAAGCCAAAATGGTGGTTGTGCCTGTGGTTTTAAACCCCAGCAGTTTCCAGTAATGTAATCTGCCTCTAGATAATTCATCAATGTTAGTCTCAAGCCAGGCATCTGAAGCTGAATCCAATGGTTAAAAGTTTTGTTATGTTTGCGACGGTGGAATACATTTTGGAGTGCCAGTGAAGTTTATTACTCTCAGTAATAATGCAGCTCAGACATTTTACTTGAATTTTTTTTTTCTTGTTGTTCAGAAAACTTTATAAAAAGCATTAATATTCTCTCTGTTGGGAATGATTTGAGAGCCACAATTGATGTCTGAGATGAGAGCTGGAAACACTGAACTTCTGCATTCCTATCGACGCGAGGAGTACATGCAAAATACAACACAATGGTTCTGGCTCAGCCAATCCCGTTCCATGTGAGACAAGCCTTGCCAGACTTCCTGTCAGTATTTCACAGTATTTCACATTTGTAAAGGCAGCCCTGCCAGTTGGATGATGATTTGATTTAAGGATAGGCTACTCTACTAAGCTGTAGACTTCAGTCAACCCGACATGCTAGCGTGCACTTCTGCTTCTTCAAACTATATCACCCACAGCAGATATGTTTCATGGGATGCATGTATGATGTTGGCTGAGGAGGGGAGAGAAGTCTTCAAAGGACAACCAGTTGCAAATAACTGCACTGTCAGCTTGCATTCTGATAAAATATATACCCTTCTTTCGATTCAACCACATTTATGAAGAGCGTTATTGGTTCTTTAAATGCAACTGCTCATAGTATCTTCCACTGTAGATCTAACAGCTCACCACCGACCATTTTGATGCACCATCTATGAACCGAGAGAGGCCTGTCAGGAAAGAGAGGCACCCGAAGAAGGCACCAGTAATAAAGTAGAGCCTTCAGGCAGAGATCAAATCACCATGGTATTCAAAAAGCCAAAACTGTTTGATGGGCTTCACTAGCATGAATGAGGCCAACACACACAAAGCATGGTGCGACAAAAGAGTTCCCTATCGCAGTTGGGACCAGAGTCGAAGGCAGTCAGGCATCAGCTCAGTTAGCAGGGTAGTAGCAGCCTAGCTAGCTAAAGAGCTAACTGGGAAACTCTCACCAATCTGAAACGAGAGAAGGTTAGCACAGACATCGCAGGCCGAGACGTAGCCACTGCCTGGAAATCATCTGAAGTGAACACAAATTAGCAAGAGCTATAACAACGTGGTACGTTGTAAGCAGTAGTGAGCTGGCAAGTCGAGGAGGAGCGTGGTCACCAGCTAGACAGCAGCTTGCTTAAGCGTAGAATATCCTTGTAGCACTCAGAGCTAGTAAGGGAATTAATCCGCAACTCACCAACTCGAAGAGTAATATTGCACACAAAGACAAAGGATACGCAAAGCGTGTAGAAGTTTGTTCTAACGGTCCGTAGCCTCAAAGGCTCAGAGTCTTCAGAGGACGTGCAACGTACTCACCCCCAATATATGGGGACCTGAGGGGGCGGGCTCAGGGCAGTGATTTGTCGCAATTCTGCCTTCCGGCGTGAATAGAAAGTGCTTCAATTGGTCAATGAACGCGTCATTTCCCATCCGTCACATCTGGTCCCTTGCTTAGGGAACCGAGGTTATATCTATAACCGAGATGATATTTAACCAAGTCTTTGCCTCTTGTCAGCTCAAAGAGTTTGTGTCAGAATATTTACTGTCCTCTGCAGTCTGTTTCTGAATATGATCAGAAGACCAGAAGTGGCCTTGGTTGGTACCAGAAGTCAGGTTAAATTGAGCAAATGTAATTTTTTCCAACCTAATCTTCATTTGCAATGCAATTGTTGTGCCTTCAAAGCATGAAATTGATTTAATGTTGGCATGTAAGAAGACATTATTATTTCTCTTGGCTACTTTTTCCTCTTTCTCTGTCTTTTACACAGAAATAGACTATTTACAGTGAAGACATAGAGAAAGATCTCCTTAAGGATAATTTTAAATTCCAATGATGCTGTTCGCTATGGAAACATGTAAACTTGAGGAACAGTGTCAAGTACCGGCACACGCCAAATATGAGCCACAATAATATGGCATTTAAGCTTTACTTGTGAAAAAAATGAACTCTGTAGACCTAATTTTAGCTTGTGAAATAGTGTTGTACTTTTGCGTGTACATTATAGTGTGGAACACTTAGAGGCACGACGAATATTTAGTTTGGTCTTAAAGTTGTACTGTCAGATTTATTCTCTCCGAGATGAAGTTTGACTTTCATTTCAAACTGTCATTTCTGTGCCAACACAGCTAGCATGACGTAATGTAAGTACCGATGCTCTCAGAGATCAAATCCGATTACTTTGGTCGTTTAGACCTATGTCGATATGAAAGGCACTAGTTGAGAAATTGGACGGAAGAATAACGCTATTTGGTGAGGAAGTTCGCCTTCCGTAGTTGCGTTTACAGTTTAACTAAAACAAAGTTGAATTCAATTAAAATGTTGTATTTCCACTTGCAATAGTACAATTACAATACCGTTATATTGATATCTTCATTTTAAATACATAACATACATCATCATGCCATGTTTGTTTTGTGCATGTTTAAGTGAATAGACTGCACCAATAACATTCAAACAATTCAAACTCCCTCACTATATGACTTTTTTAGCTCGAGCAATATTCCATGACAAATGATACGATGCCAACGTGACCGTTTCCGAGTACTTCGTACATTTAAAAAAAAAGCCGAGTCTGTTTCTCTGACTGACGTTTCAATTAAAAGTATGTACCTTGTGCTTGCACAGCTCTGTGCCTTTAGGAACTCCTGGGCTATGTTAGCATTGTGTGTGGAGAGAAGGCGCTGTCAGGCGCTCCAAGTTTGAGGCTTTAAAATGCGACAGTGACGTCTGGCATATTAAGCAGAGGGGTTTTCCATTTCGCTCCGCAAATAATTCCTTCCATTCAGGCAAGAACGTGCGGTGTTTATCTTCATATTTTCGTTTAGCTTTACGCTTTGCTGGATCCATGGCATTCTTTTAGTAGCTACTGCTAGTCTGGCTAGTAACTCTCTGCGACTGGGTGCACACATTAGAATGTTTCATGTTTGGAACATTAACGTTACTTGAAGACATCTCTCAAGATCGTGTGATGACACAATATACATGAATAAATACATCATTCAAATCGGACAGCTTTTTGTCTGTATTTCGTGCAAAATATGCATTTTAGATGTTTATTTTACAATATGAAAATTCTGTACACCAAGAGAAAAGTCAGTGAGCAGCACTCGCGCTGGAGCCGAGCCACACGTCAGCCGGCAAAGAGCTGCATGCGGCTCGCCACCCCTAATAGCGGTAAACTGTTGTTTTACGTGTTACAACGTGATTACGCTCATTAACGTTTGAACAATGTTGAGGGTTATTGTGAACACGTTTAAAAAAAGTTTGACTGAGTGAAAAAAGGGACGAAAAACTTAAGGCGTCTGTAGGGCGTCTGCCTAAAAGTACTGCGTCCAATTTCTTATTATTTTAGAACAGTGCGTCCAAAAGACAGTTGGTTTGCCTAGCTTGCCTAATTCATGCCTAGCTAAAAGCCTGGTTTGGGTATGCTTATACCTAACGTCAATCTATAAATAGACTTAGGGCCTGATTTACTAATATGCGAGCGCTTCTTAATCTGCGTTCGCAAATTAACGCACGGTGTTTTTGCGCATTTTACTTGGTATTTATCAAGCCAGATCTGCGCTGGGCAAACTGTGCTTACTCCGCCCTTTAAAGAGCCTGATTTACTAAGATTGATTTGCGAACGCATCTTTGCCAGGCGCACATTAACGCACGGTGATTCCCCGCATTTTCCGTGATATTTATCAAGCCAGATACGCGCTGGGCAATCATTATTTAGCGCGCCGTTAAAAGACTGGAGAACTTGCCAGCAAGTTACTGCCACCATGGAGATTCGAGGAAGAAAAAACTAAGGTTCAGCGAATAGATAGCGAATAGATAGCGAGATAGATGTATTGGTTCACGTTCGCTCAATCACTGAACCTGATTCAATGGGTTATATTGTTGTTTTGCCCGCCATCATCTACAGCGAGATGTTTAAAAGAACACGATTATAAATAATATGCTATTGGTGGCATTAATGCATACACTGTCTATTATAACAATATATATGTGTACATGGCGAGATTAATACGTTCTACAAGGGACATGGGTTCACTACAATATATCCCCACTGAAACAAATACATTTACCAAGTAGACAGGCCTCTCCAAAATCACCGTTGCTCAATCATGGATAAATGACACTATTCCGAAAGATAAAACTGTCATGGACAGACCACTACCACGTAAGTAATGGTCATGTTGGCATCACATATGACCTGGACATTCATTGAATATGTGTGCTTTCTGTTTCGGTAAACGTGTTCGCGGATTGAAGGTGGGACTGTTTGCATGTGGGTGCGATCAATTTCTCCAATTACGTTCGGAAAGTTTAATTTCATATATATGAATATATGAATTATACGAGTTGAAACAAATATTTCTGTTCGCTGTCTCTGTCTATGTCTTTGCCTTGCTGCTGCCATATCAACGTTTTCAGACTCAGTGGAAATGCGCATGGTTAAGACGTACTTTTATGAGGCGGAGAATTAGCGTGCAAATCAGAGATGTGCGCTCGCCGGGCAGTTTAGTAAATACCACGCAGTTCATCATTAGGCGCACTCCTCCCATTAAATAGCGCTACACGCCTACGTTACCACCCACGTTTCCGAACCATCCCACCTGTTTGCAGGTACACACCCTCAAAGCGTTAATATGCGCTGCGCCAGCTTAGTAAATACCGTTTTTCGTTACGACCGCTATTTTACGCCAGAAAATGGGCGCAATCCTGTTAGTAAATCAGGCCCTTAGTATAGCGATTTCTTAACAAAAGTGCCGATATTTAACACAGCTACGCTACTTTACAACAGTTATTACGTTATAGTAATACATTAACTTTTTTGTCTGTTTTATTTCATTCTTTATATATTTTTTTTAAAATTAAGTTTGGGTAGATGGTTAACCGCCTCAAAGCATATGGTTACTGCTCTGGTGACTGAAACAAAATAATTTTTCAATAGACAGACAGCACAAGAGTCAAGATGGCCGGTACAGCTCAACTGACAAACACAGTGGATCCCTGAGTACCCAAAACAGACTGCAAACCTAACTGATTCCCACACAAGCCAGTAATCCAAGATGGTAATCCAAGATGGTGGCTGTGCCTGTGGTTTAAAAACTCTGGACCCTAGAACCTGTTAGACCCCAGCATTTCCCAGAGTCATCACTTAACCCTTCCAACACGATGGAGCCCCTTTGGTGGTATTACTATTAATAGAATGTAAAATATCCGCGAGTTTTTGTCCTCCAAACATAAAACTAACACCCTGAGAAAGCTTGAATCTTCTAGTTTTCAAATATATGTAGTTCGAAACAAACAAATAAATGAGCACTTTGTAAGGAGAATACAGGTAAAGCCTTGCATATTTCTCTCTCAGAGTGGGAAAGCAACCGGTGATCGCCCACCCATTAGCAAATTAGGGCTATTCATGCTCTGAGTTGAATGGAATGTTTAGTATGCTACTATTTGCAGAGCGATTAAATCACTTTATGTCGCTAAGACTATTGTATAGTAGAAAACATATTTAATTAACAGAGTTGGGTAAATGATAACAGGCTACACATATAAACGATTGTTGTCTGTTCTGAGATTAGTAAAACATAGAACTACATGGTGACTATATTGCAGCAGATGATGTAAATTGCAATCGCTAAAAACGTGTCTTACTACTGTGGGTAGTCGTTAGTGTTATTATGACGCGTATGGTAGGTGTGAATCGAAACTAGGAGGTGTTTGTGATCGAAACTGGTGTCGTTAGAGCGCTAAAGTGATATGTGTTACAATGCCGAACATAAAATGAAAGAGCAACAGTTAATTTTATTTTACTTTATTACAGAAACTTGGAGAACATTGCACCTACACCGCCAAGGAAGAGAGCACGCTGTCAGCCTAAACCAGATCTGTCGTCATGGAAGTCTGTGGAAACCCTCTACCAGAACACCAACAAGCAAGCTGCTAGGAGCATTGCCAGAGGTGTAAAGTACAAATGGGTGGATGTTGGAGTTGCTGAATTCTACAGATACATTGGACTGGTTTTCTACATGTGCATGATCAAGCTGGATCACATTTCTGACTACTGGAGGAGAAAAACCATCTTCTCCATCCCTTTTGTGGCAGATGTGATGGTAAGAGACAGGTACCAAACCATATCATGGAATGTGCACATGAGTGACCCAAGCGAGGACATGGTGAATGATGCTAAGAGGGGGACCTTTATGTACCTACTTTTATGCACCTTATTTTATGTACCTACTATGCCTTTACTTGTATGCACCTTATTAAATTCACCTTCTTATATGCACCAAGCTTGTTTGCAATTTCTTGTATGTACTTTGAAAGCTGATGGTTGTGGGGGAGAGATAGCCACAACGACAGTCCAGGGCCATTGACAAGTGGGCCATTGACAGGTGAGCCATACTGGGGAAGGGGACTCACAGGGCAGTTTACACCTCTGTCATCAATATGCATAGTGGTCTAGGTGGAAAAAAAGTGTCACCTTCTAAAATTCTTATAATAAGTGTAGAAATCACACACACTTTCTGAATGCTAAACTCACCTATGTGGAGCAAACACATATGTTTACAAGGTTCAGAGTAAAAAAGAAAACTTCCAAAATATTTACAATGTGTTTTTTGTAAAGTCTGAG
Organism: Sprattus sprattus; assembly: GCF_963457725.1. NCBI lineage: Eukaryota > Metazoa > Chordata > Actinopteri > Clupeiformes > Clupeidae > Sprattus > Sprattus sprattus. The sequence goes on along the minus strand of NC_137916.1, from coordinate 9,090,326 downwards.
CACCTCTAAAGCTAGAGTTAATTTTAGTGTCTTTAGATTTAATTTTAATAAAAAACTTTTTTTTTTACTACATTTCTTTTACTCTCATTTTATTATTGCTGAGTTGTTCTAGAATATAATCATACATTCCACTTTTGCCTAATGGTTTTTAGTTAGGTGAAATATACAAAAATATCAGGCATGGCAGACTACCTAACAGAGTCAAAAAAAGCCCTCGGGGTTGGAAGTGTTAAATGTGATCTGCCTCTACATTATTCATCAATTTAAGTCTCCAGCCAGGAATATGAAGCTGAATCCAATGGTAAAAATGTTTTGTTATGTGCGAATGGTGGAATGCTATTATGCATGTGGTTGTGCACTACAGATGTTGGTTTGTTTCTCATCCCTGCACTGCACGAAAAGCAAGATTATCGGGCCCGTACACGCCGTGATACAGCCGCGAATGATCACCATTCCTGGTTGATCGCGGACATTCCCCCGAAATATCCGTCTGCCGCATACGAACGGAATTTCCCGGAAACAGGCCGGCGAGGGCAGGGGGGGCGATGTGTTTAGTATTCTCACCTCCCGCTGAAAGTGGTGCAAACTGCTTTTATTAGCATATTGACTGTCAGCAGTCTAGCCACACACACCCTGCTGCAGCCATTGGTTGAAAACGACAAGGAATTGAATTAAAACGTCTTGTGATGAGACGGAATGAGATTCTGTCTATTGGTCAGCTTTCAACTGACAAAACGTATTCCCTCCCATTTACAGCTATTGCCCCATAAAAACGAAATTAATAATTTACTCGATAATAATTTAATTTAGGGTTTTCACAATTCTTGATTTGCCTTTAGTTTTCAGAGTTTCAGAGTTCTGTCTTCAGGGTTTTGCTCCGGGGTTATCACAACTGTTGATTTGCCTTTCGTTTTCAGAGTTTGAGGATCGCAATCTAATTTCGAGGCTGTTCCACTCATATTCCTCTCTGTAATATTCTTGAGATTCACTTTTGGCATGTAATTATACAGAGTCGGGCTTACTCTGATACTGAGGTAGTCATTTCACAACTTGGGACATGTTTGCCACTCGTGAGTATCTAACCTGTGTCTTTCAGGAAGATTATGAAATCTTGCGCAAGCTTCGCGAGTTTCGAACCTGCATTCTTCAGGTTCCCGGTGCTGTGGGCTCGCCTGTGACCCACCGTGCTAGTTCAGAGCTAGGCTCGTCAGTGCGAGAATGTCACTGGTTTATCATTCCCCCCTCCTCTGGGGTATTTCTCTTCTGTTACTGGAGCTTCTGATCTAGTTATAGTTAGTTTAAGTGGGAATTGTTAAGTGGACTTATGTGAAGTTTTAATTCTGTAACATTCCATATGGGACTAGTGGAAACGGGATTTCTGTTGTGGAGTTGCCATGGTAATGGGTTGACTTAGGTGTGGTTGTTCTAAGCACGAGTGGAATACGTTTTATTAAACGGAGAGCTACTGTCTCTCACAACAGGTTCCTGTTCCAGTATGCTGATGTTATGCAGGGAGTTATTTCTTCTGCTATGTTTTGGTTGGGGGGAGTGCAGTGTAATGCAATTTTGCTTAGTTTATATTCTCTTACGTAACGTGGACGTTCCTTTAGATGGGGGGGACGAATGTAGCATTCCATATGGGACTAGTGGAAACAGGATTTCTGTTGGGGAGTTGCCATGGTAATGGGTTGACTTAGGTGTGTTTGTTCTAAGCACGAGTGGAATACGTTTTATTAAACGGAGAGCTACTGTCTTATCTAAAGAGATTCATTATCAGTGTGAGTTATTAAGAGAGCACTAACTCGGACGCTACAATTATGTTCACTTAAAGGCGCCTGAGGCAACATTAGAGGCTTGAGACTCGAATAACAAACGTTAAATGTCTAGTCTTTTTTTACACGTAGTAAGTTTCAATATCACCATATCATTACATATCGACATTCAAGGAGCAAAGATGAGACGTCGTTGTGTGGTGAGAACTGATAAAAAAAAATCGCCTGGCTTCTATTTTCCACGGTAAATCGCAGGTTATGCTAGAAATGGCTTTAGCATGGGTGGGATGGGAAGAGATAACATCTTTCCATCCAGACGCAAATTTGGCTAATCGGAATCTGTAAGTGGTTTCCAGATATATATATATAGTCCATCTGTCTTATTTGACGAAGCAGTGAGTTAGCTGTCTTTCAATATCTCTTGTCGAATTATCTCACATGTTTACGGTGGTATGTGTTTAAAAGTTTTAACTTAGGCTATGTGCTATGTGTAATGTTCCTAACTTATATATTATTATTTCACCTTAATGTCACACCAATGTGGGCTTCTACGGCAATACACGGGGTTGAAGACTGTCGTAAATCCCGTGTCGTTTCAACCCAGGTCAATTCAATTAACATAACAAAACCTAGGCCTGGCCAAGGGGAAGGGAGGGGGGGCTTTCACACCAATGTGGGCTTCTACGGCAATACACAGGGTCGAAGACTGTCGTAAATCCCACATTTCATGCAGTGCTGCCTCTGCTTGTTGTGGCCTTGCACAGTTTGCAGATGCCATTAGTTGTATCAACTGAGTTTATTGTAAAGTGCTCCCAGATGGCAGATGTTTTTTTGCAGAGGGTGCTTCTGAATTCATCGCTTACTTCACAAATCACTTGTCGCTGTCTTTTTAAATAGCTATGAAATATTTTGTAGGGTGTTAGTGGATGCTAAATCTAATTTCCATGAAGCCTATGGCTGATACACACAGCTTGTTACATCTTAGACGGAAGCATATTGGATCAAATACAAGGTCAAATTAACACATGCAACTAAAACTTAGGTTACACTTAGGTACAGGTTATACTCTTCATTTTGATTGCATGGGTTTGAAAGAAATCCAGTTACCACACCAGGGTTTTGTCTCGCTAGCATCAGCACAACGCCTCCACCTCCTCATCCTCCTCCATGTGAGGGTTTCACTAAGGAGTAATAGCCAGGCATGGTCAGCTGTCAGCCTGCTGTCTCTGTGGAGGCGACTACATAGAACACTTTTCAATAATGTATAGTAAATTAAATGACAAGTTAGTAAAAATGACACTCCTATGTTGCTGCAAAAACAGAAGCGATTAAACCTTTCGGTGACCACCCAAAATGTTATTGATCGATTTGAAGAAACATAATAGTTGATGCACAGAAAGGTGAATTATGGAGCTGTCTTTTTTCTCCCCCGAACAATGGCGAGCAATTACAGGTATCTGTTTCCTTCTCATTACTTGTATTTTCCAGAAAAACCTATTCTGATTCAGGTACATCCCTATTGGTAAGTTTGTGTGTGAGTGTATTTGTGTGTGTATCTCTCTATCTGTGTGGGTGTGCGTGTGCGTTTGCTTGTGTGTGTGTGTGTGTGTGTGTGTGTGTGTGTGTGTGTGTGTGTGTGTGTGTGTGTGTGTGTGTGTGTGTGTGTGTGTGTGTGTGTGTGTGTGTGTGTGTGTGTGTGTGTGTGTGTGAGTGTGTGTATTTTCCGGGCAGGCTGGAAGCCTTAGTGTAAACACCTCTGAAGAGCCCAATCAAAGGATTAAGCTTTATCCTGTTAGGTGTGACAAATGGCCAGTGCGAGAGAGATAGAGAGAGAGGGATGGAGAGAGTTTAGAGAGGGAAAGGGAGAGACAGGGAGACAGAGAGAGAGATGAGATGTGTTTATGATGGCGTTAGATACTATCGTAAAATTTCGCCTCCTCGGCACCGCCAGGAGTGTTGTCGGACCGCATCCCTATGAGATTACTGGCCTCAGCTGGGACAGCTTCACAGGGCCACTTAAAGCCTGTCGGCATAGGCACACAGAGCCGAACGAACGTCAGAAGAGGAAAAAGAAGAAAAAAGAAAGAAAGTGGAAAAGCAAAAAAGATCAAGAATGCAAAATGAAGGACAACTGTATCATCTGTCCAAGAGCCATTTTTGCCCTTTTTCTGCATCCATCAAACTCTTGGCCTTTATGAAAGACAGTTCATTTCCTCTCATGCTGGACACAGCATGTAGGCGCCTAATCAATGACATTACAGAGAAATAACACAGCCTGGGGGAGACAATGAGAGAGAGACACAGAGAGAGGAGAGAGAGATACAGAGAGAAAGAGAGAGAGAGAGAGAGTGAGAGAGAGAGAGATAGAGAGAGAAAAGAGACTGACAAAAATGGAGGCAGGAATTAGTGTGAGAGAGAATTAATGTGATAGAGGAGTGCCTCCTGGGGAACAGAATTAGAATTAGACTGAACAGTCAGCAGCGGGTGAGTAGACAGAGTGAGTTAGAGAGAGACAGAGACAGAGACAGAGACAGAGAGAGGCTCCTCACTACATGTGTCTGTTTTGAAAAAAGCTGAAATGTCACTCACTCTTTGAACCGGAGGGAGGATATTTAGGACTTCAAAGAGGCCTTTAAGACAGGCAGTCAAACAGCCAAAACAGATTAACCTGAGACAGATTTCTGAGGAGAAAAAACGGAAACTCACACATGAACATGTAGCAAGGCTGTGTGTTCTACTCAAGTAAAGTTGCTCATTTTGGAAAAAGTATCTCTCCCTCTGTTCTCTAACTTCCTTTCTCTCCCTCTGTGTCCTCTGTCATTCTGAGATAAGCCAACAGGTGTAAGGCTTAACAGACTGCTTGATGCAGCACAGTAATCACACTGCCAAGTTTTACAAAATAACATTTGCATCGGCCTGATGCAGGCTGGCAGTATTCTCTAATTAATGCAGGTGTCAACTCTATCTCTCTCTCTTCCTCTCTCCCTCCCTCTCCCTCTTCCTCTCTCTCTCTCTCACTATCCTCTCTCTCTCTCACACAAACACACACACACACAACGTCTGGATTACAATGTTGAAAAGGAGGACACAGTGTCAGTCATTGTTCAGTAAACCCACTTTACCGCGATATCTAATCTCATCAGGGCCTTGCTCCCTGTCTCTCACTCTCAGCACTGGGGGCGGCAGAGCAAAGACATTGAGGCCACCATCAGAACCTCTAAATAATCATCACCGTAACACCCCCCCCCCCCCCCCCCCCCCTTCTCATCTGACAGCAGCACCAAAAAAATGAGGGGGGTGGGGGGGGAGGGTTGCAGTTCGTCTGTAAAAAAACATTATCACCTACTGTGCAGAGGTTTAGTGGAGAGCACTTAAGGTATCAAAGAGCAGTCCCATTAAACAACAGCTGAGTGGAGAAAAGAGGAAGAAAGAGAGGAGAAAATAGCACAAAAAGATCAAGAGAAAACACTAGAAGATAAGAATGGAAGCTGGGCTTCTTAAATTATTACTGACCGAAAAAAAGCTTGTGAGTTTTCACCTGGGCAATACTGTAGGTTGAAACTGCCAAATAACTCCCATAGAACCCAGAGGCCCAATCACAGCACCGTGTCAATATTTTCAACCACATAATCACTTCCATGACGAAAAGCACTAAAAGCAGCTACCTTCAAAAATGTCTTGGTCTTATAAGAGAGGCAGAAGTGGAGAGTCTCTATTGATTTTGCGTGCAGCGATTCAGTAAACAAAGCAAAAGATGAACAAAATCAGTGTTATTATACATTTAACTAAAATATTTCTTCATAAAGAACCCCCTAGCACCTGCTACGTGTACAGCATAAATATTATCTTTCATGCTCTGCAAACTTTTGTTTTTTCTTATCAATGTCAGCAGGTGCATTATGGGATGTCTGGAGGTAAGATTCATGAGGTCATGGTCAAATGAAGAGGGATGAGGGGCAAGGGATGAGGAGACGAACGTGAGACCATGTTGCCCTGAGCCTATGAGAGGAGACAAGGCATTAATGGCTGTGGCCCAGACGACTGTCCTTAAGACAGAGAGAGAGAGAGAGAGGAGACGCTCTGTGAATAATGACTCTTATTAAAATAGAGTGTGATTAATGGCACTCGTGCAGAGCTCAGACAGCGTAGGGTGGCTTTTTGTAAAAGCTGAGATGAATGTGTGTGTGTGTGTGTGTGTGTGTGTGTGTGTGTGTGTGTGTGTGTGTGTGTGTGTGTGTGTTTGTGTGTGTGTGTGTGAGAGCGTGCATTAGTGAGTGTGTACATGTGAGACAGAAATTAAGACATAGAAAGACATAACAGTTAAGCTTTATGGACCCTTCTCTCTCTCTCTCTCTCTCTCTCTCTCTCTCTCTCTCTCTCTCTCTACCCCCTCTCTCTCAGTCTCTGTCCCCTCTTATGGCCAGTTGATGTATTTGAGTTAAAAAATAATCTATACCCGGTTCAGGCAAGTTTGAATTATTAAGACAGAAATGGCTAGATATTTTCAAGGTGAAAGGGATTTAGGGTGTAACTCATTAATATTACATGTTTCTGTCTCTAATAAGGACCAAACACACACACACACACACAAACACACGGACACACACATGGACGCACGCGCACGCACACGCACACGTACACGTACACGCACACGCACACAGACACAGACACAGACACACACACACACACACACACACACACAGACACACACACACACACACACACACACACACACACACACACACACACACAGACACACACACACACACAGACACAGACACACACACACACTAACACACACACACACACACACACACACAGACACACACACACACACACACACACACACACACACACAGCTTCACCATGATTGCCACACTGGGATTCACTCCAGTCACGGAACACGAGCCAAATTCTATGCTAGTGGCTAAAAGTCTTATCTAGAGACATATCTGAAGGGGCAGGGTCACCTTATGCTTAGAGTTTAAGTTGCCTTCATGCTCTTCACCTTTTATGCGCACTATGCAGTAGATGCATCGTAAAACACAAACAGATAAACATACACGCAGGAACAACCCAGTCAGGGCTGGGCCAGAAGAGGGCATCCCAAAATAAGAAAAGTTATACATAAAGGGAAGCGGGAAGGGACGTCAGCTATGATAGAGTGTGAAAGGAAGCATCTAGCCACAAGCTGGAGGTGGATAAATAAGTAATGGCAGCTTCTCAATGTGCCGAGATCACACAGGGCTCTCTCATGTCCAGTGCAGCTGATAGTGCCTCTTCCCTTCCCTCACCTCATGCTATGTTTAGATAAGCCCTAATCATCTCTCCCCTGAGGCCACCTAAACCCAAAACACTCCTCTCAATTAGTCTCTCTCCCTCTCTTTATCGCTCTTTCTCTTTCTCTCGCTCTGTCTTGACATCTCTCAATATGACGTGGCAGGTGAGGGGTGAACCTAGGCCAGTGGTTCCCAAACTTTTCTGGCTCACGGCACCCCTTAACATATCTCTCCATCCACGGCACCCCTATTTTTCACCCCTTTTTTCTCTCAACCTCCCTTGTATCATATTTGTACTTTATGCCATTTGATTTAACCTTGTGATATGTTGAATAGGCTATAACTGCTTTTAGTATAGGCATTACATTGAGAAGGTGAGGTTTATCTAATTTGTGTTATATTCAAATGAACCACTCTCTTTAATTCAACTAATTTAATAGAACTTTTGAATAAATAGTGAACAGAATATGAACAGACAACGTCTGTCCCTCTCACAACTATATCACAGCCAATATACGTATTGGTAATAATCGAGAAATTAGCTGTCAGTAACAAAACATATTAGGAACAAACCTTCAATATAAAGTTCACAAAAATATAGTTCTACTCGTCTCCACAGACAACTCATCAACTTAATGGGACACATGTGACTGTCTCTTAGAGTTTGTTAATGCGAGGAGGGATTGTGAACAGTGCAACACGGAGGTCATCACCATACCTCCATCAGTGGACTCGTCTATTTGAAGCGCAAATTTCCCCCTTAGCCGTATTTCATTCAGTACAGATTCCATGTCCTTCGACATATAATCAATGCGACGTTTGATCGTGTTATCAGGCCCTAGCATTACCTTGACCATTTTTTTTGCAGGCTGGTAAAATGAACGATTCTGCTAAGTGTGTGGATTTTTAGATTTAGCAAGCAACTCGGCAGCTAAAAAAAATAGCCTTTTGTGCCTTCTCAGACACACGCACGGTAGAACTAGAAAGCATACGTTCGCTCTGTGTGGTATTCTGTGTTTAAAGTTTTTTGCAATATTCAATGTCTGTTCTGGTGTGCCGGGTGCTTGGTGACAATGCTGATAACATACAAGAGATGATTGGAGAAAGGCAAACAGGGAGTGTTAAGGACAGAGAGGGAGAGAGAGAGAGTGATGGACAAAAAAGAGAAGATTGAAAGAGTGAAAAGGAGGGAGGAAGAGAGAAGAAAAGTAGATACATACAGAGACATTTTTGTTGTATGGTATAATCTTTGCCAATGTTGCATTTATACTTGGCCTTACAGAGTTGATGGTGTGAATTTTGAAAGGATTGTGGTGGAGAGAAAGGACACGTACAGAAGAAAAAGTCAGAGGAAGAGGAGAGGAATTTATACCTATCTGTAATAAGTGCAACAAATGAGCAGATAAAAGAAGATGGAAAAATAGATAGAGCAGGGACGTGCACAGGAGTGTGCTAAGGTTGCTTGGGCAACTGCCCGTTTGCCCTCTTCGACTGAAGTTGCCCCTCCGAAGGAAATAAGTTGCCCCTTCTAAGGAAATATTTTATAATAATAATATTCGCGATTACATGGCGGGGACGTGGCAGTCGCGGTTAGTGACAGTTAAAAATTATATTCTGAAAATTCGCGATTAAATGGAGGGGGCGTGGCATTCGCGGTAAGGGACAGTTTAAAATGATATTTTGAAAATTTGCAATAACATGGAGGGGGCGTTGCCCCTTTTCTCCAGGGCAGAGCAACTGCCCTTCAAAATTCCTCTGCACGTCCCTGAGATAAAGGGAGATCAGAGGATGACAAAGCCAGACAAAAGCTTGCCTTCACTAATACCCGCACCATTTTAGTCATAGGTTTAGGCCTCTGTTCCACTCTGTTCTTTGAATACGACAGGTGTACTCAAACAGTGATGTGGGTCGTGTGAAATGTCACATTATAATAAAATCATCTTCGAAAGCCAGCATCTCAATTCAACTCTCTTTCCATATCACGAGAGATGCATTTGTACAAGAATTTCAGGATCTGTCACTAAAGTTAGAGTATACTAACTGTAGAGTAACTTTCCATTTCAAACCATTTATTCATGGCCTTTATCAATGGTCCAATATACCACCTCTCTTTAAAGAGTGCGTGCGTGTGTGTGAGTGTGTGTACAGAATTCAAAATCAAAACGGAAAGATTACTGCATCAACCAGCAGCTAAATTCCAACCATGACAGTTTTAATAAAATCAAGGTCAAAAGACGATTGAGGTTCTTTTCATCACATTCTCACTTGACACAGCCAACGCTGGGGGGGTCATAGCTGAAGGACACAGATTTTCCCCGGTGAAGAGACAAATACCCCCAAGGCATGGCGGCTTTAATCACCATGGGCACGGTTACCAAGGGCAAGGTTGCTAAGGGTACCCTAGTGAAGGACAGAGCTTGGTGTCCAAGGGTTGCTGTTGATGACACATAGGGAACAGCTGTAGACATTGGTAATAAACACATTAAAAAGGGGAAAGTGAGAGCAGTGAGCAAATAAACAGGAGGCAAATCATTCCTAGAGAGTTTTCCTCCCTTCCCCCTTCTCATTTAGCAGGGTCAGTGGCCTGATGGTCTGTCGGTTAATTGCTGTTTAATTACCAACTGATCTCTGGTGAGTAAATTAACAGATCCGGTAAAATAGTCTCTTACAACTGCTGTTTTTCTCTCCCTCTGTGTGTGTGTGTGTGTGTGTGTGTGTGTGTGTGTGTGTGTGTGTGTGTGTGTGTGTGTGTGTGTGTGTGTGTGTGTGTGTGTGTGTGTGTGTGTGTGTGTGTGTGTGTGTGTGTGTGTGTGTGTGTGTGTGTGTATGTGTGAATGTATGTGCATGTGTGTGTGTGTGTCTGTGTGTTTGTGTGTGCGTGCATGTGTGTGTGCGTGCGTGTGAGTGTGTGAGTGTTTGTGTGTGTATGTGTGCGTATGCGTGTGTTTGTGTATGTGTGTGTTTGTGTGTATATTTAGAATGGTGTAAGATATAAAGTTTGGCATCCGCAGGCAACCATAGACAGGCTTCCACAGAATTCCACAGACATTCAAAGTGAAGACAGATTGAGCTTTGAGCTTCAGAGAAGAGACATTTACAGTAAAGACAGCAAGATTTGAGCTTCAGAGAAGAGACATTTACAGTAAAGACAGCAAGATTTGAGCTTCAGAGAAGATACATTTACAGTAAAGGCAGCAAGATTGGAGTTCACATGTGGGAATAGTGTATATTGGGTAGCAGGGTTGATTGAATTTGTATGTGTATTTGTGAGTCTATTTGTCTGTCTGTAGTTGTGTCAATATATTTGTGTGTGTGT
>NC_137916.1:9029959-9077459 GCF_963457725.1 Sprattus sprattus | reverse complement strand
TGCTTCCGTTTGAGTCCATCTCCCCTTCAGGCTCCTTCTGGGCACGCATGAAATTCTCTGCTTACAGATTTATGCTCTCTGTCTCTCTCTGTCTCTCTCTGTCTCTCGCTCTCTTTCTGTCTTTCTGTCTCTCTCTTGCTCTCTCTCTGTCTCTCTGTCTCTCTGTCTCTCTGTCTTTCGGATTGTTGAGAAATGACCCTTTCAAAATGTACCAACCAATAGAATGCCAAGTATGACGTTGACCAATAAAATCGTCACTGCCTCCTTGGGTTCCAGCTGCTGAGCCCTACACAATGGAAGCTGTACACATCCACATGCCGGATTGCAGGCAAACAGTTTGGAGCAAGAGCAGAGCAGTGGCCATTTGAGAGAGAGAGAGCGTGTTTTGAGGGAAAATATTACAAAATTCTGAAATAATGCTCTCAAATTGAAAGACGACGCTCTCGATTAATGATAGTAAAAACATTCCTCCAAAGTGTTGTGTTTGTGGTCTTTCTCTATCTGTTGGTGCCTAAACTCATACTGGCCTTCAGAAAGAGACAATGCAGATAAGCTAAGTGAAAACCCAAATGACAGTGTACAGAGCGAGAGGAGGGGGGGGATTTGAATGCTAGAACAGGATCACAGCCTGATTTTTAAATGGTAAATGGACTAGATTTATATAGCGCTTTTCTACACATAGAGCGCTCAAAGCAATTTACAGATTCATACCTCAGATAGGTTGGGGGGTTCAGTGTCTTGCTCAAGGACACTAATGATATGTATTTATCCTACAAAAACAATTACTATCCTGTGGTGATCAAAAATGGTGAATAACACTTGATTGAGGGGGGAATTTCTGTCTTTCTGTCTCTCTCTTGCTCTCTCTCTGTGTCTCTGTCTCTCTGTCTCTCTCTCTGTCTCTCTGTCTTTCGGATTGTTGAGAAATGACCCTTTCAAAATGTACCAACCAATAGAATGCCAAGTATGACGTTGACCAATAAAATCGTCACTGCCTCCTTGGGTTCCAGCTGCTGTGCCCTACACAATGGAAGCTGTACACATCCACATGCCGGATTGCAGGCAAACAGTTTGGAGCAAGAGCAGAGCAGTGGCCATTTGAGAGAGAGAGAGCGTGTTTTGAGGGAAAATATTACAAAATTCTGAAATAATGCTCTCAAATTGAAAGACGACGCTCTCGATTAATGATAGTAAAAACATTCCTCCAAAGTGTTGTGTTTGTGGTCTTTCTCTATCTGTTGGTGCCTAAACTCATACTGGCCTTCAGAAAGAGACAATGCAGATAAGCTAAGTGAAAACCCAAATGACAGTGTACAGAGCGAGAGGAGGGGGGGGATTTGAATGCTAGAACAGGATCACAGCCTGATTTTTAAATGGTAAATGGACTAGATTTATATAGCGCTTTTCTACACATAGAGCGCTCAAAGCAATTTACAGATTCATACCTCAGATAGGTTGGGGGGTTCAGTGTCTTGCTCAAGGACACTAATGATATGTATTTATCCTACAAAAACAATTACTATCCTGTGGTGATCAAAAATGGTGAATAACACTTGATTGAGGGGGGAATGAATCAAAAGTCAATACAATAAGAAAATGGACTGAGGCAAGGCGAGAGTCATGGGGTATGTGAGGAGGTTAAGAGGTGGGATGCTAAGGGTTAATAATATGTTAGCTGCTTGAGCTGTGGTGGATTTGATTTATCCTCAACATGACAGGAGGGGGTTTTACAGACCTGCATTACGGACACACAGAGAGGTGCATTAGAATGAAATCCGCTCTGCAGTACTCAGTGTGTGTGAATGTATGACTGTGTGTGACTGTGCGTGTGTGGGTGAGTGTACACGTATGACTGTGTGTGACTGTGCATGTGTGGGTGAGTGTACATGTCTGACTGTGTGTGACTGTGTGTGTTCATGTGTGTGTGTGTGTGTGTGTGTTTTGTAAGCATGTGGAATGGGGCTTCACACTGTGGGCTGTTGATGACAAAGGCTCTGTTTGATGAGCAGACTTGTCTCTTCTCTGTTTGAGGAGCGGGCTTGTCTCTGCTCTGTTGTCTCACCTGGCCGTGAATGTCAATAAGCCGATGTGTTTGCACCATCACATCTACAGTCACCTTTAATCATGACTCACACCTGACTTTTAAAGGTGTAAAAACAAAAAGCTAACATAAAGAATGAGCCATAGCTGACCCCACCCCCGAAAGTGACACCACCCAGAAAGCCCATTACAGCAATAATTAGGAAAGAGAGAGAGAGAAAGAGACAGAGGGGAAGAGAGAAAGAGACAGAGGGGGAGAGAGAGAGAGAGAGAGAGAGAGAAGGAAAGAGAGAGTAATTCTATTCACCCACACCGTTTGCAAGATATCACTTCTCATCGAGGCACAAGCTCAGTCAACCGTTTAAATGAAGGCCATTAAATGAAAACAGTGCTCTTAAATACAACTTTATCATCATGATTGAGTGACATGGAATTTTGGGCTGTCTCATTCACAGCATTCTCATTCATTACATAGTAATAGAGGTTGTATAACACTGTTATAAGATCTTTATACTACAATAATAGCCAGTTAAGGAATGTTTAAGGAATGTAGCCTGGCTAGATAATAATAGGCCTATGCAGGGCTTGTTTGACAGATGTCATAACTACAGCTGCTTTCCATTTGCCATTACACTACATTAACCTATACTGACATGTGAGAGCACACTGTAAAACCTGATAAGTTAACTTTACTTAAAAAAATTGTGGAAACCGATTACCTTGAAAAAATTGAGTAAAAGAACTTATTTTTTTAAGTTAAACTGAGTGTTTTGTTCACTTAAAATAAACTAGCACACGGTGAGTAGGCAATACTCAGTTCACTTCAGTTGTGAAAATAAGAGAAAACTAAGTTTAGTGTACTTGGCACACTGAAGTAAAGTGAACTTGACCCAAATAAAGGCATTTACCAAAGAAACTAAGTTCTCATAACTCAAGTACATGAGTAAAAAGCAATCAGCAATACTACATTATTTTAAGTAAATTGAACTCAAAAACCCTGCAATTGTAAGTTTTGTGAACTTGGATAAAATGAGGAAACCGATTACCTGGAAATACGTAAGTTTATTGAACTTCTGAAGAGTAAGCAGCAGGCACACAAATGGAAAATACTCTTGTGGAAAAGCATCACAAACACTATATTCTCAATAAAAAAACAGAAACATCTTGTTTCCACTGTATGGAATGGAAAAAAATTGTCCAAAATTTAACTTGACTTAAAAACATAATAATAATAAATAATAATCTCTGATCAGACTAATCCATTGACCTTATGACATCACTGAAATGTTTACTATATACTAAAAACCATAGTTTACAATCTTACAATTGGAGTCTTTTGGCTTCCAGTTCTATGCTCCCTATGAAAATATAGTAAACAACAGAACTTCATTCCTAAATACACAGGATAAGGTGTTACACAGGTCTTGTATTTAAGAATGTACTGAGTACTGATGTTAACTATATACTCCAAACACTGAATATTCCTATTTCCTCTGAATAGAACTGGAAGCCAAAAGACTCTGATTGTACGATTGTAAACTATGGTTTTTCACATCTGATAAATGTATTGGTCTGATCAGACAAAACCAAAGCATTACACATTTTTTTCCACATGTCTTTTAACAATGAATTCAACTCAGTTATAAAACAACACCTTCAAAACAACAGTGTGTTGTAATGTTATAAAACGTAACATAAGAACAGTACATAAATCCCCATTGATCTCATACATGCTCTCCAATATTACTTCTTGTCGGGACACTTTTGACTGATGATCGGGAACAGGACCATCACTGGCAACACAGAACAAACTAAAAGCCAACCTGCTCCTTCTGTCTTTGTGTGTTTCGGGGGGACTGTGTGTGTTGTTTGATGGGGGGTGGTGGGGTGCTGTTCTCTCTCTTTTACTTACACACACACGCACACACTTGAACACATGCGCGCGCGCACACACACACACACACACACACACACACACACACACACACACACACAAATGTGCAGGACTTACAAGGCCAATGCATTCCTCTCTTCCATCTGATTCGGCAACAAAAGAAAGACAGAATGACTCATTAGGATACAGCACTATGATTAGGCTTCAACAGTGATTTTTTTTTCAACACAACATGGAGGCAAAGGTGACTTCATGACATGCCGACCATTTCAGCAAAATTACTTAACTAGTAAAACTAGGCTGACATCAAGTAAAATGCCCGCATGTAGCCAAAATCTGCATTTGTATAAAAGAGCAGCTTATCTATAGCGTCTTAGTCTTCCCTCTGTAAAGTTACAGAGGAACTTATTATGATTAAGCCTGCTATCTGCCTTGAGAAAAGCTATCTAAGCTAGCTAGATAGCTAACCGTTCAAATTCGAAAATCATTGACACTTGAGTTAATATAACCCATTTTACCTAGACACAGTTTAGCAATACAGTGTATTTATGTGTATAGCATATAGATGCAAGTTGCTGGTTAGAAAAACATTATTAATCGAACAATTGGTTTAGTACAAATTTGCAAATGCGCGGCAACTGAAGGAACCAGCCCTGAAATCGAAGCTAGCAGGCTAGCTGGTCCGTATCAAGCAATAAACTAGCATTTGAGGGGACAAACATTGAAATGTCAGCTCTACATCTATTATATTAAGGAGCATGTTACTTACCAGCAGAAGTTGTAAATGAGTGCACCGTCCGAGTCACCGTTCTACTCCAATAACCGAAATGCCAGAGATGCTCTGTTTTGTGGCTTGCTTCGTCGATCTAACGTTCGTCGCAAGAATGCACCAGTAATGCCTATCTTCTGGGCTGACGTCACCAACAGACGTAAAAGCCCCGACTGCTCTGGGAATGCACACTGTACACTGTACTTTCCCAACTTTGTTAGGAGGAGCATTTTTAGAGAGTTTATCTAAACGCTAAATAAGGTTTGCTTAGGATTTCCTAAGGACAATGATGTCACTAAAAAGGACTTCATAATTAGCCTTACTTAGGCTACTTCGTTTCATCTGGAAATTCTACATTCACTAATAATAATAATAATAACAATAGGCTACATTTTATTTATAGGGCGCGGCGCCTTTCAAGAGAATGCTAATCTATGCTAATCCCTGGAAAGGAAACCATTGTTTTTATCTTTTATTGGGGAATTTAATACTTACATGAGCTCACTTGAGTTTTCTTGTGATTCTTTGGGCCCTGGACCCCTGTATGCATTGTGCTTTCTAGGCTATGGGCTTTTATAAAGTGACCTCTTGCTTTGTATTTTGTTTGGCTGCATGTAATAATAGACTCTTGCATATAGTCAAGTATTTTTTCGGTCCTGTAAGGTTAAGACAAACTGGTCAGTGTAAAGACAATATTGCAAGTCTTCAAGATAGCCTTTTTGATCTCAAAAATAGGCACAATAATAGCAGCCTATTTATTCAGTATAGCACAAACTTATGCAAATCAAGTAGCATTGGCTAGGCTTACAGTTTACTTGAATTGGTTGATTAAAGTAGGCTTTATCTAAAATTCAATAGGCTACTTAGTTCAGACAAGTTAGGAGGACAAGAAATAAAATGTGAGTTAATTTTACTCAATATGCAGGTATCATATATATAATGGCAGAGCTTGTAGCACAGGGTTAAGCAGTTTAAGTGCAGTTTACTTTATTGTAATGGTTATTTTAACTTGTAGCTTAAGCTTGTACCACAAACTTAAGCAAACTTAAGCTGTTTAAGTGTAGTTTACTAGATTGCAGTGAGTTTGTTAACTTTTTTACCAAAAAATTGAATAACACTCAGTTTAGACAAGTAAACTCAACAAAAAACAAAAACTGAGTCCAATTAATTGTATGTTTTCAGTAAGGACAGTTGTTACGTTTTACAGTGCAGGTGCTGTCTGAAATACCACTGTATTCTGATTATCACGAGAATATCACAAGGTTATGACGGAGAGAGGATTAGAGAATCAAGCAGTGTCAGTTACTTGTCCTTGTCTCATACTCTGGGTTTGGTGGAAATATATGATGTAGTCAAATGAGGTTTGCCTTAGATGACACATCCAGCATTTAGTTCCTGTGTGTATAAGGGCACGCAGCAAATGAAGCACTGCACCAAAGAGAACTGGCAATTTCTTGCATCATTGATTTCTCTCTCTGTCTCTCTCATTCTCTCGCTCTAACACACACACACACACGCACGCACGGCCGCACGGCCGAATGCCCGCAAGCACGAGCACGCACACGCAAAGAGTTCCATATCTGGCATCGGTTTCATTGTGAACATACACTGACAATGTCTTAATAT
The DNA here is from genome assembly GCF_963457725.1 of Sprattus sprattus. NCBI lineage: Eukaryota > Metazoa > Chordata > Actinopteri > Clupeiformes > Clupeidae > Sprattus > Sprattus sprattus. The sequence continues at coordinate 9,071,130 of NC_137916.1, read as the reverse complement.
GCGCAAACACACTTGATTATAAACTGCCTATAGAAACCTAATATGTGACGTCAAAATAATTATGAAGGTCCTATGTCCCCCTCAAGACAATTTAGCGTCCAACCAATGGTTCAGGAATAAACTTATGGTTCAGAAACTGTAGAAGCCAACAAAAAGAAAAATCGAGACGGAGAGAAACAGAGAGAGAGAGAGAGAGAGAGAGAGAGAGAGAGAGAGAGAAAAGTAACCTGATAATAATCTTCTCTGTGGATGCACAAACCCAGCAAAGCTACTCATTCCTAAGTCCTAATGCGGATTGAGGAATCCTCACTTATCTCCATGTCAACATGAGCGACTCCATTTGCATTTCATGCTTGTAAGCCACTGAGGCACACTCTGAGCTGTTGATAACAAAAAGAGAAACTGTAATTGCTGGTATTGATAGTTGAGATAAACTATCTTTTTCCTAGTTGTAGAAATGGTAGTAATGATAATGCTCTCCCTTATGTAAACTTCTTCTGATCCCTGCCATCCATGCAACCTCAGCTGAATAAAACTGAGAAGGTGAAACTGCAATAGCACACGCTTGGTGAGTTAAACTCTTCCATTCAGGACAGAATAGAATTTGAGACTCACTGCTGATGATGATGGCTCGAGGGCACTAATAATGGCTCACAATTACTGTGACAGTGACATTGACAGACCTGGACGAACAGAAACATTTCACAAGCACTGTTGAGGCCTAATAGCATACTGGATGTCTGAAAGTGTGGACTGATGTCAAAACAAACTCAGCTGAAGTGAGAGATGCACCTGACAGAAGAGCTGACTTGGCAGTTATGGGAGATGGCCACTGGCAGGGTGTCGGCTACCTGGGCTGGAATGAGGATGGGCCAGACTAGGAGCGGTTGCCAGACAAATAACCAGAACACAGGTGCTGAAATGAGCTCTGTAACGGAGGGGCCAAACCATAGCCTGCCTGTGATATTTTGACTGTTATGTTGGATGATATTTTTGATGATATGTTTTCTAACATGTTTTGCTGTCCTTGTCTTTTCATTTGAGTTATTTGGGCTTGCTGGGTCACTACAGGCATCCAAAGAAGATGAATGAAGATCTAATGAATGATGATCTAATGACTGAATGCTCTAAAGAATGAATGATCTAAAACTGGGGTGAGGAGGAGCCACTGATGCCCATGACACTCCACCACCACCAACACGACCCCACAGCAGAGAGTCCTCCGTCCTCTCTATGTCCACTTCCTCTTATGTCCTCCACCTTCTTTTCTTCCAAATAGATTTCAGCCCAGTGTCACCTGCATCCCTCCTCTCTATCCAGACAACAGTAGTGGTGCCTCTCCTCTATTCATCCGTCTCTCCATCTGTCCAGTGGTTTTAATATCCTGTCTGCCCAACAAGCTCTTCAGCAGTCAGCAGTAGCATAGCTATTATTCGACTTCCCCTTTTTTTTATCAAGGAAAAAACGAAATGGCAAAACGACTGGCAGGAAGGAGATTAATTCATCTTTGGCTGTCCGTGTCTGTCAGACAGAGAGAGAGAAGTAGGGCAAGCAGACACAGAGAGATTTTGAAATCGGAGAATGGTTTAATATAGGCGAGAGAGACCTTGAGCCTGTTCAAGTACGAGACATTTTGGATTCCTCCTCTGTGACATTTAGTTGATTGCTACACCCCCTCTCCCCCTTACTACACAACTGACACGGAAGGGTGACCCAGGCCCTTGCAGGAGAAGTGTGACTTTTTAAGAAATCCACAGAAGGAGCCAGGATTTAAACAAGAAATCGTCTTTTTTTTTCTGCATAGGTGAAGAGAGGTGAGTGTGTTTACCTAATGGCTTAGTACAATCATATTCAGATTTTCTCTCTCCGAAATCTGCCTTCTCTTATACTTCTCTTTTATTACTTGAAAAATAATTTATATTCAGAGGTGGCAACTTCATTTAATTTATTTTGGATCCCTCTTGCCAAAGCAGTCTCCAATGCATTTAGCAATAAAGCCTGGGTAACGTCTTGGATGTGTTCACATTGTGTCTCCTTATAGACCACAATCAATAGGAAATGTGGTGGGGAGACTCAAAATGATTGCAGACAGAATTAATTCCTCACCCCACAGGAATTTCATACAAGACGTTTATTTTTGCTCTTACAGCCTCTCTGAGTACTTTAGCTTTTCCTCAATAACTCAACTTAAGGGTATCCTGGTTCATAAGGTGAGGTTTCTTAGAGGCCTTAACTTTTATTTGTCATTCTTTTCACTCAGGACTGCAATTTCTTGGTTCAGAAAATAAGGCATCTATGCCACAAGGAGAGGAAGGGGGACTAATTGTTTTCTTTATTATTGTTGTTATTGGTATTGGTAGATAGGTAGGACTATAGATCTTGCCTCCCCAAATAAGCAGTAGAAAAAGTGGGTTTTTGCTGTTGGGTTTATTTTCACAGGAATTGCTTTCATACTTTCAGGTTGGGGCAATCAGGCTCTTGAGATTCTGATTAAATTTGCTAAATTGTGAATGTGGCTTTCCTTTGTCCTTTGTACGTGTCAGTTTCCATGTGCCACCATAGTGCTACCAGTGCACAGTCTTTATGCATCTGTTTCTTTCTCTGTCTGCTTTTCTCTCAAGGCAACTATACGGATGTGATTACAAGAACACAGCCAACGGGAAAAAAGAGGCAAGTTAACGAAAAAGAAAAGTGTTATTGGAAATGTCCCCTTAAGTCTTCCCTTCCTCCTTCACATTTTCCCCTTTCCTCTCTCTCTCTCTTTCTCTCTTTAGTCCTACACACACCTCTCACAGAGCAAGGACCTCTTTTTTAGACCCTTGTCACACCTCTAACTGTTGGATTTAATTTGACTCTCGTTTCTTGCACCCTCTCTTTCTATATATCTTTCTCTCAACCTCCTCCCTCATCCACTTCATTGTGTCCCCCTCTCTGTTCATAGCATCCCCTTAATCACTGTGAGTTTCTGGAATGTTCTGCCCGTAACAGAGAGCCATTTAAAAGCATGGCAGGAAGATGCACACACGCATTCATGGACAGCGAGAGAGAGAGAGAGAGAGAGAGAGAGAGAGAGAGAGAGAGAGAAAAGAGAGGGACAGAGAGAAAGAGAGAGAGAGAGAGAGAGAGAGAAAAAAGAGAGGGACAGAGAGAAAGAGAGAGGGACAGAGAGACTGGTTCAAGGTACTGAGCTAAAGGAAAAAAAATCTTTTCATTCAACCTTTTGGCCTGAGCAGCTTACCCTCTAGTTCTACCTTTGTCCCTCTGCTCTACTTTCGGACCTCAGAGCCTCAAAGATACACCCCTGTGATCCCCAGGACTGTGACCAAAGTCCACATCCAGCAACATAAAGGGAATCTAGCCAAGCCAGTAAGCCACCACATCCACATCCACCACATACTCTCATCCTACTCCTTTTATAATTTATGGTTCATTTATGTGTAGCACAGGGGTTGTTTCCTATTGCTATCAAACCTTTAAAACATGCATTTGCCTAATGAGTTGAAATAGGAACAGTGATGGAGTGTGAAAATGAACAGGAGGGGCATGTGGAAAGGCTTCCATGTGTCGCATAAGTTTCACTTACCCTAAGGGCATGTGATTGGAGGTACACAGTCATAGAAGGACATGTCTGATTATACTTTTATTCATTCACCTTCATAGGTGTCTGTATGAGTCGCCCTGTGTGTCTGTGTGTGTGTGAGTGTGTGTAATCAGAGAGATATAGAACAAGAGTAACTGAGAAACAGAGAGAAGTGCCTCTGATATATGAAGAGACTCTGTGATATGCGCAGTGAAAAAGAGAAGATAGAAAGAGAGAGAGGTGCAGTGAAATTCCATTAGCTCTGAGACCTCTCCTAACTCCACTCGGGGCTGATTCTGATTACGGGATCTACTCCAATCTGATCGCTTCAATTAAATAACAAAAGCCTCCCACAGGTGTCTAAGCTCTGGTCACATGGCCGACCGGATCGACACGTGGAAGAATGAGTTCAGCCTCTTCCTCTGTCAAGTTATCTGTACAAAGTAGGGCACGCGGGGACGGTGACTAATGGTGATCTTGCCCTGGGTTGTATGTCTTCCTGTGTGCAAACAGGGGGAAACAGGGCAAACAGTGGCTTACTGGGCCCTGAGGGTGTTTAGTGTTCCTGTGTATAAAGTGCCAACACTTTGGGTAATTCAGAGATGTTTTCAAATATTTCTGTACTAAAATGAGCGATGATTACATCGTTGTCACTCTTATATGGAGTTGCCTTGATGAATTGCTGGTCAACCCCAGCAACAAAATGTCATGCCTCAGAAACTATAAATGATACTAATTAGAGATAAGCTGTGTCCTCATCGAAGCATATTATTCTCTGAACCATGACTGTAACCTTTGCAAGGCCTCAAGAGGCAGCACAGTGGGAACTTGATAGGGTAGATCATTCAGAATACACAGAATCATAACGATAGGAATGGGCCGAGTGGGCTACGTAGAAGCCGGAATAAAATACACTTAGCCCTGCATTACTGCTGAGGTGAGAAAAGCAAAGATTTCTTTTTTGTAAGTGGCACTCTGTCGCCTTAAAGATTTCAGAGATTATCTAAAACTGATCTTTTTTCTACCACTTTTCCGAAAGATACGTTGACAACACTCACTCAACACTCACATGTACACCGAAACAGACACACACAAGCAAAACATACATGGCACAGAGGGCCATACCTCTGCCAGAGTCCAAATCAATCCTTTTTTCATCAGCCCATGATTCAGACTGACTGAACCAATAGCAGTCAAAACGATCGGTTGGTGCCGGCGGACAAGTTAACGTTAGCAGCTGCAATAGTGCTGCTTGTTGACCCTTGAAGGAAACTACATTAGTCTCGCCGGCTTAACGGCAGACTCCCAGTAGGGCCTGGTGTCGATTTCAAAGAGAAACTTCAGATCCAGTTGCCAAGGACTAATTTCTAATGGCCATTGAGCCCAGGGAGGGGATATGGCTTTCGTCTGAGAAATGGTGTTGGGCTAAACTAGCACCAAAATCCCCCTGAAAACACTTCACCAAATCCCCCTGAAAAAACAGCCTTGCTGGCATACTCAGGGTGAATTTGGAACTCAAGTTCATGAAAGTGTAGTTGGCAACATGAATTTGTACCCATGTGTTTCATCTGTGCTTTGTATTAGACTGAAAGGCGTACCCCTGATATGACTCAAGATGTCTTCCATTAGTTAGAAAAACAGAAAGTATAATTAGGGCAATGGCACTTGACAAAAAGTATTGCTTTCACAGCATGAAGTTATGGGAAATAACATATTTGAACCACATTAATTGGTGGTTATATCAGGCATAACCACTCAAAAGCCCAACTGGTAGAGCAAGGTGCTAACCACACCACTTACAATGGTTAGTGCAAAGAACATGCACAGGGTATGCCTGTTCATTGAGTGCTCCTTCGGTACAAAGAGATGCTGTCTCTCCTTTGAAATCTGGCTCAGTGTTTAGTCACACATCTTACATCCATCAAAAACTGACAAATAGATCATAACTGGCAAAACAATCCATCCACAATACAATATTAACAGAAACTTTGTTCTAAATCAGATGAAGCATCAGTCGAAATAGTGTATTAAAAAGGCTTGTTGTTCATGTCTATGTCCACACACACACACTCACACATACACACACACACAAACTTGTATAAGAAGCACACAGTAACACACAGTGACAAATTAAGTGTCCTGCTTTTTTTGATTGATTTGTGTTGATGAAGTAGGGTATGACATAACCCAGCAGCAATACTAACTCAGCAGGTGACGAGCACAAGATCAAATAAAGATCAAATAAAAAATCCATGTGCCCTTCATAAAAACTTCCCAATAAAGAGGGGAATGAAATCACATTTTTCATCTAATGAAAGTATAAGACACCAGTGCAGGGGTAAATAGGGAAGGATAAGAGAACTGACACAACTGAGAAAGAGGGAGAGCGAAAGAGAGAGAGAGAGAGAATGAGTGAGAGAGAGAGAGAGAGAGAGAGAGAGAGAGTGAGAGTGAGATTGTGAAGACAAGGGAAACGTTGAGGGCTCTTGAAAAGGAAGACAGTGAAGGAAGACAGGATGAATGTTTAGAGAGGGGTAGGCCACTCCCCATATCTCTGTCCCTGTCAAACAGGCAAAACGAAGAAATGGAAGCAGGAATCTATCCTCCTATAAACGCCATGTGGGAGGGTAACAACTGAACTCTTTATAATAGTCAGGTAGAACCCCAGGATAGGTGTGACATAAAGTACTAATGCAATTTTTTTGCATAAATTGATAGTTTAGGGGTCGTATACTCAGAATCCGCTTCGGCACCCTTGAGCATTTTCTTTAAAATGACATAATATGCCACGCCCCCTTTTTTGACCATAAAATATGCCAATATTAAATGTTAAAAATGATTTGATGTCACTCCAGAGAACAGAATATCTGTAAAGTCCAGTTAGGTCACACCACTGAACTGGAAAGCTGAGCATCTTTGTTTTTTGACAATTCATGTTAACAAATTATCTCAACCCTCTACAATTAATGATATAAACAAAGTTTTAAGGAACAAAGTAGTACTTCCTCACAGTTTCTGAAAGCAACTATATACAAAACATTTTGCCGGGCTGGCCTTGTACACATCACAGTCATCACATGTCTCCTCCAAAAAACATTCATTCAATCAGACATTTCTCCCTTGCTGTCATTAGTATCCTCCACTGAAAGTTTAGCCATCTTCAAATTTTTATTTGCACACTGTTCACCACCTTTTCAATGGCAGTAGGGGGGACATGGTAGTCCATCTGACTGACAGCTACAAGAGGCCCTTGGAGAATGCTGGCACTGACTTGCATCCACAAGCAACAAGCTGTAGAAATGTTTTGGGTGCCGTGCCAGTGTTGCCATGGACAGGCACAGGAACCAAACCAACCAAACAGGGATACATCGTCAGTACACAAGGGAGCTCTCCACAGAAGGACTTGCAGCCATGCACGCCTGGTGTGTTCCGCTGCACATTCTCTTGTTGGAGGAAGACTCTCAAGTAACTGAGGGTTTCAACAGTCTTTCCATAGTAGAGGCAAGAAAGGAAATCCATTCCTGCCTTCAGTCACTTCTACATCTGTAAAAATCTTCAGATGAAGATCAAATTGATTGCTGAGGTTTTCCCTTTGCCATATGGATGACACACTATCACAACCATGCTAGCCTGACGATGTTATACTCATAATTCTAGTCAGAATATGAGTCTGATACTGAACCATTGGGCTGTGGTTATCGGGCGTGTTTCAACGAACCAGGAAAGAAAATGCCTCTTTGCTGAATTGGATACCTAGAACCAATCAGAGCAACGTAGTATTACCACCTGATAGATTAAACTTTTACCTGATCCCGTAGGAAGGACGGCAAAAACATCTTTTCAATCGACAAATGCCTTGATCGCGTTTCTCTGTTCCTCTTTCAAAATGAATGCGCTGTCAATATCTGTTGAGATATGCCTACTCACGTTACTTAATTAGCACTCAAGGCTAGAAGCTACCATTTGTTTCAATATTTTTTTTGTCTACGTGTTAGCATAACCTATCAATAATGGTCTAGAGTGCTTCAGTTAAGACCTACAATCCTCGGCAACATCCGTGTTGCACATACACAACTAACCGAGTCAATTTAGACATAAAAAAAGTCGTGTATAGCTTAAATCATATAAAATATGTCCCACTAAGCTCCCGAGACGGCGCTATCTTTGTTCGATGTATATTCTATCTATCTAACTCAAGCGTTGGTTGGTCATCTGTCCATCAAAGTATAAAGCCCACCCTTACAATTTGATTGGTTTAGATTGCTTTCTCAACTTTTTCGAAAACTTAAATCTCTCCCAACTAGCTAAAGTCCAGACTGAATCTCCCAGACCAAAAATGTTGTGGGCGGAGTTCAGGCTGGTATCCAGGCTACAACCATGCATGAACAGCCAACAAATCATTAAGTATGTCTCCTAATTTTGCAGCCATAGCATTGATGTCAATGACTTTGTTATACTTACGCATGGAGATTTTCGCATTAGGCTTGTAAAGCCAAATGAAAAACACAAGGAGGACAAAATATCAGTGTCAGCAGCCAAAATTTGAATGTGCTTCTTCTGAGGCAACACCTCCAAAATATAACTGATTATTTTGAGATCAGCCTCTTTATGATGGTATGCACTGTTGTCTCCAATTAACCACACATATGGATTGGTTTTGTCTGCATCACACAAATACTGAATCAGTGCCGTTTCATTTTTCTCACTTTTCATAATGACATCTCTGGATGGCAGTGCCATGGTGTTTTGCACTTAGCCCGTCTCTGACATTCATGTGATTTAACAGAGTGTTCATCATATCAATCAAATACAATGTAGGTGTCGTGGGATCTGTCAAATGACTTTAGTTATCTGCAAAGGTCTTCAGTGTTGTGTTTTTGGGCCACATGGTGTAGTAAATTGCCTCTTTATCATCTACAATGACAATATCTACTGGATAGGCACTGCCAGCTTTTCTACAAGTACAGCTTTGCTTCCTTTTCTCATATCTCCATATTCATCAAACAATGCAGAGGGTACTGGAGTGAGCTCATTTTCGAAAGCCTTAGATAGATGGATATTTCTGCTTTAAGATATGACAAGCAAGCGTGCATATAGTTTCTCCATATCATATACACTGGCATCCCCAACTTTGACCTTTTTCTTCAGTGTTTCCGTTGTAACGGACTTCTTCTTAATTGGAGCATGAAAACCTTCGGGTAAGGAATCCCTGAATTTGGATGCCATTGAATGTCAATGGAAAGGGCATTGTCCACATTTACTTCTTCAGGAGCAGTTCTTCCATTGATGATGTTACATAGCCGCCCTACTGAGTAGTCTGTCACAGGATTCATATACAGCTTCAGCATTTTGTATGGACATGTTTGATTTCTGTTTGAGAAGAGCTTTCATTTGATAACACACATGATGGGTTTATACAATAATGTGCATAGACATTTTTTAATGGTCAAAAAAGGGGGCGTGGTCTATTATGTCATTTTAAAGAAAATGCCGGAGCGGCACCCGTCAGATTCGGATTCTACGACCCCCAAAGCTATCAATTTATGCAACAAAATTGCATTAGTACCTTATGTCACACTTATGCCCACATTCCACAAAGTTCTACCTGACTATAAGAGGCAGTTTTAGACAGGGGATCAGGTCAGACTTGCTGCTTGGCTCTACGCATGGAGCTCCCAGTCACATATGCCACGCGCCGGGGTAAATCCCTCGTAAATCCCTCGTCCAACGAAAATGTGTAAGCCCCGCTAAGCAGGCAGCACAAGGCTACGTGCCAGAGAAATATAAACCACACAAAAAACAATTGCACTGCCTAATTGGGTGAGGCATTTCGGTTTACACTCTCATTTGTAGCTTCTCTTCACTGAAAATTCCTAAGGTCAAAAATTGCTGTCAGTATTGATCATTATATGCCCTTTAGTGCATTTCAGTGTGTGTGTGTGTGTGTGTGTGTGTGTGTGTGTGTGTGTATGTGTGTGTGTGTGTGTGTGTGTGTGTGTGTGTGTGTGTGTGTGTGTGTGCTTAAACATGTAGGTGACAACTGACGATTCACAGCATCACCCTTGGCTTGTGTAATTAGTGGAGACATCCTCAAGGACGTGTCATTGTTTAGTTTTAGCTCTGTTGTTTTTTGTTCTTGCTGTGGACTGAATCCCTCTGAGCTCAGTCTCATTCAAGTGTTTTTTTGCGTCCTCCTTCTAAAGAGCTGAACACTGTGAGAAAATAATTGACTGAAAGTTTGGACATCATACCCCAAAGAGCTCTTTCACCCATAGTGCTCCAAGTGCTGTGTGTGTGTGTGTGTGTGTGTGTGTGTGTGTGTGTGTGTGTGTGTGTGTGTGTGTGTGTGTGTGTGTGTGTGTGTGTGTGTGTGTGTGTGTGTGTGTGTGTGGATGTGTGGATGTGTGGGTGTGTATGTGTGTGACAGTGTGTGTCTGTGTGTGCGTGCAAGTAGGGTGCACGCAAATGTAGAGGCTTGTCTTAATTATGGAGATCAAGAGCAAACCATGACTGCCATGACTGTACAGTGTAACCTTGCAGCACATAGACCTTTAAGAGACGTTTTCTTTTGATGAACAGCAGCACAGGGACTATGTGAGTGTGTGAGATATTAGAGGCTTTGATGCGTCCTATTTGTCACAGTACCCTTTTGTCTATCAGCACTGTCCCCGAGGGCTCCTAGCCAGAGCACTGGTATGTGCGCTTAGCTTCACAAAGGCAGGAGCCGGAACGATAATGTCCTTTTCACAACTGAGAAGCTGAGGGATCTCAGAAAACACACTTTTGCTAACAAAGACAAGAGAAAAACAAGAGGGAAAGCGGGAGACATACGATAATTACTGAAAGAGTGGAGCTCTAACATGCAGGAGCTGCTTGGTCCTTCAGACAGCTCATATAATGTCTGGTGACGGCTAGGCACAATGTTTCACCAGTTTCAGTCTCTTCAAAGCATTGTGAAAATGACTTGTGACACATTCATTTTATAATGAGTCAATATCAAATTCAAGATTATCTTTCCAAAGTTAGAATGTGTTGTGTGTGGCAGACGGTTAACTGGTGAGATCCATCTTAATTTGATCTAATTAGGGTTAAAAAGATATTGAGTTGAAAAAGTTCATTCAAATATTCTTTGTTTAAACACTAAGGGCCCTATTTTAACGATCAAAACACAAGTAGGACAGCGGCAAACGCATGTAGCTGTGTGGGCGGCTCTATGGCGCATTTGCTAATATAACGGCGGAAAAAACACACTTGCGCCCAGCGCAAATGTCAAATGGGTTGGTCCAAAGGAGGTTACTCAGCCATAGGTGTGGTTTGGGCGTAATATGCAATAAACCAATCAGAGCGTCATCTCACATTCCCTTTAAGAGCGAGGAGCGCATAGTCCATAGCGGCTTGTTATTATAATGGCGGAATTACCTGGAGGAAGACCGTGAGGCCACCAGAACGTGTGTTACCAGAAACAATCACGGCAATATTTTTCCATGCTTGTTTGGAGAAATGTTTCTACTTTTCATTTCTCGTTTGTATTTTTTCAGTTACTAGCATTCGTTTTTTGGTGGCAACATATTTGAAATAAAAGTCACAAAAACATACTTTCCGATGTTTTGGGTTCACCCTCACTGAATCACTAGGTTATGTATGCATGGTAATAATATTGCACCCATCGGCACATGCAGTTCAACCTCACGTCTTCTAAAGTCCTCTAATCTATCCTCATTTATGTCATTGACACATCCATGATTCATGGCAATGTTGTGTAATACACTGGGGGGGCACGTATGTGAATATGGGTGCAGTCTATAGGGCCAAGGACGCCAGGGAACCCATACTTCTCCCAGAACGCCTGCTTAGCCCCTCTCCTGGCTGTCGGGTGTTACGGGAAATTTTATGAATTCCCCAGCATGTCGGATTAGACCTGACGTAACTGCATGTATAGCCAAACTTATTGCAGACTGTGATAGGGACAATGTGCGTCTGTCCCCAGCTCATCTGCCAGGAGATGGCAGACATCAGAAACGCCATTACAATTAACCTGAATCATTTGGGTCAATGTCTACGCTGATAGATGTATGCCTATTTTTTAAATATCTTGGATATGGATATCACAATGATTTCCTCATGTGGTAAATACTTTATTTTCCTTGTAATTATATATGGCTTGCCAAAACATTGGTGTAAATCTCTCGTGTAGACGAGAGAAGTAAAGTGTAGACTACTGTGCGGCCAAGCACTCGTCCTTAAAATAACGTCTGAATACGCGCCACAGACTCTACACAATGCGCCTCTGACATTAGACTAGGTTTTTTCTGGTCAACGGCGCACTGTTGTTTTGAAACTGTAAAATACCACTTGTAAAATACCGCCTGAGAAACGCCTTCTCTGTTCCGCCCCGCCCATTTCGGTGCAAGTTCATTTCGACGCGCGCCTCTGGAGGGAAAATCCCGCTGTGCACCGGGTGCAAGATAGGAATAATACATGCGTCGGTGACAATGACAACTGCGCTGGGTGCAAGATAGGGCCCTAAATGTACATATCACTCACATTCAAATTTCAAGGTAGAACATATGTCGGTGGCAGGGCACAGCAGACATTTTGGAGTGGCAGTTCCTCAAGTAAAAAAAGGGCAACCCTCTTACCGGCAGTTCTCATAAAGTTACCTATAGTAGCACATCATTCATTAATTTGTTTCAGGGAAACGTAGCGGTTGCTCTGCACACTGCAAAAATGCTTTTCTAACCTAGTGTTATTACTCTTATATTGAGATGAAAAAATCTAGTTGGTCTTGTTTCTAGCTAATTTGTACTTACCTAGTGCTTTCTTGGTAAGGTTATTTTTGCCAAAGCCAAATTTGCTTAACGCACTGGCAGCCAAATTTCCTGCTTAAAACAAGCAAATTTGGCTGCCAGTGCGTTAAGCAAATTTGGCTTGTTAAGATTTCTTAAAATAAGTAATATTTGCTTGAAATAGGCAAAAATAACCTTACCAAGAAAGCACTAGGTAAGTACAATTTAGCTAGAAACAAGACCAACTAGATTTTTTCATCTCAATATAAGAGTAATAACACTAGGTTAGAAAAGCATTTTTGCAGTGCAAGGTACTTGAGCGTTTTTTGTGCGTTGACTGTGGTTACTATGGCAACTGTAGTTGTCAGGCATAGTGACAGCAATTTTAATCGAAAAATTATACCATTAAAAGTAGCCTTTCAGATACAAAAAAACAAATCCTGCAAAAAGGGCACTTATCAAGTCAGAGGGCTTGTGCACCATCTTGGGTCTATCTGTGCACATGCCTGGTCAGCCGTGAGTTATTCTCGTCCAACTGCAAGTACAAAAAAAGACATTTTCCAATTGCCAACCTTGCTCAATACCTCACCACATTACCGATTTGAAAACCGTCCATTTCCAAGGCCTTTCGAAAGACCACAGCAGACCATAGCAGCGTGAGAGAGCAGATAGGGTGAAGGTTACTGCAATGCTAGGGCTGTAGTTCTGTTTTTCCTCTACCTCTGCTATCGATTAATGCTGCCTTATTTTTCTGGCACGGCACCTTGACTCTGTTCTTATTCTAATTCTCTGTTCTTTTTCCTCCCACACCCTTTGAATAATTCTGTTTCTTTGCTTTCCTGTCATTTGAATGTCTTCCACCCTCCCTCTCTCTCTCTCTCTCTCTCTCTCTCTCCCTCTCACTCACATGACATCAGATGGCAACTGTGAACAACTTACTCGGTGTGCCTGCAGTGCCTAGTGCGGCTCCCTGCATAGTAATGGGGATGTGGTTGGCAGCCAGAGCTCTGGGTTATTTTATGTAGACCCGGGCTGACTTGGCACATTGTTGCATCATCTGACCTTTGCTGTCGAAGCCAATGCTGTCATGTAGGCTTTGTGCAAAACAACAAACAAAAACAACAACAAAAAGAGGCTAAACACATGCAATAGCCAAGCGACTGGAGAACACCTGCTCAGATCTTTAATGGATGAGAACAAACACAAAGGCACACACACACACACACACATGCGCACGTGCGCACGCACAAACACACATGCACAAACATGCAAACAAACGTCTCTATCACACATCCTCAACCAACATACATACAGACGCACATGCATAATACCAGCTCATTATCTCATTCACACTAACAAACTCACAAATTTTCCCTGCCACACAAAGGAACACTTACTTTCACCATTACTGTTAAGTCAAGCCGTACAGACTTCACCCCCAATTTACTGATCCCCTGACGCTCAGTAAGATCCTGTCCGCACTCAGCCAGAAACTGACCCAGATCATACGGCTCACTTCTCAAAGCCTATTTGCGTTCTAATGAATTGTGGGCGACTGCACTGGACTGGCATGGCAGCATGCCACAGCCTCGACTGGCCCCATTGGCCAGAAACTGACCGCAGATCAGTGGAATCACCTCTCCATCTCTCTATTCAGGTTTAAATGACGTGTGAACCCAACCCCACAACGGCACTGCTGGCTCGTAGCATACAGAGAGTCCAGTAGGCCTTGCTCCGTCGGCCCTACACATGGCCCCCGTCCAACATGGCTGTCAGGTTAAGTAAAGGCACAGCTGCGAATAAAATGAAAGAATTACAAAGGCACTGAGGTCCATCTGACAAGCTGCTTTCAGTGGAAATGGCACAACAATGGCAGGTTCAATGACAGCCCAACTAACCTTGTCTGCACTGGTCATGATTTTGAGGCAGGGCATCAAGGAAAACAAACCTTTTCGGCTCATGTGGCCTATGGCCTTCAACACACCAGTGACTTAGACAGCAGTACTATAAATCTTTTCTTGTGAAAGAGAAGGTGGCTCGCAAATAAGCCTGACAGTGGGAATTGCTGGTGAGACAGGGGAATGGGCGAAAAATGGGAAAGATACGGAGGATGAAGATGGATCTGTCAGATGACAGGGACTGACAGGCCTGTTAAAACCCACATAAAATCATGTTTCGCCCTGTTGTCATCCTCTCACTTTCCATCTGTCAGATACACTGATGTACTCAAATTAAGAGCCAAAGAAACACACACACACACACACACACACACACACACACACACACACACACACACACACACACACACACACACGTTCACTCACTCAGGCACAGGTACACACACAAACATACACACGAGTTGGAGATTCGCAGCAAGCAAATATAATGTCCCTTTTCATCAACCTTTTTTAGAAGACAACCAGCTCAGGGAACGGAGTGATAACTCACCCAAAACGCTTAGGACTTTCTGTTTGCCTTTGCCTCTGTGTGTATGTGTAAATGACAGCACACTGCAGGTAAATGTGAGGTACATGCCCGGCCATTGTTGTACATCATCTGAAGGCACAGACACACAATCACCAATTTAAAGGATGAGAGACATGAAGAATATGAACAACATCTCCACAATCACACAGTGTCAGCTTTACAGTTATTCACATCACCCATATTCATCCATATTCCAAACTGAAACATATTCTCTAGTCTCAGACTAAAGAGAGCAAGTCTGCTCTGGGTGAGCAAATGCCTTACTTCAAAGGCAACATCAAAAAGGACAGAAGTATAATATTAGACATAAAAACTAGGGAGCCATTGTACTGAGTAGCAAGACTTGAAGGAAATCTCTCTAAATTGAGAGTGTGTGGAGAGAAAAGGACCTCTATCGAGCCAATAGATAATAAAGAATAGACCAAACACATAATATGGGTCAGTGATGTTGTCTTGTACTTATAAACGTATGTCTAAAATATAAACAATAATCAGATATCTACAAAAGCAAAGGTCCCTCACATAATCATAAGTGACATCTCGTTCGCATTTCACAAACAGAACCAGGATATCATGGACTATTATTATGGTTGACAGATGTAAGACAGACGTATCTAAATTCCTTGCTGCAAGCTGTCT
The DNA here is from genome assembly GCF_963457725.1 of Sprattus sprattus. NCBI lineage: Eukaryota > Metazoa > Chordata > Actinopteri > Clupeiformes > Clupeidae > Sprattus > Sprattus sprattus. Next base: position 9,055,638 of record NC_137916.1, on the reverse strand, counting down.
ATTGACAATATGCAACATAAAGCTCTAGAACACCCTGAGAATTGTCTAGTTGAGACCACAGATAGCCAGAGACATTAGAAGCACAAGGTAACAAACAGACTACCATTATCCAGTTTATTTGTCTGAGGACAACGAAAAATACAAATATTATTACAAATCTTTCCTTTTCTCTCTCTCTCTCTCTCTCTCGCTCTCTCTCTTATATCTTTATCTCTGCGTGTGGGCAGGGCAAGTGTGTGTGGATATTTCTGTTTGTTTGCGCTGTGAAACTTTACAGCAGTTGTATATGACAAAGTGATGGCTCTCTTTGACAACAGAGAGAATGATTTTATGTTTCCCTTTCTTTCAGCTCATTATGAGTGTGTGTGTGTGTGTGTGTGTGTGTGTGTGTGTGTGTGTGTGTGTGTGTGTTTGTGTGTGTGTTTGTGTGTGTGAGAGTGTGAGTGTGAGTGAGTAATAGAGAGACAGAGACAGAGTGAAAACAATCCTGTTTAATAAATAGTTTCAAATTTTAAAAGACTGAGCAACTATTGGTTCCCCTACCTAAGCTCTGACAAAGGCATGTACATATGGCTGAACAGATTTTTTTGAAACCCTTGTTTATCCTTTTTGTATTTAGTATGCAAGCACACACTCACTTTCCCCACACACACATAGACAGACAGCTTATACCCACACCCTTTCTTTCACAAATTGCAACCACAACCGCACATTTTCCCCCACCAGCCTCCTTCCCTCATTCTGTGCCCGATCTTGGGGTTGAGCGCTCATTTGGATAAGCGCCTTTACTGTGAGGTGTGATAGCTCTGAATCCAACAATTAACTTTAGACAATGGAACCACGAGGTGAATCAAAGATCTTGGTGTTTATTCCTCACGTACGCCTGCAGGGAGTCAATTCCAAATCATGTAGACAGGGTAAAGACTGAATATCATCGTATAGTATTACTTTTTATAAGGTCAGATATGGGAGGTCACAGGTCAATGGGGGTGTGTTACTGTTTAGATACTGGTCAATCATGGGATACCTTGGGGTGATAGGTCAAGGTTGGCAAATGGGGATGTAAGTGGGAGGGGAGGTGAGGTGACCACCATCCCCCCCACGGAATGTTCCGGAACATGCTTACACAAAGGCCTGGTATGTGTATTACCTAGTCCATGAGTAGAGAGGGGATGTCTAGGGAGGTTCCGTTTAGCATAGGCCATGGGTGAGGGTGAGGGAAAGACTGTAAATACACATGGCACGCACACACACAAGAGCATACATGTATGCAATGGTAATTATATGACTATATCAATTTCCATCAGGTGGTTGACCTGTTCGATCCTGTCCGAGTGATCACAATAATGAGCGGGAAACCTGTGCAAAGACATAGCCTGACAGGCTTCAAGTGTGCCTATCAAAACAGTGAAGTGGTAAAGAGGATAAGAGGGGGATGAGGGAGGCTATATATGTATTTATATATAGAGAGAGAGAAATAGGGAGAGACGGGGAGGGAATACAAACTGAGAGGCAATGGAAATAGACAGAATGTATGCTAGCGGGAGTGAGGCTGAGTAGGATTGAAAAGATCACTTGACAGAAGGGGAGTAGAGAGACAAACAGACATGTGGACAGATAAGCAAGTCAAGCACGCAAAGAGAGAGAGACAGAGATATATACTGTATATAGAGAGAGAGAGATAGAAAGAGAGCAGAGAGAGAAAGAGAGAGCTAGAAAGAGAGCAGAGCAGAGAGAGAGATGAATAGGGAACACATTAATAGAGCAAATAACAAAATGAGATAGGTAAAGTGACAGAGGATAAAAGGGAACAGATTTAACCATCTAGCCTTCCCTCCCTTGCCCTCCCCTTCTCGCCCCTCGTCCTCGTTCCTCGTCCTCCTCTCCGGAACATTCTCTCTGCCCTGACGTGATGTGTACCGACAGGGCCTCGGCTGCCCTAAACCTGCAAACACTGCAAATCTGCTGGGGTCCTCTCCCAGGGCGGACACTATCCCCGGCTACCCCATCCTCTCACCACCTCCCTGAAAAAAAAAGACTGACACCGCCGCGGGCTAGCCTCTGCCAAGCCACCCAGTATCCTGGCCAGGCCATGCCCCGCCACCTCGACCAATCACAGTGCCCCAGCAAAGAACCCAGCCGAGATGAGTATCTGAGCCCAAGCAAGACCCACCCCTGAGGACGAGGTATCACAGTGCTAACGAAGCTAACAATAGCATGGCTTTGACAGACCAAGACCTCCTAGGATCACCCGTGTAATGGTACGCCGGGGGCATCAAAACAACACCCCAGCCCCAGCCCGACTGATAGCCGCCAGAATGTCGTAGCCCCCAGAATGTCACTCCCCATAAGACAAGAGGGTGCTGAATTTGCTTCCCAAAATGACCTGTAGCGTCAGAGTGCCATGCTTGAGTCTTTGTGCTCAGCTGAACCCCCTTGTTAAAAGTGATAACAAAGAAAGCAGTGCCCTTTTCTGGATTAATTAGGATAAATACTAGGACCACAGTCTGTATGGGTGCTTTGTCTGCAAATGGCAGGCAATGAAAGACAGCGATAATGAAGAAAACCGAAGCAAATGCAGAAAAACAGAGAGGAGGGCTGAATGGGGGCTGACAAAGGCTGATGATAGAGTCAAAAGAGAACAGATGAACAGAGTTGAAGAAGTTTGATGAAAGGAGGAGACCATGAGGAGGGATGGAGGGAGGAAGAGATGAGCAGAGGAAATAAGATGTTAGTGAAGGATGGTGGTGGTGGTAGGGATGTGAGGTGGGTGCTCCACAGAGCTCCTGAGAGGTGTAGCAGAGAGAGGCAGATATAGGAAAGAACAGGGTCAGGCTGCTGCTCATCTATCTGACAGACAGGCATTTGGGAGGCCCCGGGGCCCTGGGCATGGGGTGGAGTGGAGTGGAGTGGAGTGGGGCCAAAGGGCCCCTTATCCACTTAGAACACTGATGCTTCACCAGTCACTATAACTCGGCTCCAGCTCTTAACAGCAGCCTTGAGAACAGCCTTGAAGTTCATTCCTCATTGGGCGAAATATAATCACCAGAGCCTGTATTCAGAAAGCCCCTTAAAGCTAAAAGCATCTCTTAACTTGCCCACTTAGGAGAAAATATTTTAGAGTAACAGTAATTCACAAAGCCCATTAATGCTAAAAGTAGCACCTAAGTCTGGGAGAACCACGACTTAGGCCGAATCTCGATTCTTCCCCTTGCCCCTTTTGCTTTGTCTTTGTCTTTGTCTTAACCCTAGCACTTGCAAGTGTAAGGGCCAAGGGCTGAAAACTTTCCCCTATGAAATGAGACGCCACTGTGTTTCGGGTACGTCATGCGTGACTGTATGAGCTATGAAACTAGCGATTTAAAAAAAGTTTCAATGAAGAACATGGTTGCAAATATATATGTATACAACTGTGTAGAGCACGAAACAAGACTGTCGTCATTTTTAAATTAATTATAAGCCAAAAATACTTACATGTAGTGTATGTAGCATCTAGCTGGCAAGCTACCATATAAGCCAATGGAGTGGTGGTATACGCGCTAATTGTAACCTAAAACTACCGTTTGAAAGCTTCAGTTAAGACCTACAATACTATGCATCGTTCGTGTAGCACATTTCAAATCAAACCGAGTCATTATAAACATATAAAAAGTTGTGTAGATAGCTTTATTCATGTAAAATATTCCTCGCTTCATCAGCCATGTTTTTTTGAAAATTCCCGAGCTGGTTTCGCTGTGTGCTCTGGGATAGCCCTTGGAGGAGCAAGGTAGCTCTCCGATCATCTTAATTTTAAGGGGTATAAAGCCCTCAATCTTATCCCTTAATCTTGATCAAATTGGGTATTGAGACACCACTAGCTCTCACATGAACGCGCAATTTCAAGGGTAAGGGGGAAGATAAGGGGTAAGGGGAAGTATTGAGATTGGGCCTAAGTCCCAAACTAATGGAAAATATCCTTTTCTATCATTCCACATTACAATGTTTTGGAATGCAAAAGAAGAACTACTGGTACTGAGTGGGTTTTTTCAATTTTCTGACATTATTGCATCCATTGCAAGCTCCATAGGCTAATTAATCGATTGTAATTGATAGAGTATATTAAACAGTATATTTAACGTCAGCCAGAGCAACAGAGCTTAGGAGTTTTTGATCTTTCTTGGGTCATTGGTCTCAGCTGCTTTGTGAATAGGATTTAAAAAAAAAATTGTAGTTAAAAACTTTTTGTTTGACATTTTTGGTGCAACTTAGAGAATACAGTGCCAGGTCGATAAGTCATCATCTGCACTCTGCCTCTGAATTCAATAACAGCCAATAACCTCTGGCATATTTTCATGCTCTGCGAGAGAACATTGCCATCTCTATGACAGTCGCCAAGCAGGGGGTCAGCAGCAGCAGAGGAAGTGGAATCCATTAAGCGACAGTTTGTGTCACACTTAACACAATCATGTAGAGCATAACACTCACAATCCAGCAATAGCTTTGAGAAGCTAACTGATACTAGTCTGCGGCGTTATTAGCCACGCAAGCCATTCGGCATGCTTATGGTTGTCTCTGTCTCTTTTTGCATTTGCATGCCTTTGATGTATCTGACAGATGATGGACGGCAGAAAGGCTAGCCTAATTTAATGTTGAGGGCTCAATTGCACCATCTGGTTCCTTTAATATTGTCACATCTGTAGCCGCTAGCATACTACAGAGTGTACTGCTACTAACTCTAGCGTGAACAGGAGCATATTTTGTGGTGTTGGAGGCACTGAATGAGCCAAACACGTTAAATTACTTGAAGTGGTTTTTACAAGCACACACCTATATATCCTTATTTGTGCCTCACACTGATTTAATCAAACATTTATAGCAATATTTATCAAATGAAGTAAAGTGCACTGTCAGATACAAACAACTGCAGACCTCTTTAAATCAAACTAATCAAGCAAGAATGGCCCTTGAGATAAGTCAGTAAGTCAAGGCTGTAAACCTTCCTCTTTGTGCACTCTTTTTTTGTGCATGGGTAACCCATGACATCTGGACCAATAAACTGCTGAAAGAAAGATAAACCCTCCAAAGAACCTCCCCCGTGGCTGATCACATCACAGAGACATGTTCATTTGCAGGTGGTGAATAAATGATGAGGTGAAATCAATAAAGCAAAGTGTTAAATGTGTGTGTTTGTGTGTGTGTGTGTGTGTGTGTGTGTGTGTGTGTGTGTGTGTGTGTGTGTGTGTGTGTGTGTGTGTGTGTGTGTGTGTGTGTTTGTGGGTGTTTAGGGGGAGTTATGAGAAAGTCCATTGTCCATTGGAACACAAGTGTGTTAAGTGCACATTTTGTACTTGTGGAATTTACTGGTTTCATGTTTAAGTCTTTCTATCTCGCTCGCTGGCGCTGTATCACACACTCTGCTTTTTCACTGTGAGCTTCGCTGTTGTGAATACTTCGCAGGGTGTGAATTGATTCCATTATTTAATGTCACTGAAAGTGAATGGCGAAGCTTCTGCATCTTTTTGTAGCTACAAATGCATGTGAGAACATCTTTGAGTGCATTTGTGTGTGTGTGTGTGTGTGTGTGTGTGTGTGTGTGTGTATGTGTGTGCATATACTGTCTATGTGCATATACTGTTGAATGGAGCACTCTCTGTCTATCTCTTTCCACTCTTCCACTCTCTTTCCACTCTTGAGTATATAACATCAGGCGATGCACTACTTTTGGTTACTTTAGGCACTCATCACTGTCACAGTCACCTAATTTTATGAATGCTTTGGATGTGGTTTACTGAATGGCTATTTCCTGTACAAAGACAGATGTTCTGCTCATTCAGCAGTAGGGGTGTGCCAAATAATCGTCATGACGATGCATCGCGATTCTAATTTTCACGATCTACTGCATCGATTGTTGACGCCAAGTATCGATTATTAATTAAAAAAAAAAATAAATAAATAATAATTTTTTTTTTTTTTTAATCGCATGAACGGTTGGCGAACATCAAGCATTTCCAGCCGCGCGATACTGCGACAAGTCATTCATAAACAAAACATGCAGTGTATCCAGTAATAATAATATTTGTGTTAAGTGACCTCCAAAAGTCGTTTAAATAAATACAGCTATGTATGAACTGAGTTGCTTTGAGTTATCAATTGAACACACTATCCAGATCATACACAGCCAGTCAGCCACTGGTAATGGCTTAATTTTTTTCAAACAGTGTTCAGTGAAAATTCGCAATGCATCGCAATGCATCGCAATGCATCGCAATAATTCAAGTATCGCGATGCATCGTGATAGAATCGCATCGTGGCATGTGAATTGTGATACGAATCGAATCGTGACTTCTTTGGCAATACCCACCCCTATTCAGCAGGGAGTTCAATAGAACTTGTGAGCAGCATGTGAAAACGAACAGGAAGTGACAGCAAGCGCCGGTTCAGGCGACAGAACGCACGGCAGCACCCATCATAGCCAGCACCGCTCACTGAAGTCCCCCCATCGCGAAGTGTTTTTGTTTCCCTCCAGGTAGTTACCCTGAGAATCATTACTGCAATTATTCTAATTGTGCATTGTCTATAATGAACCTTTGTGTTGTTGTCAGAACAGATTGCTTGCGAATGAGGAGTGTTTTTCCACAGTGGTGCGACCGATAAAAGAGCTTTGAACTTGAGATGCACCAGAGTCTGAATACTTTGTTGAAAGCACAAATAATGCGATGGAAATAGATATTTCATCAACCCAAAGTTGTTTCTTATTATTCCAAAGAAAAGTCAGCTCTATGACATATTTGTCTGTCAGCCATTATGTTTCGATTCATATTATGCAAATCATAAAAATGCCCATTGTGTTCGAAACTTATGACTTTGATTTCACTAACTAGTCATTTCATTCACTACATATTATTGGAAAGTGATTGCTATACAAGCATTTGCCCCCACCATTCGGGAGCTAGCAGTACAAACGCCTAGCCTGGATACCAGCCTGAACTCCGCCCACAAAATTTTTGGTCTGGGAGATTCAGTCTGGAGTCGAGCTAGTTGGGAGGGATTAAACGTTTCAGAAAAGTTGAGAAAGCAATCTAAACCAATCAAATTGTAAGGGCGGGCCTTATACGTTGATGGACAGATCAACCAACGCTTGAGTTGAATTAACCGGTAGATTCGAACTCCGACCAAGATGGCTGCTTCTCGGGAGCTTAGTGGGGAATATTTTATGTGAATTAAGCTATCTACACGACTTTTTAATGTCTACATTGACTCGGTTAGTTGTGTATGTGCAACACGAATGTTGCAGAGTATTGTTTGTCTTAACTAAAGTTCTCTAGACCATTATTGAAAGGTTATGCTAACGCGTAGACAAAAAAAACATTGAAACAAATGGTAGCTTCTAGCCTTGAGTGCTAATTAAGTAACGTGAGCAGGCATATCTCAACAGATATTGACAGCGCATTCATTTTGAAAGAGGAACAGAGAAACGCGATCAAGGCATTTGTCGATTGAAAAGATGTTTTTGCCGTCCTTCCTACGGGATCAGGTAAAAGTTTAATCTATCAGATGGTAATAATACTACGTTGCTCTGATTGGTTCTAGGTATCCAATTCAGCGAAGAGGAATTTTCTTTTCTGGTTCATTGAAACACGCCCCATAATCACAGCCCAATGGTTCGGTCTCAGACTCATATTCTGACTAGAATTATGAGTATGACATCGTCAGGCTAACAAACGCCTGGTGTTGCAGCTTGATTTTTGATATTGAACAGATACATATACAGATAATGACATCTCTGTACACCTCTCATTTGAACATCAATGGACACTGCGATGTTGCCATGAGTTGCTGCTGAACAGCTGAATGAGAAAGTTACATTTAAGAGTTGATGTAAATGTCTAGCCAAACTAAGTCCTGACTTTGTAAATGGGAAACAAAACCAGCCAATCAACATGTTGCCTCAGGAGCTCAGAAAGGAGGGGTGTGATTGGATTGGTTGTTGGCTCAAATATTAACAACCTTTGAAGAGGATCAAAGACCCTACCTTTAATTGTTTAAGGTGTTGTAATGCCAGTAAGTATATACATAATATTATAGAAGTATAGAAATAATTGAATTACATCTTACTAGTTCATTATTCTTCATGGATTCGTAGACTTCTATTCTCTCTGTAAACTAATGAGATGTTAGAACTGAGCTCATCATAGCTATTAAGTGAAAAGAAGGCCCTAATGAACCACACAAGACACAGTACATCTTCCTCTCTAATTGTTTTTTTGAATCCGAAAAAGATTTTCTTTTTTAAGAACGTAGTCATTATGCGATGTGTGTGAAGATTTTCCACAGAGTATGAGAAGCCATCTATCATACACTCCCAGAAGAAGAAAAAAAAATACATTTGCGTCAGAGGCCACCAAGTACACAACCCCTTGGAGCAAAGAAATGAATCAGAACCTGTAAGCCAGCACAGATGCTGTCCTCAAGGTTGTGTGTGTCTCCGTGTGTGTAGTTGTGTGTGTGTTGTGTGTTAGGTGTGTACATGCCAGTTATTTCTTTTCCTGAACAGTGCAGGTCCACAGAGTAATTTCAGCCCTTTGTCTCTGGTGCAGCACCTTTGGGTCAGGCCACGTGAGCCGTCCATTGGCTGAAACCCCCCTGAGAGCTAAGGTCTGATATAACACGCTGTCCCCCTCGCTGATTTTATGCTTTCATTGTTTGCTTCTCTCTCTCTCCTTCATTCAGCCAATCTCTGTCAGTCTCTCACCTTTTCTGTCTCCTCACTCGTGCTTTCTCTGTCTCTTTGTCTTTGTCTCTGTCTGTCTCTCTGTCTCTTTCTCTCTCTCGCACTCACTCCCTCTCTCTTGCTTACACAGTCCCTGTCTCACTCTTCCTGCATTCTTACATAATCCAACCTCTCTCTCTCACACACTCACACTCACACTCACACACACACACACACACACACACACACACACACACACACACACAGACACACACACACTCTATAATTCAAAGACACCTTTTCTCCCATATCCTGCTTCTATCTCTGCTTCTCTCTCTAGCTCTCTCTTTTCATCTCTCTCTCTCTCTCTCTCTTTTCATCTCTCTCTCTCTCTCTCTCTCTCTCTCTCTCTGTTCATCTCTCCTGGTCCTCTTCCCTCCGGCCCATGGTCTCTTTGTAATTCCCCCGTCTTTTCTCCAGCAGTGGCTGAGCCACCTGAGCCTCCATTGTCACTTCTGAGCCTCTATTCTCACTCAGAGCCATTTGCTCCTGCCTTCATTTATCTCTCAACTCGGATCTGCAAAGCAGACACCCGCTACTCTTCATCTTGAGTGCACAAGCAATTCAGTGTGTGTGTGTGTGTGTGTGTGTTTGTGTGTGTGCATGTGTGTGTGTGTGTGTGTGTTTGTGTGTGTGTTTGTGTGTGTGCATGTGTGTGTGTGTGTGTGTGTGTGTATGTGTGTGTGTGTGTGCATGTGTGTGTGTGTGTGTGTGTGTGTGTGTGTGTGTGTGTGTGTCTGTCTGTTGGCATTGGCATTGACATTCTGCAAGATTAACCAATCGTGCACACACAATTGAAACGTGTTGCTCTCATGGTGTTAGGGTTACATGTTATCCGATTTCCAGACCTTCCACGGGTTTCATCATGTAGCAAAACCAGTGGGGCTAATTGAATCCCGACTATCGATCAGCAGGTGGAGGCTGACGGAGACCGCCCACACCTCTCCCACTCTTTCTCCCCCTCAGCTGGGAGAGAAGGAGGTGGCTGCCAGAGCCAATCCACACTCATGGCTACCAACAGGCAGACACACACAAACACACAGAATACACTACACAGACACATACACACAGACACACAAACACACAGAATACACTACACAGACACATACACACAGACACACACATACACACAAATAAATACATACACACAAGTAACAAGCAGATATACGCACACACACACCCACACGCGGACACACTAACACACACACAAACCCACACGCGCACACACACACACACAAACACACAAATGAACACACAAGTAACAAGCAGATATACGCAAACACACACATCCACACACAAACATCCACACACACACATCCACACACTGTGCAAGTGGGCGAGAGATGCAGCAATGAGGTATTGATCTGAGTGGGGAGCATTTGGGGGTTGGGTCAGCGGGGGCACAGAAGACTAAACTAGAGGAGACCAGAGGAGCCGGAAGAGGAAGAGAACTTTGACTCTCTCCTCTACTGAGAAAAAGAGATGAGAAATCCTGCTAAGAAGCGAAAATTAACTATAAAAGCTGCTCTTTCTTGCATAAGTATGTACTGTATGTATGTATCTATGTATGTATGTATGTATGTATGTATGTATGTATGTATGTATGTATGTATGAATGTAGGTATGTATGTATCAGTGTGTGTGTGTGTGTGTGTGCCTGATGGATCTGCTGGTTTGTGTGTTGCCGTGCTTGTGAAGAGGCAAATGGAGGAGTGAGGTGAGTGCGCAGCAGGGCCTTGTGTGTATGAATTGGCACTGATGGGAAGGAAGTCTCAGAGCACTCAAAAGAACACAGCAATCTACTCTTGAACCTCAAAAGCCCTCTTCCACACAAAAGTCCATTCCACAGAAACCATTTTCACTGATATAGAACAAGCCTATAATATGCACCTCAGCTACCTCGGCTTCAGAACTACCAAGGAGACAGGAGGGAGGGAAGTGTAGGAGCCATATGAGTCCTTTTGAGTATTTGAGTTTATATTTCAGTTTATGTGAATATATTATTAGTGTGCTTGCCCGAAGGGAAGCACAGTATTGTTGTTGTCAAGTTTTCTTTATTTATTCTCCCCGTTTTTCTTGCAGCTAACTACTCCTCGCCCGATTGAGATAGAGACGCCGTTCAAACGCCGAAATGTCCTGCCCGATCCGGTGCAACCTGCTATGACTTTTCGTGGCGGTACTCCTTGCCACTCCTTTTTTATTCCTCTTTTTCCATCGCCTTTTTTCTCCATAGACTTGCATGGCAGAACTCTGTGCCATTATGACATCATAATAGGGTCATTAAACTGGCTTGCACCTGTGCTTCACTGACACCTCTCACTGACACCTGCGCCAAGGCTCCTCTTCTCTCTCTGTCCCTCTCCATTCAACTGTATAACTAGGAATATTAAGAGACACCTTCCATACCAGGGCTCTACTCACTCATGCATACTCACTCATGACTCACTCGTGCATACTCACTCATGCATACTCACTCGTGCATACTCACTCATGCATACTCACTCATGTTTACTCACTCATGCATACTCACTCATGTTTACTCACTCATGCATACTCACTCATTCATACTCATGCATACTCACTCATGCATACTCACTCATGCATACTCACTCATGCATACTCACTCGTGTTTACTCACTTGTGTATACTCACTCATGCATACTCACTCATGTTTACTCACTCATGCATACTCACTCATGCATACTCACTCATGTTTACTCACTCATGCATACTCACTCATGCATACTCAATCATGCATACTCACTCATGTTTACTCACTCATGCATACTCACTCATGCACACTCACTCGTGCATACTCACTCATGCATACTTACTCATGCATACTCACTCATGCATACTCATTTGTGCATGCTCATCCAGCAGGGAGCGCTGGAGAGCTGACACCTGCCCCAATTCCAAGGCACTTGTTCTCTCGGTCATGGCCGCAACAGAGCAAGCACACTCTCGCAGTTCGTTCACGAAACGCATTCTAGTTATTATCAGTGATTTAATTTGTATTGAATTATCCAAATTTGTAAATTGTTATTGTTTCTGAGTGTGTGCCCCCTATAGGTCAGGCATTAATTGACAGTAGGATAAAGGTGTGCCAGGCCAAGGAGAGAGGAGAGTTCCGGCATGCGCATATCACCATTGACTGTGACTGTGACAGGGAAACGTGACCGGGGACGTGGCTAGGAAACGTGAACCGTGCAGAACCTTGAACTGAGCTGAACTTAGAACAAAACAAAGAAATACTTTACTTTACTTTACTGCTTTAATTTACTTTTGATGTAAGAAATAAACGGATTTAAGTTCATTCTATCCACGTCTCATGGACTCTTTGAATCACGCGTCAAGAAGCAATCACCAGAACTCCAAGAAGTGGTCAAACAAATTTGGAAGTTTTAGCCATTACAGGAAGGAAGGAGAGAGAGGAAAGGAGAGCGTGGTTAAGATCTCGCTGTGACATCTTTAAAATCCATCTTCCAAGGAATAAAAATAGTGTTAGGAAAAGAATGCCAAATTAAATGTCCTGTACGTCACATCAATCATCGATCCTCTCTCTCTCTCTCTCTCTCTCTCTCTCTCTCTATTGATCAATAATCCATCGTCTTTATCTATACATATATTGATCAATACTTAGGACCAAAGGCGTATGGTTATTGCCTATGGTTATTGCCTCACACACTCAGATGCTGGTGAGGTCATAGCACAGCAGTGTGACCAATCGCTGGCAGAAAGGCTTACTTTTCTTAATAAACAAGTTCTGGTGAGGTTATCTCTATTTGCTGTTTGACCAGCCTTACGTAAAGACCTTATTCCAGCGGTCGCACTGTCTTTTCCCCAATCAGATGTATTGCAAGTTTCTTTCTGCCATATATCTTCTGGTCAGATTCTATTTTTTAGATGCAATTTTTATACTCTATTTTCCCTTGAATCTATACACTTCTTTATTTCACCTGGATTTAGCCCAGGAGCCATTCTGTTGAGTGGAAGAAATAAGCCACATAACTTGAAGGATGAAGCAGACTATACTAAATATCAAAATCAGATTCCACATTATTTGATCCCATGTTGTTATTCTTATCAGCTTTAACCTGTTGGCAGGTAAAACCATAGAAACACCACAACAGCACATCTGATAAAAAAGGCTTGTTAGAATGCTAACCCGTGTCCATGTCATACTATGAAAGCTTTTTTCTTTAAACATTTTCACATGGGTGGTCTGTCCCGGTCCTTAGAACCACATAGTGCCTAGCTAAGGCAGCTGGAAAAACAAGTGTGTTTAACCGGCCTTCACATGACCACACTCCATGACAAAAACATGCTTCAAAAAGTAGCAGACTTTTGCATGCTGTCTCTTTAAGGACCAGAATGATCCATTTGATGTTCTATGCACCTGCACACATTGAGGTGATGAAAGACTTGCCTTTCAAACAGGTTTGGAAAAGTTTGGGTTGCAATTTATGTCAGGTACTGGTTTGTTATGAAATATGGTAATCTAGGTTATGCTGAGGACAACAGAAACAGAGTCTGTATCAGAGAATGACACAGGCAGCTGGTATCTTTGTCCTTTTTTCTCCAAATTGGCCTTCAGTTAGCACTGGGTTTTGAATATGTATTACCTGGTTTGCACACAGTAATGCTATGCAAATTGGACCATGGCTTTAATCAGTGTTCCGCCAACCTTAAGAATAAGCATTAATTACCATGTGGCAGTTTTTGTGTGTTGTAAGGTTGATAATGCTGAGTTTGGTCATTGCGACCTTGACTGATTTGGATAAGATTACTTCCTACTATACATACAGTAAATGTATTGAATGGTGTCCTATTTCTGTCCCTTCCCCAAATACACCCCCTTACACTTACACCCTACTTAACATTAGTTTATCTGCCCACAAGAATAACAGATTCCTGTATAAAAATTATATGTGAGCAAAAAATGACAGTTACCACACACACACACACACACACACACACACACACACACACACACACACACACACAGTATGAGGCAGAGTGCAGAGTAAGCACTGTCCTCTGCATTTAGGGGCTAATTACAATTTAATGAGATTTAGTCCACTGATTTATTGGTCTTTAAACAGCCATAATTTTAAGCGTTTGTGTCATAACGACCTTAGTTAATTGTGTGTTGGTGTGTGCGCGTTTGATCTAGACTAGGCTTAATTTGTGTTTGTGAGAGTGCACCGTTCCTGGTGTGGAAGGTGTTGAACTCAATCAACCTTTTAATGAATCTGAATGTATCTGCATACAGTTTGCAGGGATATTTCTGGGGAGGGGGAGCGTAATGGAGGACAATCTGTTTAGAGGACAGGGAAGGACAGGGGGAGGGGGGTACAGAGAGCCGGGTGGGCTGTTAAAACACCCGCTACACCAAAAATAAACTCCCTAAAGAGTCACTGGGGGATTTATCAACTTGATAACAAGGGTGAGTCACAAGTATGGTGGTGATGTTTTGGTGAGGGAAGGAATTTTGTCTGGCAAAGTGCTAACCGTCAAGGTGAATGGGGTCTGTGGGGTCCAGCATATGTGGCTGATTTTGAGATTTTAATTAAGTTAAGCTATCTCATCGTTCACATGCTCTACATTAAACATAGTTCAGGCAAGAATTATGTGTAATTGTAATATCTGGTCCACAGAACCATTAGTCTTAGAAAACATGACAACTTATAGGTCAAAAGAGAGGGCACACTTTGGCCTGAAGGGAGAGGGTTTAAAGTTGGTGGACATCAAGTGATATAGAAGGATTAGCAACGGCAAGTAGATGAGTGAAAGTCAAGCCAGAGTATAAGAACACTTGACTTGTAGACATAGCGTTTAAAATCAAGAGGGCAAAGGAGTTAGAAAGTGATTTCTTTTTTCCTTTTTCTCAGCAGAGGCCATGAAAAAAAAGAAATAGTCAGACATCCGGAGAGCATATCAATGAGGTCCCATTTATCACTCCATTGTGTTCAAGGTGAAAATATGGGGGTTGCTAAGAGGAAGCATCATCTGGCTGCAGTAAAACATTCACTCTCTCCTCGCCTTTATGGCCCCCCTCTCATCTCACCTCCCCTTGTCTAGGCTTGACTCCTCTCATTCGTACTGAACACTCACAAAGGGGTTAGTGCCAAAAAAAAGAGTCTGCTGGAAGGTGCCAAGGAAATGATCTTGGCCTAAATGCATTACTTTACTGATAATTAATTTAGGGAGAGAGGGAGATAGAGAAAGAGAGAGAAATAGAGGGGGCGCATACATTAAGACTTTTCATTGATGAGTGGATATAGACACTTTCACGAGGGTACCAGAATGCTGACTGGGCGAGGAGACACTTGTTAAAAAGTGGTCTCCACATTGTGAGGATCGTTCCCAATTACTCTTTTGATCTGAATGGAATAAACTTCACATGATGTACTTTCATTCCTCTGGCTCCGGGGCCAAAGATTCTAATTCATGAATTACAATATGTTTCTGTGAAAGCCAAGCAGAAGGCTGGTGTTCAAGGCACTCGTCATAATCTTCTGCGCTCTCTATCTATCTATCTCTGTATCTCTCTCTCTCACTCTCTCTCTATCCCTCTCTTCTCTTTGAAGAGGCTCTTGAACCCACACACATCCACTCACAATCAGACATTGTTTTTATTTTAAATGATCAGATCATTGGGGGGAGTTCATGTTGTTTAATAATTAAACAAAAAAGACAGATAAGAGATAAGCCAGTAAGAGCCTGCCTCGTCTGGTTATTCAGACTGGACACACATACACACACACACACACACACACACACACATACACACACACACACACACACACACTCACACAGAGGAATGCAGACTCCACATCCTCTGCTTTCGTTGAGCTGGATAGAGTCCACCCAGTGACCCCGCCTCCTTCCCCTTTCTCCCCTCCCCTCCCCTGGCGTGTCATACCGTCTCCCAGGGCCATAAATGAAGTGCGGTGCGGTTGGTTAAGCCTCTGATTACACCATTAGAACTGCGAGCCTCTGACTAAGGAACATGACGGAGGTTAAATGCTAATAAACCTCTGCGGAAAGGACAGTGTGATGGCAGGGTAACATTCATATATTTATTTATTTATTCGTTTGCTTGTTTATTTATTTTTTCTATTTATCCTCCTCCTCTTCTTTTTGAGAGCGAGAGCTCAGCTCTTCTGAAGTGCCTCTTCCCATCTCAGGAAGTGTCAGCTGGACACGCCAGCGACTCACCCCCCCCCCCCACACACACACACACACTCTGAACCTTGCACACTCACAGAACTTCTTGCACATAGCACGACTGCCAGGAAAAAAAAAAAAAACGTTCCCCGACTTCACATGCACATCACTGCAGCAGAGTATGGGTATGTGGATGTTCTCACAAGCATCATCTCCGGGGTCTATCATAGCCAGTGAAAATATGGCCAAGGATATAGATAGAGTGGATACAGAGGAACTCTACTGCACCTGAGTTCCTGTACCTCAGAGAAAAGGCACAGAAGTACTTTTGTGCTCTGCAGAGCAAAGTGCTGGCAACACCAAGGTGTTGAAAATCCTAGGGAGCACACCAGCTGATCTGCTCCTGTACTGGAAATGACTCTGGATGAAAGAGCCTCCAGATCTGAATCTAATCTAATCTAGGGGAGTAAAAGGATATGAGGGGCCCATGGAAAGTCAGCCGTGGGTGGGCAGGAATCAGAGCCTCCTTCTGTGCTCTGAGCCCCACTGACACGCTCAGCGTGTGGCCCAGATAATGAACAGAGGCTGTACCACTGAGCAGCTCTGTAGCTGTGTCTCATCTCTCTAATCTACCTCCTCTCCTCTCCTCCTTTCTCCTCTCCTCACCCCTCCTCCCCCATCCCCTCCTCCCCCATCCTCTCCTTTTCTCTCCTCCCCCTCTCTCTACTTCCTTCCCCTCTGCCAGGAGTGGGCCCGTCCTCTTCTCTCCACAGAGCTGCTCGGGGTCTAACATTTTTTGTCACCTTCCTGCTCCACGAGCATGCTGGGACGTGGCGGGGTGCCCGTTTGAAGGCGTTGCCAAGGAGATGAGGAGTTATCAGAGATGAGGAGTTATCAGAGTCCCCCGGAGATATACACAAACAAGTACACACATTCTCTCTCTCTCTCTCTCTCTCTCTCTCTCTCTCTCTCTCTCTCTCTCTCTCTCTCTCTCTCTCTCTCTCTCTCTCTCTCTCTCTCTGTCTCAAACACACACACACAAACACACACAAACACACACACACTCACACACACACACATAGAATGTGGCATCAAACACAGAGGGGCTTAAAAAGGGGAGGGAGAAAAGAGAAAAAAAAGCTGAACAATACAACAACAAACAAAAAAAATAAAAAAAGGAAAAACTAAAAGATTGTGTGAGTGTAAAAGTCGGAGCATGAGAGTGTGTTTTTCTGAGTGTCTATCAGTGCTGTGCTCAATGGAAAGCCCAGACCTGTTAGACAGAGTCACCAGACTGGTGCCAAGAAAAAGGCGTCCACCTTCACATACTCAGAAGGCAACCAGGTCAGCCCGGTCTCCATGGAGAAGTGACAGCAGGTGCATTCCGGGAACATGTTGGGCGGTTGGCTGTCACCCTGGTGGTTGATTAACGACTTCTCGAAGGAAAGTGTAAGTTTTTCGCCAATTGGCTTTAGCACCTGGGTACTGACAGTCCA
Organism: Sprattus sprattus; assembly: GCF_963457725.1. Lineage (NCBI taxonomy): Eukaryota > Metazoa > Chordata > Actinopteri > Clupeiformes > Clupeidae > Sprattus > Sprattus sprattus. The sequence continues at coordinate 9,038,220 of NC_137916.1, read as the reverse complement.
TAAGCAAATGTCTCGTCAATCTCCAACTCTCCGCACAAGCACTTACAGTAGCTGTCCCATGCTGACTTACTGCTGTGCTGCTCAGGCCATAAAGTCCCCTCCTGTTTTACTAACTGCAACCAGAAGCTCTTGGCCCAACGGAGCGTTCCATTGCAAACCTGCACCAAAGATTAGAATTGACTGTTGTAATGACAAATTGCTTTTACAGAGGCTTTTTGTGGCAATTAACCCCCAGTGATTGCTAGTTAGCACAGAATTGTGTTGTGTGCTTGTTACAAATCATTTGGTTTGTGCTAACACCAAAAGAAAAAAAGTTTTTGTGGAAATTAGCATCAATTCAGATGATTGAAAATGATTTGATCGTGAAGTTTCAGTGTTTCCAGAATAACATTACCAGGAGTTTGTTTGTTTGTCGTTTGTTATCAGTCTGCCAGACATGTTTATATTCAATCAGAATGCTCCCTTATCATTACGATGTATTTGCATTCATATTACTACAGCACAGCTTGCAACACTTATCAAATCTGTGTAATTTACTCCCAGAACAAAGATTTCTGTCAAACAGAAACCAAGTTTTTTTTGTTGGTTTTTCATCTGAATGCCTGAACAGCTCGATTTCACAGTCCCCAGGCTAAACCCCCTTTTGGCTTCAGAGGGTGCAGTGAAATATAAAAAAGGCCCATCTCTTTGAGGACGAGTCTGTGCTTTACTTTCTTAAAAAAAAAAGTGCAGAGCCAGTTGTGGGTTGAGATGAGACACGGGGCTGTGAATCAGAAATGCTATCTCAGAGCGGCGGGTTGCCTCTGCACGCACACCAAAAATGGAACGCACTCTTATCAACGCCAGTGATAAGGCTGTCACACAAGTGCTGCTCAGCATCACACAACCGCGCTGCGCAACGCGCCACGTAATTTAATTCTGCTCTCGAATTGTATGAGAGAGACCGGCGATTCCACAATGTGATAATAGGGCATCATTTAAGTTGAAAAGATGCAGTACATTAAACCTGGATGGATGTGTGGATGTAATTGTGCGTGTGAGTGTGTGTGTGTAACCGAGAACATTTTGTCATTACTATTCTCAACACGCGCACACATCAGACACAAACATATGGGATGTTCATAGACACCTCACCCACAGATATGGGACAGCCCACTGCATGTGGCCATTGGTTGGGCGGTCTGTCTGTCTCCTTCTGGGACATTCCTCTGCATCTTCCCTGCCACTCATTCCTATGCACTCTCCTCATCCCCATCCCATTATTCATCAGAGAAAAGGGTTACACAACGAGACCTGAAAGAGATCCACCGCCCCATCTTCAGCTGAACACAGACTGGGGTGGGGTGGCACTGTCTACTGATACACTTCCATCGTTAGAGGAGGAAGATGCAGAGCTTTTTCAGATTAAATGATGAGCCACTCTGAACAGCCTTTGTCCAGACGGAGTAGCGCTCTTTATCTCTTTCCCTTTTATCGATTTCGTCTCTATTTCATATCCCTCCCTACCCCCGGGCTGTGCCTTGAGGAAGAGAGAGAGAGAGAGAGAGATAGAGGGAATGAAACAGTGAGAGAGTGAATGAGCACACGCTGGTGTCCCGGGTGTGCATGGCTTACAGAGAGAGAGTGCATCCTCTTAGTTCCTCCACGATCACAAACTCATCACCATCCCCGGCGCATTCCACTGGTGCTCTTTGGGGGCTTTGTGGAGCAACTCTTTGTCATTCTCTTAATGACTCTCTCTCTCTCTCGCTCTCTCTCCTTTGATCTCTTCTCTTCGCTCTCCTGGTCTCTCCCCTGACAACTCCATCCATCCTACTGTAAAACAACCTCATTAATATGCCTTTTGGATCGTGTGGGCAGCCATCACAGCAGAATCAGCGTTGTCATGGAGAGATACATTTACAATGACGTTACATCTTGCATCGCGAAGAGAGTGAAGAAGAAAGTCAGAGGTACTGCAGCAGAATATCCCAACCTCAGGGTTTTTGTGTATGTGTGCTTGTGTTTATGGTTTCTGATTGACAGTACAAAAGTGTAAGTGTGTTTGTGTGTGTGTTTGTGTAAATGTCTGATTGAGTGTGTGTCTGTAGTAGTGTCTCTGTTCAACTGTAAAGATGGGGTGATGATGGGATGCGGTGGAAGTCTACGGTGGCCCTGAGAGCTCAATACACTGCAACTTAAGAAAACACTTGTGAATAGACACAACTCAAGCAAATAAAGAAAGCATGACACTGGCATCATGGTTAAATTAGTCTATATCAAGTGTACCCAGGTTCACATGGTATGTGGTTTCTTTAAAAAAGCAATACAAAAAAAGAGAAATAAAGCATCTTCATCAACTCGACAAGACATGTGCAGCCTTTAGAAAACGTGCAGCAAATTCAGACAACACAACACGCGCCAGAAACGCAATGCAAAATCAGACAAGACTCCAAGAAAGAAGGTCGCTGTGTTTTCATAATTGTCCTCTCAGTTTATCTGTGCAAAGACCCAGGTACGAACATTTTAATGGTCCACTAGATATGCCCAGCACTCTCCAAAATGACCAAAGAAAGGGGCTAATGTTTTCTGGCCGCCCGGCACGCTCAGCACATAGAACACATTAAGTACCTACTCGAGGTAGAAATGTGAGAAAAACTAAGAAATGAACAAAAGCACCAGACAACAGCCTCCTGCACTGGAGATCCTTCCCATTCAGGCTCCATCCATCTCCAGCCCTGTGCCCACATCGGCCCCCGAGGGAGCTCTTTTCTTCAACCCCCCAACTCAATTACTCTCACTGCCTCTCCTCGCCCACCTTCAACGCGCCCCTCGGGATCTCCTCTGACACCTGCATGGTCACCAAAAAGCTCTTGTCAAAGTGTGTCTGTCTGAGTGTGTGTGTGTGTGTGTGCCTGTGCGTGTGTGTGTATGTGTGTGCCTGTGCGTGTGGGTATGTGTGCTTGATAGAGTGTTTGCTTGTGTGTAAAGGTCTATGCAGGCATGAATATAAGAGTATAACTGTGTATATGTCTATGCAATTGCAGTAGTGTGTGTGTGTGTGTGTGTGAGTGTGTGCGTGCATGTGAGCGTGTGTGTGTGTGTGTGTGTGTGTGTGTGTGTGTGTGTGTGTGTGTGTGTGTGTGTGTGAGTGTGGGGGGTGTGAGGGGGGTGCTTTGTGGTGAGCCCAGGGGGGCTGTAACTGGATGGCCTTCAGATGGGAGCAGATGGGAAGGTGAAGTGGCACATTACGTGCTTAGGAGGGGAGGTGAATAGAAAGCAGGAGGAGATGGAGAGACACAAAGAGAGAGCGAGAGAGAAAGAGAGAGGGAGAGAGAGAGAGAGAGAGAGAAGGGGAGGGAAAGCCAGAGCAAGAGAGGTATGGGTATAGTGTAGAATTTCAACAAAAATGGTGAAAGGAAAAAACGCATTGATAAGAAGGAATACATTCATAACAAGACGACAAGATGGCATACATAAGAGCAGCAAGGCTAAAACTGCAGAGAAACAGTGACAATGAGTAAGAGACTGAGGACGAAAGAGAAAGAGAGAGAGAGAAAGAGCAAGGGAGTGCGAGAGAGATAGAGAGCAAGAGAGCGAAAGAGAAAGAGAAAGTTATTTCCATGCCTCTTGGCTGCCTTGTGCACGGCGAGATTGAATGAGTGCTCCTCTCCTCACTCCAGTGCGAGTGTGAATCATAGGTCAGGTTCTCCCCCCACACACAAACACTCAGCCTTAGACAAAGCCAAGGCACCAGGGGAGAAAATCATACAGCGCAACACCAGAGCCTATAGATATCCTGCTGCAAAATGCCATGCTAGATTCATGGAAAAAACAGAGGCAACAGACGAAGATTGATCTTTGCAGCAGTTCACAATCACCGTGGCAACTGTTCAGACTTGCCCCACAGATGCCTATGTAATCGAACCGCCTAAAATGATTGACGATTAATCTTACATCGTGCACAAATGGAAGACTCCCTCCCATCTCTATCTCTTTCTCTCTCACACACACACACACACAGACACACACATACAATCAGTACCGCAAGATGCACATAATCAATCAATCTTGTGAGCAGATGCCCACAGTACACATATCCATCTCACAGACTCAGATATCGGCTACATGCAAACAAAACACAAACACACAAAAAATTGACAGGAAAATCTGAATAAAAAGATGCACCCACAATCGATCAATCGGTCTTATGTGATGCCTACAGTCTACAAACACAAACCAGATATGTCTCTAGCTACACGTTTAATAAACTTCATAAGAACTTTCCAGAATTTCCCCACGGGATTAATAAAGTATTTATCTATCTATCATCTAAGAGGAGCTCTAGAGTGGAAGCTTGGGGGAAGAAACACTCTCATAACTGAATTGAACCATATTGACTGCTTTTCACGGTTTTGACTTTTCTTATTCTGTTTTGGTCCACGTAGCCAATCAGCAAAATATTCAATACCACACTGCAGTGTGTCAGCATTTTTTCTTCATAATCGTTTCTCATTATGTTTGTTCCTTGATTCAATTTCTTTGCTGGCTTACATAATGTCCACACAATTAGTTACTACCTTGAGATTAGAGTAAGAACACACAGTACCATGGTAGCTATCTGCTAAAAGCTAATGGTGAGGTCCACCAGCCCCCCACAGCCACCGGCAATCTTTAATTTTCTAAAGCCTTCTTAACACAACATCTTTCGAAGGTTATACCTTTAGCAGGACCTTAAAGTTTTGAGTTGTTTCCCAGAACGTCCTTAGCTAAAAGGACCTTGTCTAAGAGATACTTTTGTAAGGTTGGTCTGGACCACTCTTAGCTGTACCTTAACACAGTTTTCAGATAAAACAAATGCTTAAACATTTTTGTATTAGCATCTGGGCAGATGCATTGAGTGCGATGTAAGACCGAGATACAGTATGTGTTGCATTACAATTTGTTCTCATTAAATAAAAAAGAAAAAACATCTGTACAAATGACCTACCAATTCATTTTTCTCACAGGAAAAACACACGTCAAAAGGTAAACAACTTTAGTAAGGTCGAGACACCATTATTGGGAAATCCAACCCAGCTCTTCAATGATGCCCTGACAAATGTGTCAGGCCCCGGCCAGCATGATGCTAAGCAGGAGGGTGCCACTGTCTGTGCTCCAGACACACTCATAGAAGCACACATAGCATTACACATATGTGTATTAACACACGCTTGCACACACACACATACATTATTATTACTATTATAATTCACACTTACTGTACACACACATGCACACACACACTAAATTAGCACACAGAGGGGTGCACGCACACTCACACCAACAGAGAGAGCACATATTCAGAATGACAAACACATTGAGCTTTCATTTATTTCCAGTCAGTGAAGCACAGAAAAAAAAAGAAAAAAAAATAATTCAAACCTGTGCCTCCCACGCCCCACTTATTCCTCTCCTGACCTCTCTCTTGTCTTCATTTATCTCTGTGTGTTTGTGTGTGTGTTTCTTTTGGCTCTTAAATATACACCTCAATACTCACCAATGAGTAAGATGCATTTCTGTGATCTAAATATACTGTCTGTGTCCATGTGTCCTCCAGGTTATTTGTCTCATTTTCTCAGGAACATATATTTACTCATGCAAACACACACACACACACACACACACACACACACACACACACACACACACACACACACACACACACACACACACACACACACACACACACACACACTCACACACACTGTTGGGGTTGGTTTACTCCCTCCTGTCTCTGTCTTGCTGAGTGTGTCTGTTCATGTTCACTGTGAGCGTAGGGCCATCACCCTTTTTTCTCCATGAGAAACAGAAGGTGGGAAAAAAGAAAGCACTTTTTCATCTGCTATGCTCTCTGTGTTGCCACAAGCTTACATGTGTACTGGCATTCAGTACACACACACAGTCACACAGACACACACGCACATGCACACGCACACACTCTCACACACACACACACACACACACACACACACACTAGAGATGCGCGGATGGGCTATTATTTCATCCGCAACCGAATCACAAAACGCATGATCCGTCCGCTATCCATCCGCACCAATTTTTTTGACCAATTTTCAAAACCGCACCCGCCCGCCATCCGCCTGTTGTTTTTAGGTATAGGCCGCCGCTGACGCGAGGCTAGAAAGTTCTTGAAATGAGACTGATCCAATGCCTCAAAGATATTTAAAGGATAAAGCCCCTAGTATGAAAGCCTTTTGGCTATGTTGTAGCCTATCCCCAGAATATTATCAGTGAAGTGACGTCTGTCTCCGATCGATGCACAGGGAGAAACTTTAAAATAGCCAAGCACATCGGCAAACCCGACCTTACCATAGGCTAGTAGGCCTACACTTTTTTATCATTGTAATAAAACGCAATTTGGTACACCATTTTAATATGCTAATATAGCCTTGATTTTTAGTTTAGAAGGAAACGCAGAGTCTGTTAGCCTAATTCCGAAATTTCACCGCATTGTAGGCTTTATACTGTAGCAACCCCAACACTTGCCTGCTTGCCTTGCAAATCAAAGTTTTCCGACAATTTTTCTTACCTTCTTTCTTAGCTGGTGATGTTACTGAGCTAGAAGTTACTGAGCTAGAAGTTTAAGTTGTTCTGAACATCTCGCGCTGCCAATGCCCAATGTCACTTCTGAGTCAAATCACTCCATCAGCTCTTTGAAATTCCTTATTCCACGAGTGGTATAGGCTACAATGACTGGCTGTTTTAAAATATAACTAATAGCCTAACGAAACAAAATAACCCAGGCAGTTTCATCTACGACACGTTAAGGCTTCTTCCAATACTGACAGCTGACTCATAGCTTGCAGGTTTGCGGCGTTGCAAAGAGACGCGAAATGATAGGGGTCATCACTTAATTTGAACTTTTTTGCTTCCTTTGTTTGCTTTGTATGCATACACGGAACTAGGCCAATTTACTGCCTGATGAAAATTTGATTATTTAAAAATGTGCTTGGATGTAGGTAACGACATTTAACAACGTGTAGATATTTTGAATTTCGTTGGGTAAACCGCCACCCGCCCGAATTTAATTAAAATATTATTTTTTGTCACGTCACCCGCCCGATCCGCGGTTTAACCGCGGAGTCCGCGGGTGCAACCGCCAACCGCGCATCTCTAACACACACACACACACACACACACAAACAGGCAGCAGGAGGTGTTGTAATGAGTCCATATATCCCCAACTTGTGATAGATGGCCCATGGGGTCCTGGGTAATAGGGCGGAACCACCTGTGTCACCTATGCCCAGTGCTGCCCACTGCAGCAGCAAGGAGTACTGGCTATGATTGAGATATGGGAGTGTGTGTGCGTGTGTGTGTGTGTGTGTGCATGAGTTTAAGTATGTACTGTTTGAGTATGTACTGTTTGTGTGTGTTTGTGGATGTAAGTGCCAAAAGATTGTGGAAACATGAACCTTTGAGTGTGTTTGCCCATCTTACCTACTTCATTACAATTAGGGTACTTAGTTTCATGTGTGCTTGCCCGCCGTTCCTAAAAACCCTCTGCTAATCAGCTGCGGGTGCTCTCTCACGGCCCAGCTGCCGCTCTGTGTGAGGCGCTTCCATTGGCACAGGCCTAGCCAGACGGTCGGACGGGCCCATGCCCAGGGGGCCCCAGCACAGCCGTTAGCGGGGTGCCGCGAGAGCCGTGGCTCCATTTCATCTGTCCATCGCTACCCGTCTCCTTGAGGAAACCTTGGCAGCTCCACTCCCGCCCGGGCCATCCCAGCCCAACACGGCAGCTGTGGACTATTTAAACCCACGTGCATGTGTGCATGGTTCCAAATGTGTGTATGAGAGAGCATGAGCAAGAGAGTGTATGAGAGAGAGAGATGGTGTATAAAAAGAGAGATAGAGAAAGAGAGAGATGGAGAGTATGAGAGTAGGAAGTGTATATGGGCAAAATGAGTGAGTTCTTTACTATGCAGTAGAGGTGTTGTAGAGTATGTTGAGGTGTTTCACTGCCACTATTTATTGTGGCCTTGCACATGCACATGCACTGGTTGTTTTGCGATTTTGTGTTGTTGTTGTTCAACACATAAAGCCTCAAACTTCAGGTTCTAAGCTTCGTCTTCTTGAGGGTGAAAAGAAATACAGCTGCAACAGCCTTTTGCCTCTTTAGCTCCCGCAGATGATGCATCAGCCGTCCTCCACGATGACAGTTCCCCTGAGTGATAGCCAGGAATAGTCAGCCTGCTGCCTGTTGTGGGTGACTCGGGAAA
>NC_137916.1:8952459-9027459 GCF_963457725.1 Sprattus sprattus | reverse complement strand
CATCCGCCGCTCAGTTTGGCCTGCAGTCAGATACAACTAGGGTATTAATACTGGACTACAAATGCATGATTTCATATTACTAAAACCAAAACACTCACACACAAACTGAGGTCAAGACGAGCATAAGCTGTTAGAATTTAAGCAGTCAACATTGACTGCCTTTAGCACAACTAAACTTTTATCACAAACTCTATTGATCCAAAGAGTGTGAGAGAGAGAGAGAGAGAGAGAGAGAGAGAGAAAGAAAATATATTGTAAAGGGAGGAACATTCTCAACAGAGAGTGGCAAAAAAAGTGATGAACCGCATTTTACAAAGAGCATTCTGTAGTTTTAAGTCTTAAGAGAAAAGCCTACAGTAGTGTAAACTAGAATGCGTTTCGTGAACGAACTGCGAGAGTGTGCTTGCTCTGTTGCGGCCATGACCGAGAGAACAAGTGCCTTGGAATTGGGGCAGGTGTCAGCTCTCCAGCTCTCCCTGCTGGATGAGCATGCACAAATGAGTATGCATGAGTGAGTATGCATGAGTGAGTAAACATGAGTGAGTAGAGTATGCATGAGTGAGTATGCATGAGTAAGTATGCATGAGTGAGTAAACATGAGTGAGTATGCATGAGTGAGTAAACATGAGTGAGTATGCATGAGTGAGTAAACATGAGTGAGTATGCATGAGTGAGTAAACATGAGTGAGTATGCATGAGTGAGTAAACATGAGTGAGTAAACATGAGTGAGTATGCATGAGCTAGTATGCATGAGTGAGTATGCACAAGTGAGTATGCATGAGTGAGTATGCACGAGTGAGTAAACATGAGTGAGTATGCATGAGTGAGTAGAGCCCTGGTATGGAAGGTGTCTCTTAATATTCCTAGTTATACAGTTGAATGGAGAGGGACAGAGAGAGAAGAGGAGCCTTGGCGCAGTTGTCAGTAAGAGGTGTCAGTGAAGCACAGGTGCAAGCCAGTTTAATGACCCTATTATGATGTCATAATGGCACAGAGTTCTGCCATGCAAGTCTATGGAGAAAAAAGGTGATGGAAAAAGAGGAATAAAAAAGGAGTGGCAAGGAGTACCGCCACGAAAAGTCATAGCAGGTTGCACCGGATCGGGCCGGAAGTTTCGGTGTTTGAACGGTGTCTCTATCTCTATCGGGCGAGGAGTAGTTAGCTGCAAGAAAAACGGGGAGAATAAATAAAGAAAACTTAACAACAACAATACTGTGCTTCCCTTCGGGCAAGCACACTAATAAATAGAACATAAAAGAACGTTTCCACCCCAGGTTGGAACAGAAGAATGAATGCAAACATACCACAGCCCTTTCCTATGCAACTTACTTCTATGCCAGGCTAAGCTTGTTCAGACAACAATTCTTTTAATCTGCACCTGTACTCTTAAGCAGACTTAGAGGACATTATATGCATGAGACTCCTGTTAGAGGACTACAACTGCATGGGTGTGAGTGGTAGGCACACGTACTTCAGCCAACTCTTAGCATGACGGCCCTGAGCAAACAGGGATGACCGTGTTTGCTGATGCGCCCCGTGCAAGTCAGCTGTGTCCCTGAGCTTTTCAGTCAACCAACCAACCAACCGAAATGAAATCCCATCAATCTAATGTTTCAAAACCTCCCCTGTGATTCTTAAATATCGTAAATGTCCTCAAACAGGTGATTACATGCAGGAGATCATTAGATTGTTGTGTGTGTGTGACGTCCTGTAATGTGTTCACCATTAAAGGCTTTGAACATGCCTCAGCGATGTTAACTCGATTTATACCCTCCTCCACATAAACGCTTCAATTCCACTCCTCAGATTCTCTTCACAACAGAACATTTACATTCATAGTGCATCATTAAAATCGTTGTCGTAACATCACTGCACTTGTAGTCTTATTGACAGGTTTTGCCTTATCTTCCTGTGTTTAGACCTTAGGCAAAGTTTCCATTACATAATATGATACATGCAGAAGAGAAACATGACATATTCATGAATGAATCACTGAGGAACAGTGACTGCCACTGCTATGATGTTCTTGATTTTTACTGGCTTTTGTTTTTGTTTCGTTTTTTGGCAGGCAGTGTGTGCATTAGGGGGTGGGAACGACTAGTACCCTACATTCCATTCAACTCAGGTCTCTAAGGTCCTTTTCATATATCCAGCAGAGAGAAAAAAGCGCTTTCTGTGATCGCTTCAGAACTGAAACAATGCAGATTGTGCTAAGACAGAGCTCTAGTCCCACTGGAATTTTGCATGTGGGTTCCGTGCCATTTCCAGCACAGTGTGGCGCTTCTAAATGGATGCCACGTGGAATAAACTGAACTGTTGCCCGAGTCGAAGTGCAAGGTCCATTTATGCCTGGCTTCTTTGCTGTGCGGCTTTGGACATAACGCTCTGCTAACCTGAGCACCTCAAACTAATCCTAAAGCCTTTCCTCAAACCTCATTCGCATAAGCCACTGTAACTTGCATTAAGTCAGGACCTAGGAAACGACAACACAGATCCTACTAACACATTAGCATTGCTTATACTTTGCTGTAATGCACAGCTAGCTACTTAAACAATGTTAACAAAAAGCAAGATTCTTCAGGGGGTACTAGCACCCTGGTCTTATGGTGCTAGGGCCTGATATTGGGGTGGCCAGAGCCTGGCACAGCCTCTGATAGGGTCCCACTTTTGAGCTCCATCCCCTGGGAGAGCGTGGCCGGCCTTTGCCCTGGCAGCAGAAACAGAGGCTGAAGGCTGGAGATGGTAACAAGGCTGGAGATGGTAACAAGGCTGCGGGCTCCCTCTGTTCTCTGCTCAGACACCCACAGACAGAGCTCCAGCTCCAGCAATGGCTCCATCTCACAGACCTCAAGGACTCATCCCAGCGACCCTCCACTGCCAACTACTAACATCCCCAGCAAGCTGCCCAAGCCAGGAAATAGAGCTCAATTGCATGTGTGTGTGTGTGTGTGTGTGTGTGTGTGTGTGTGTGTGTGTGTGTGTGTGTGTGTGTATGTAAGGGAAAGAAAGCCAAAAAGAGAAAGTATAACTACATTTAGGGCACTGCCTGTTTTGCAGGCAGAGGAACAGACTCTGCATGGTGTCCTCAAAACCTCAAAGTCATTCCCTTTACTCATAGACACTGCCTGACCTCAGTCTGATGTCTCAGAAGTCTTTGGTCAGATTCAGGGGAAGCTTAGGCAAAACCATAGCAAATAGCATTTACTGGACCAAGCAGTCTATTAGCTCTTTTTCTTTAGAAGTAGCAGATCATTTTTTCTGCTCGCCCAACCTCATGAATATCAGGAGCCTTGGTTCATCTAAGCATGAAGAATATTATTTGGGATGGCAGGGAGATTAGAAACCTATTTTAAAGAGCCAGTGTGTGTTTACAGACCACCTGCTGCTGGCAATTGGGTTGATGGACACAAAGACACACACACACACACGCACACGCACACGCACACGCACACGCACACACACACACACACACACACACACACACACACACACACACACACACACACACACACACACACATACACACACAGTGAAAGAGAGAGCAAATTGCTATGTTAGCAACAGCATGGCGTTTGCTTATCAACTTGAAAAACAGTTACTTACAAAATGCAAATTTGTAAATTACATTTATTAAGGAACACACCCACACATACACACACACTCTCTCACTATCATTCTCACACACACACACACACACACACACACACACACACACACACACACACACACACACAATTATTCAAAGCAGGCCTATGACTGGGGACCCAGCCCAGCAGTTTCACTGATCCATGATGCCTGCAGAGAGTAACACAGCCCCTCTCTGTTGCCACCAGCTAATTTTCTCATGTAATAGTGATTGACTGGCTGCATGCCAAGATAAGCCCCACCAAATTAATGGGACTTTCATACCCCCCTTTTTTCTCCTCCTCTTGGATGTGGTGCCCTGCCCCTGCTAAGCTTCAGAGAGGTAGGCACAGGCTTCCGCCCTGTGGGCATTAAGAGGTTGGCGGTGCCCTCTCTCTCTATCTCTCTCTTTCAAAGTGCAACGTGCTGTTAATAGCTCCTCCCCAGCTGCCTGGCAGTCTGAGAAAAAGGGTGGGGGACATGGGGGTAGAAGGGTGCCGTGTTCAAATTGCTCTAGAGGAGAAAACCAAAGCACTTTGCACAGAAGCATTAGGAGGTGTTCATGGGACAGGTGCTATACAGGGAGGCGATGGAGCAGGGAGGAATCACTCTGCCTTACTGCCTTACAGAAGAGGCTGAGTGGACCGAGAGTTAGTCAGCAAAACCGATTGAGCCATTTGAGCTCGAACAGCAAGAAACCCACCAGATGTCCCTTCACTGCAAAGAAAGTATAATCGTGTTGCAGCAGACAGGGTTTCCATTGTGAAAACGTAATTAAAATGAACATAAAAACAAATGAATGCCAAAGGGTACAAAAAAAATGGATGTAGTCAGGTCAGCATCCTCAAGCATACAATATTTGACTGAGAGACTGTGGCAAATGCAACCATAGCAACCACAGAGTGGTAACCATTCCGATTCCCAACCGCTCCAGCCAAATATAAGCACAAGTTATGAAGTGTACGCTAACGTATGCATAAATACATAGAAATCACTTGAAATTACTGTCCATCACCCTGGCTTTGCCCTTTTCGCCAGTGAAATCAATTGTGCACATCTGGGCTACTTTGTGTTTCAGTGTAAGTGTTGTGATATTGCGGTCTTTATGGCTATGATCTACTGCTTTGTTTACTCCCTGCAGCACACTTTGGCTTTTGATGATTAAAGTTTGCAAGACAAGTCGTTAACCTCGGTAGCATACGCCTCAGCCTATTCTTTCATATCCGCACAGATGGTTCTCGCAGCAATTGCAAACCCTGTTATCAGCACGCAGACAAGAAATAAATAACAAAAATGCAAAATATTAATTATATTTTGTAGTCTGCCTGGCTAGCATATCCTTCAGAAATAAAACCTCTTTTGTGAACAGATGATGACAGAAGATATGTACTTTACAAAGAGTCTAAATGCCCTGTGTTAGCACTTGGATAAAGTGGGCTGAGTGGATCTAAGACATAAGACACTCAGTTTTATTTACATTCGAAATAGAAACAGAATCGCTGCAGCACCAGAGGTGGGAACTTCCCTTTAAGACATGACTTCCCTATAAAACATGACTTCCCTTTAAGACATGACTTCCATCCTGGCTCTCACAAAATAATGATGTCCAATGCTTTCCTTGGGGTCCAGGAGGTATGCAATGCAAATTTCAGGAATCAGATAACAGTCACTGGGATAATTACTTTTCTATTACAACTCAATGATTGCCTCCACAACAGTGATTACTAGTAATTTAACAAGTGTCATCTTATTAGTGCTTGAGTGTTGACATTGATTCAAACAGAATGATAGTGTATGGTACTGCTTATACTGTCCACCTATGCAACAGGGAGAAACCACACATTTCCTCTAGTCTCGGAGGACTGGATTGCGTCTGAGCAAGAAAGCTATACTACTGTAGCTGTATTATTCAGAGTACATTTCTTCACCCTGTCAAAGTATTGCTGTAATGACATCTCAGCCCAACTCAAATCAAAGTGAAAGATTTCGCTGCACTATGGCAGCGCAGTTGCCAGGTACACACACCATTCAAAAGGAACACAGACAGGAGAAGCACTGAGGCAGACTGCAGTGGTGTGTGTGTGTGTGTGATGGGTGGTGTGCACCAGCTCTTTACACTGGAGAGATCTCCATTCCCCAAAGCAGAGACAGAGAGAGAGAGAGAGAGAGAGAGAGGATACAAAGACCGACCTTTTCTTTCCAGAGTCCATTTCAGCGCAGGTCCATTGTGATTTCATATCAAACTGAATGTTACGTTAAGGTATCTTCTATGTTTAGTTTTTTATGCTTGGTATTGATCTTTACAATGCTGTCACATCATATTTATACAAACACTCTTTCATTCCCAAGTCAATATTTTCTAGTATGGGAAATATGACGTCTTGTTTGTGTTATCACAGTTTTTGTGTGACACATGTTTTTCCATGTTTAATATTCTCTCTGTAAATAATGTGGGATTGTGGTACTTGTGATGCAAGGTAGAGCGCCGGACAGTCATGCCATATCATCTTACTGTACTAAAGATTTGCATACTGTGACCTTCAACACAACTTATTCTGCCTGTTCAGCTACAAGACAGGGAAATGACTAAAGCATCCATGTACCTTCAAAGGAACAGTACCAGGGACCTTCTCAATTAAAATGAATCGCTGAAAGAAGATTCTGACATTGAGCAAAGGCATCTCCCTTCGTTCTTTACAGGGGAATGAGAATAAAACTTGATTGCTTGGCAGCTGATCGAGAAAGGTTTCATTACAAAACTAAGACATTCAGGAAATCTGTGTCTAGAAATCCTGCTTACTTAATTTACTTTTCATTTTGATCCATTTTGTCATTCTCAATATTCATTTGAATGAACAGAAATCAGAGGCACATCAGGACACCTATCGACTACAAAGATAGCATCTTCACTGCAACTATGAGCCAGATCTTTTTCGCACGGGCATGACCTTTAACTACTGCCAGTGAATTAAAAAGGTACAGCCATGGAATGAGATCAACAAGCCCAGCAAAGATCACTCTCTACGACACAGAAGAAAAGGAGGCGTGAGATTCAAGAAATGGAATATGTGTTGATAAAATCACTGTATAGACCAAACTGAGAGAATGTCAGGACACCAAACCTGGAACACAAGCTCCTCTGCTTTTGATGGCAAGAAACCAACAAATATGGAGGAACAAGACAAGGACAAGTAAAGGACAACCTAGGACCAGGTTGGCAGCTTGACAGGTAGAATGAATGAATGAAAATGTAAAGATTTTGTATTTACAGACTGAGCTCTTCATACAATGAAGGAGAAGCATCGAACCCCTCTTAGTAAAAATGTATTATTGACAAAAACCACCCCAGCATGAGTATAAGCGAGGATAAATAAGTCACGGTAAAGATCAAAATTCTCATTCTCAAAATTTTCTTTCTCAAAGTCTCATTTTAAGAGTGCAGTGGGTAGGATTTAGTGGCATCTTGCAGTGAGGTTGCAAATTGCAAACAATCGAATACCCCTCCCTTTCCAAGTGTGCAGGAGAATGTGCAGTAGCTACTTTCACAACAACTACAACTGCATTGAGCAGCCTTAATATGTCAAGTGATGACACAGAATATTATTTAGGTAGTTTAGCTATGTTAGTTGATGGCTGAAATGAGCTCCAAAGCTGTTGTTACACTTTATTGGCAATCATTTTCAGCAGATGTGGGTCACTGGGTCTTTTGGGTCCAAATAATAAACAGAAATTCTAGTTTTGGTGCATAGATATTTTTTTGTGACAATGGAAAAAAAATGACTAGGCAATAAAGGTAACTGTGCCCATGGCCATGTTCTAGCTAAAGCTATCAAACAACACATTGCATTTAGATTTGTAGGCTAAATTACCTATCAAGCAGAAAACAGGCAATTTTGACTTTACTCTGAAAACTTCCGATCCAGTGTTTTCCATTTTGGGCTTCTGTAGAAACATCGTGCAACATGGCAGGCTTTGTGGAAGAGGACCTCTGTATGTAAAAATAAAGGACTCATTCTAAGCTAATGAAAACACAACGATTCATTGTTACAGCTATACACTAATGAAAACATAATTGTGGATATTATATTCAATTCTTGCTAATAAATTCCCTCTAATCCTACTCACTGCACATTTAACAACACTGAAGGACACACACACTGTGTATCTATGGTAACATAGAAAAATGTAATATCTTCTTAAAAAGTAATTTTTTATCTGTACATCAGCACATAACCCATGGTATTGTTGTGATCACCTGTTTGTAGCTTAACAACTTTCAGTTTGCTTAACTAAGATCATTAAGTGCACGTCGGGAAGTTGCATCTCTACAGCCTCATTTGTCTGCTAAAACATGTTGTTCCGCACAGGCCTTTAAGAGATAATGGTCTCATCTTTGACTAAGAATGGATTTAGCAGTTCTCCAGGGAGACTGCTTGGAAAGCCTGCTGAAGGTAGTTGGTGCTATCTGTGTTTAATCTTCAAATTTTTCCACAGCCTAATGAGGGCTGCTTGTTAGTCAGATGCATGTAAGTGATCAGTGAACAAAGGTTGCCCGTGTCAATATGTTGTCAGTCCAGTTTTTTGTTCTGTCGAATGGATTCCACACACACACACACACACACACACACACACACACACACAGACACACACACACACACACAGTAGGATAGGACTATGCACAGCTGTGCCCAACTCTTATGGATTTATTGATCGAAGAGTGAAACAGCTCACAGTGGCAGTTGGCCATGATTCTTTACAGGAGAGCCAGCAGGGAATCTCCAGTCAGAGTAACAGGCCGTATAAACCTGTTCTGTCCTCTTAGGTGTCCTTATACGATTCTGTTCCAGACACTTTCTTTCTCTCTATCTCTCTCTCGCTCTCACACACACACACACACACACACACACACACACCCACCCACACAGACACACGCACACACAGACACACGCACACACACACACACACACACACACACACACACACACACACACACACACACACACACACACACACACACACACACACACACACACACACACACACATATATATATATATATACTATATCACATACGAATGACTTCCTGTCTCCTCTGTCTGTGTCGGTCCCAACCTCCTTTCTGTTTATCTGTCAGCTGGTCTTCTCTCCCGTCGCTTTCCTCTCTCATTCCCTTTTCCCTCCCCATGGTAATGCTGCAGTTCAAAGCATTCTGCACTGTTGAGCTTGTCGCAACCCACCTCTGTCAGAGGGAAAACACATACACACATCCTCTGAGGCGCCTACACACACACACACACACACACACAAACAAACTAACCCTGCGGCATTGTCTTTGAGTATAGTACTCCCTCACCCTCTTCTGAATGCAGACTAGCTTGTGATGTGACGATTTGCGAATTAAATTAGCCAAGACCAGCCAGCATAGCTTTTATGGCATTTGTTCGAACCCTGTTATAATGTAAGTAAGATAGACTGCATACTGGCATCCAAAGACTCTTAGACAGGGAAATACTGAAGCATTTCATGTGAACATGCTAGCACTTTTGAACCTCAAACCTGGCTCTCGACTTTAAAACTCTGCCTCTGTCATGGATCATTCTTTGGGCATGTGTGTGTTTTGATGTAAACTGTGTACTCACAGAAAAAAAGCACCATTCCTTAACACTGAAGTTGCTTCTTGTCACATGCATTAGCGCCTAAAATGGTGGCCAGAATGATGCTCCAAAGAATCTGAGGGGAATCCATCTGTCACAACACCTGTCAGAGGAGACTCAGAGATTTACATTGCTTGGGTCGTCAAGGACCACAGGATGAAATGTGACATCAGCTCTCATGCAGAGACACCCAAGGCCAAACAAACACAAACACTCCCTCATGCCAGAGGGCTTTGGGAAGCAACAACAGCAACAGGGACTCCAACAAGACGGCCAGGACTCAAACTGGGCCATATGTCTCGACAGCCGTGCATCGCAAGAGTCCTGCAACTGGTCTCTCCCTTTATACTCCCTGCAAAGCACTCCCAAAAAACAGCAACAGCATCCCTCTTTACAGTTCGTTATGATATACCTGCCACACTGTACTTGCCTGTTTATTCACCCTCCCTTTAGAATCAATGTCATTAATGTTGCATACATTGCTTAAAAGGGTTAGCAATATTCATGCATGCAGGCAAGATAAGCCTGTACATCGTAACTGATATCGCTAATTTCCATATACCCCATAAAGTCTAATCATGCAATCCACTCAGCAAGCGCTGGCAACCTCTGGATGCTCAGCATGTATCACAGCTAGACTGAAGCCTTTGAAACAAACTCGAAGAAGGATTACGACAGGAGGCTTTATTTTTGTCCTCGTGTTTTATTTCACGGAAAACAGAACCCACAGAAGTTCTTAGGCTGTGACATCAGAGAGAGCAATGCACTGTCAAAAAAGTCCCCTAAAAGTAAGAAACTGTGCCTCGAAATGTGCGATACGGCACCTATTACAAACATTTGTTTTGATTCTGGTTCATCCTGTCGCTGGTACTAAAGCACACATTGCTTTAAGAGGAGCACTCTGTCACCCTCCAAAACCGGTAAGCCCATCCTGTCACAACTGCTGAGATATGGTGTGTTGGGACAGTCTAGACCTGACCTTCACGAAAGAAAAACACCCATCTTAGAGCATCTCTGACTGAACTCTTTGATTTGTCAGCTGTCTGCAGCCACAGTACAAGCCTCATATTATATAAATAACACTAGAATTCAGTCTACTATGTCCTGTTGGCTTTCTTTCTGATTCTCAATGCTATAGACAGGATGAACATGTTGTTCATGTGCATATACCACAGTATGGAAACTACACAGTCCGGTAATAATAAGGTAGGAGCATGAAACTAGATAGGAAGGCGTATACAGTTAGTTTCCCTTTTCATCATTCAGGACAACTGCCAACTCCAGCCCCCCCCAGCATCGACCCGACTGATGAATCGTGAATCATGAATCATGAATTGTGACTTAAATGAGACTAAAAGTCCATGAAAGTCACTGTGGAATGCATGAGTTGCCAGGCCACGTCCCTCCTCTCCGTCTTCCTCTCTGGATAGACTTAATTATCCAGATAGCCGGCCCTGAGCTAACACTTTAATTTGTTTTGGTGTCGTTTTATCATCTGACCTCACCTATGCTTAATGACATAGAGCACATAGAGTTCCCCTATTGAAGTAATGAGAAATGTGGGTGAATTGTGATTACTGGTACTCAACGGTTATTCCATAATTTAAAAATGTTTTTTATAAAAAGCTGGCCCAAGGGAAGTTAGAAGAGAGGGCTGGATGTCGAAAGATCTGTAAAATAGGTATGTTAATTGTGAGTTGTGTTTGACACTGTTTGAGTCAAATGTCTGCACTTATAGCCCTATAAGTCTCCTTTAACATAACGATTGAGGACCAGGCAATTAAGGGAATGCATAAGCTGCATGTGTTTGTCACTTTAACGCAAGTCAAATGATGTTCAACTAAAGCTAAATGAATGTTGCATGCCATCTTAAAGAAAACAAAAGTTAACAAAAAAGAACATAAAATGACACCTTAAATAAGTGAGCCTGGGAAGAACCGGTCCTTTAAAAAAAACATTTTGGCTGTCCTCTTGTTTTTTTCTCTATCCTTCTATTTCTTTTCTTTTCTTTCGCCCCATGTGACCTGGAGTGGTGCTCCGTTACCTCAGCAGACCTCAGGTGGAGGCCTAGACCTCACTAGAGCTTAGCTGAGGCGGGGGGACTGGTGCTGATGAAATGGAGGAGCATCTAGAGTGGCATCGCAGCATGCTTGATTGCTTGTGTCTGAGTGACAGGCCGAGTGGGCTCAGCCAGCCTTAGAGTATTTGCTGCATGGGTGTGATTGGACCTCGTTTGGTGCTTGAGAACGCACACATGCACACACAAACAAAACAAACCTCCATAAGCCCACAGAGTCAAGGTTGGAAAATCTACAAACATAATTATTCATATCCACACAAGGATATCTACCTCAAACATCTCGACATTCTTTTACGGCTTTCACCTTCACATCCGAGTCCTCCTTATGGAAGAAAAACCTCCACAACAACAAAACCTTGAGTTTAAACCGTGCTACCATATGCCCAGCAGTGTCTTTTCTTCATGTTCAGTGAACAAACTATTTTTTTTTGTTTTGTTCCCATATAACCAGAGGTAAAACATCTGCCACTGCAACCACTGTTCCACTCTCCAGAGACCCCCCAAGCAAGACCCAAATTAGGCCGGAGAAGAGAGCTGAGGTCTTGGCAGTGCTTCATACGTCACGCACACCCACCCCTTCCCCTCTCGCAAGCCCCCCTGCCGACTATCAGAGTTTCCTATTGCAGGATCCTGTGTCCTTCCTCCCTACATTTACAGTCAGTGTGTGCTCCGTAGTGATATTCACCAAGTTTCAGTCACAGTTTTTAGGCCTGCGTCTGTATCCGCGACTGAACCTAGAGGTTCTAGTGAGTTTGGGAGTTTTTAGGAGCCTCACAGCGCCTAAATCTGTATGTGCACTGACTGTGTTTGTGCGTACTCATATTTCTGTGTATGTGCACATATGTAGACTTGCGCATAAATATGTATCACAGCTCTACAATACTCTCACTGTTTTCAATAAGAAGATGATCATTAAAAAAAAACGGTGTTCTTTGTATGTGTATGAATGTTGGGTTGGTAAAGCTGTCTTTTAAAGTTCATCTTAGATTTCAGTTCATCTTAGATGACTATGAAATCCACAAAGAAACGCTGAGTAAATCTCCTTAAAAAGGCATTTGGGTTCATCTTAGGTGAGTGAAGAATTCCCAAATAAAATTTTTGATGCATGACCACTTCAACACTGAAGACACCCTGTGGGTCTGGGCCTGCAAAGTTATCAAAATGGTTTCTTAGTTGGCCGACCTCGAAGATGAACAGGAACCTCCACGGTATCAACTGTGAAAAGAAAATACGCCAAGCCTACAAGCTATTATTACAGTTTGTGAGTAATAGAGGCAAAGGACACAAAGCTGTAAATAAATAGAAAAAGACCTCCTCTGTGTGGGCAGAAACCTTCACACACACACACACAAACACACACACACACACAGATACACACAAACATTCACACGAGATCCAATTTAATAGAGTGGAAAGTAGAACAACGTCTAATAAGAGCCAGATAATGTGATGAAAAATGTGATACAAAT
The DNA here is from genome assembly GCF_963457725.1 of Sprattus sprattus. Taxonomy (NCBI): domain Eukaryota; kingdom Metazoa; phylum Chordata; class Actinopteri; order Clupeiformes; family Clupeidae; genus Sprattus; species Sprattus sprattus. Next base: position 9,014,631 of record NC_137916.1, on the reverse strand, counting down.
GGCCCCCGATGATGTGTTAAAGCACAGTGCATTGAAATTGGAGCCTCTGTTTTGGCATGTACAAGCCTTTGGCCCTCCTGTCTACTTGTGCACTTTCATGAGTAAACAATTCTAGTTGTTGGAATGCCGACAGTTCTTTGAGATGCGCTGCCCTCAAGTAGACCTCAAGGTAAATGAACGGAAGGACAAAAACAACAAATAATGGGAGCGGAAGGAAGCAGGAAAGTACGGTCTTATGAAAAGATCCTGTCTGTACGGGGGGAAAAAAGATCACAGAGGGAACAGTGACTTAACACCATGCTTCAGTGTGCAATATGGGCCTGTATTGACTCTCTGTACAACAGACACATCGAGTACATGGAGGTAAAGGTCAGTGTTTACTGGGAAATTGGCCAGTGGAAATGGGTGATTACAAAACAGGCAACAGTCAATTACGCTCTGGGAGAGGGAAATAGGATAGGAAGTCATTATGATTAAGAGGAGCTATGATAGCCAATTAGCCATGTGTGAAGGTCCTCTCCAAATGGTGCAGTGAGAGGATTGTGCACACACTCACCCAGTACTTCAAGAGTTTCGGTGCCAGCCTTTATATGTGTAAGGCAGTGTAGAGAGAGTGCTAACACACACCATCATCTCTACCTAAATGTAATCGAGCTTGGAGCCTGGCTCCCAAATGTGTATTCAGCCGCGAACCAGACTTGTCAATATCCTCAAGGTTCCAAGGTCCAAGCCAAATTTAAATTCACCACGAGGGAGGTATTTTTCCGAGAGGTCAGAAGCGGGCTTAAATGGGCGAGTAGCAGTTGGCTCTGGACACACATCGAGTCTGGGTCTGAAAACCTCACCCTGCTTAACTTGTAAAATACAGCGAGAGACGGTCTATAAGGTCACACACATCATGAGGGAACTGGCCGTGCTTAAGTCTGAAGGGGAAGACAGAGCTCTGAAAAAGTGGAGCTAGTTTAAAAAAAACGCTCTCAGAGGGAGGGTGTCACACTGAAGTGGCTCAACAGGTAGACAAAAGGTAGGGTCTTCCTGTAGGTCGAACACGTCAGCTCATGTAAGTAATACAGTAACTTCAGACAAATTCCACATGCCTGAGACCTAAACACAGAGTGTGGAGGACAGATGCTGCAGGAGCCTGATAGGAGCACAAATGGAGACAGGGTCAAGAGAGAAACAGCTGAGAGGTCAGGCCCTAATTCCACTCTGTGTCTCCTTGAGTTAGATTACAGAGGCAAGAGCTCACAAACCAGCAGGAGAGAAAACACAAAGGGGACATCCCTGTAAACAGAGAGACAGAAATAGAGAGAGAGCGAGAGAAAGTAAGAGGGGATGAAGAGGGAGAGAATGGTTTATTGGTGTGAAAGAAAGCCAGACAGCTGTGGCACAGCCGGGCAGACTCCATGGGGGAAGAATAGGTGAGGGGTATGAAAGTGGGACTCACGGTGGTGAAGTTGTGGGCGCCACACGGCTCACCGCGGTACTTGCAGGACAGCAGCATGTCCTCCAGCTGGTGGCCCAGCCGGTCCATGAACTCCAAGTTGGTGCCCTCGAAGTGGCGCGGCGGCAGGAAGAGGCGAAAGTCCGACAGCTTGCTGAACCAGGCCTGCCGGTCCTCAGCCAGCAGGTCCAGCACCAGCGGCCGGGCGGTCCGGTTGGCCAGCAGCAGGCCCAGCCAGTGTCCGGCGAAGAACAGGTCACTCTTGGTGAGCTTGAGCAAGCGTATGGGGTTGTTGTTGCACACAGTGACGGTGGGAAAGGGCAGCTCCTTGGCCCACTCGGCGTGGACGCGCGTGTACGTGGGGAAGGAGAGCCAGTGCAGCAGGCGGTTGGACGACCAAGAGATCAGCAGGCCCACCGACGTGCACAGGGCCAGCAGCCAGAGAGCGCGTCGCACAGACGAGCCGCCATGCGGCCACAGCACGTGGCGCAGGCCGTGCAGTCGAGTCCTGGCCAGCAGGGTGGCGCTCAGCTTCGACAGGCCTCCGTCTGCTCCTGCGCCTCCTCCTCCGGGCCTACGGGAGCGCTGCCGCAGCCTCCGGGAGGCGGTGGAGGACATAGAGGCCGGCAGGGATGGGGACGAGGTTCGGAGACAGCGGCCCTCCAGAGCCATGGCTGCCCACAGTCCTCCTACTGCAGCGTAGGAATAAGGGAAGGGGTAGGCTTCATCTCCCAGCCAGGATGCCAGGGCTGGGACCCACATGGGGCACCAAGAGAAACAGGCGAAGGTCCAGGGTCCAGTAATCCACCACGAGCTCGCTGGGTTAAAGGTGTAGCAGATCAGACACAGCGGTGTAAAGAGCCCCTCACACACTTGACTGCTATTCTAAATGTCTCTGTAAGTGTCTGTTCACAAGCATGCACTGTCAGGATTTAAGTCCACTTCCAGACATTTGGAAGTGGATTATTATGGATTGCCCAATGACTTGTTGCTCTTGACTGCTATTTTTCGCTTTTGTCATTTCCACATTGCCCAGAGTTAGACCTGCTGTCAGTCCTACCCCATTCTTAGCCGAGACAAGAGCCTGAGCAGCAGTACCAGGAAGAAAAAAGGGAGGGAGAGACAGACAGACAGGCTTTTGTAAAGAAAAGAGGAAATATGTGTCTGTTAAAAGACTGAGGAATGAGAGAATGAGAGAGAGAAAAAAAAAAGCTACAGAAAGAGGGGTGAGTGGAAAGGCTAGAATTGAAAATAGAAAAGAAGAGTTATCCAGTCCAGACGAACTTGTAAGGGAGGCTGCTTGCGGATGCTTTGTCTGGTGGTTGTTGCTCTGGGCTCTGCTCCTCTGCGGCGTTCCCCAGGGATGTTGAAGAGACTCTATCTGGAGCCCTGAACACCACTGACCCAGCAACTCTGCAACCTGCTGTTTCCATGCAGACCACTAACCTACGCACCCACGCATCACTAATTCTCTCCGTCAGCCAAGGCTCTCCCCCCCCCTCTCTCTCCTCTCCTCTCCTCTCCGTTCCTCTCTTCACCACTTCACTGTCTTCCCTCTGTTCGCTCGGCTCCTCTGTCTCCTCGTACCTCCCGACTCTCAGCCATTTCTCCTCGCAGATATGAGTCGTCCGCTCTTCTGTTTTGTTTAGTTTTTTTAAAGAAAAACTTGTCGTTGAGCAACCGTCTTGCTTGTTTCCTATTTATTTCTTCTTATTGTTATTTTCCCCTCTGTCTGCTACTTTGCCAGAGGCTGAGCCGGTGTCCTTTCTGATGAGTGCAGCGCTCCCCTGGTGCAACCAAAGCAGGTCGGGACACTAGTTTAGTTGCGTGGTGCACACAGACATGCACACACATGAATACACACACGCACACGCGCGTACATGCAGAAGCACAAACTGGCTAGAGAGGCATTCAGGCAGAGAGGAGCTCACACAGTCTTGAGCATAAACATACGCATGCACGCATGCACGCACGCACACACATACACACACACACACAAACACTCACGCAGTACACACACACATACAGACACTCTCGCAAATACAGATACACACGCTGTTCTCGCCCGCAGGAAAACTGACCACCACTGATGTTCAAGCTGCACTGACGCGCTGAGATCCGCTTGTCTTGCTCTTGCTCTCACTGTGGCTCCGGCTCCGTCTCTCTCTCTCTCGCACACGCACACACTCTCTCCCTCTCGCAGCCGCTCTTGCTTTTTCTCTCTTACTCTCTCTCTCTCTGTCTCTCTCTCTCTCTCTATTTTTTCCCCACAAAAATCTCTCGCTTTCACTCTCCCACTACAATTCAAAACATTTCCCTCTTACCCCGCCTTTTCTTTTACTCCCCCTTCATCTAAAAATATCAGTCTCTGCAAATCACATTCATCAACTTGCCCTCTCCTTGCTCCTCCTCTCTTCTCTGCTCCTCCTCTCCTGTCTGTCAGTCAAAGGATTTTTGCTCCTCCCCAGTCTCTTCTCACCCCTACTCCTCCTCCTTCTCTTGCTTGGAGTTGTCCTTCGTCGATACGCAAACCCTCACACCCCAGCGCTCCTCTCCTCTTCTCCCGAGTATTGAAAAAAGAGAGAGTGGCAGCAACAGCGAGGTGACACCAGCAGCAGCAGCAGCAGCTCCTGCGGTGTACTCTATGGCTCTCTCAGACCCCCCCCCCTCTGATCTCTGCTGTCCTCAAGCCAGGGCGGGCTGTTTCTCTTGTTCGTCATCCCTCTCTCTGCTCAGCGCTCCGCACTCCTCTCCTCTCCTCCTCTCTTGCTCTTTTGCTCTCGCTGTCCACAAAGCAAGCATCTGACTCTGCCCCTGCCAGCTTTTCTCTCTTTCTCTCTCTCTCCCTCTTTTCTTTTCTATTTATGTCTTGACACAGTGAGCTTCTTTTTCTTCTTTCTTTTCTCTTTCTCTGTCTTTGCATCTCTACAGAGAGTGGACAAAGTGAATGACGAGAGGAAAAAATGGAAAACAGTCTCTTTTTCGGTCTTTTGCACTGCTTTAAGCTCTTTTTCCTGAGTAGATATGAGCGTGTGTGTGTGAGTGTGAGTGTGTGTCTGTGTGCAATTACAACCATCACTGCCCCAGATGCTTCCAATCTATTTCTGACCTGTGCAGCTTTTTCAGTGCTACTCTTTTTTTGTCATTTTATTCTCTTTCCATCTCTCTCTCCCTCGCCTCTCTCTCACTCACACACACATACAGACACACCCTCACCCACACACCCTCACAGTTTTCCTCATGTTCTGGCTACACCAGATTCTACTGTCAGCTCTTTGCCCCTCGCCTGACAGTAGACGGTGCTGCACAGATGAGATCAGACAGAGGGTCACACATTACCCAATATTTGGGGAGCCAAGCAGATGGGGAGACACGGAGAGGTGTGATACACCTGGGACCCCAGGCAAGAGGTGGCAGAGTGGGGGGAGCGGGGGGGTTGGTTGAGGCGTTGGTGGTGGAAGATCCAGATCTTCACACATACACAGGTGGTCGACCAATTTCCACCACACATTTTCCAGCCGTCTTGCTGCCGTGGTTCAATCCGATGCAACAGTCCTTGTCAACACATTTGGATGCGTGAAGTTTTCCACATCTGGGGTAAAGGAGGGTGGGGTGGGGGGGGTCGCCCCCATGGGCTGACCTGACGTGACAGCAGTGGAAACGAAACCCAGCCAACACCACAAGATCCCCTCAGTAGCACACCTGCTGTAATGTAGGAGCACCTGGACTAGCGCCCAGTCACCATGAGCACCCAGAGCGCACTGAAAACAGACGGGTCCCACCAGAACAGCACAGCACAGCACAGCACAGCCAGAGTTCAGCACAGTTGCATTTTGTTTACAACGTGCATGTTTTTCTTTGTTGCCTCTATGTAAACTCCCGTTAGTTGATCCCACTGATGTGTTTATCAGCTTTTCTCCAGATGGAAATAATGAGCTTTCTGGGATTTACGCATCTCCCACAAGTGTTTTTATTTCAAGAGGATACATGCTTTTATGCAGTGTTAATCAACAGTGTTCATGAGTACACTTTTGCATGTTGACAAACACACACACACACACACACACACACACACACAAACAGGAATGCTCACTGGTGGCATGCTTGTCATGGCAAGTTTCTTTCATGCCACCTGCCTCTGCCAAATCCCTGCTTATTTGAACCAGTGTGGGAATGAAGAGATACGGTAGTTTCAACACAGACAGTTTAATCTTCTAATAAGTGTGTAATATTCTTTCTGTATGTGTGTGTGTGTGTGTGTGTGTGTGTGTGTGTGTGTGTGTGTGTGTGTGTGTGTGTGTGTGTGTGTGTGTGTGTGTGTGTGTGTGTGTTGGAATATTCATAATTCTGTCAAATAATGAGCACTTTGTGTTATAACCCTAAGGCTTCACAATCTTAATTGGCTTTTGTTGAAAAAAAAGCTGCAGTAGCTGAACTGATTATCCTTTTTAACAAGTTCAATCAAGGTTACTTTTAATGCATCCTATTTAAGACGCAATCCATGAAGTGTAAATCAAACAATACGTTTGTGTAGTTATAACGATCTATCAGCAATTTCAATCCTCAATATCACCTTTAACCCTTAAGTCTATGCAGGCCAAATGCTAAACATAATTAAAACCCAACAGAAATGAATCAAATGATAAAGGCTGCACCTCATCACACATCTACTCTTTTGGCAAGTTCTGTCTGTCATCTCTGCCATTAAAACCTGGACAGCAATTAGAAGATCTATCACCAATTCTCTTAAAAAAATTCACCAGAACACACAGAACACACAAACAGTTCCTGTTGGTTCCCGCTTGAGGAGGAGTAGGGAACTACGGGGGCGGCGTAATGTCGCATTCTTGACGAGGAAAACATCTGCACGTTCCATGCATGATTGATCGTCATATTGCACACCACATTTGCAGCTCACAGATAGCACGCCACTCATCCATCATTCACTCAATCTGTGTTTCCATTTTACGCGCCGCCGACTGGAAAGCTGAGGTCTCTACATCCAGTCGGTCTAAATCCACTCAGAGACACGGATCCAAAGAGAAATCTGAATGAACACAGTCAGAAAGAAGGCTTGATGTTTTGGCATGTCTGCCACGGTGGGGGGCTATGGGTTTCCACCATTAGGGGTAATGCTATTTCCCCCCCATGCATCAGCGTGTGTAGTGAATAAGTGACCAAGCGCTAGAGACTAAGTCCTAAAGCAATCAGAATTACCGGCTTTAACCCCTCAACATGTTTTGAATCAGTCTACACAGAGTGCAGATCAATGGATCTGATAGTATCATTAGACTCTTCTTATCAGTCCCTCCAGGATTTAGTGATCTTGCATTTTCACAACATTCACTCATATTCAAGGATTTCCTTCAATTCTAATAACAGGTTGAAATGGTCCCTTATTACAAAAAAAGATGTTGTGATGATTTCATCAATTTCTTATAGCATTATGAAGTATGCCATCTAACTGATAACTTGATTATACAGTCTAACTGCTACAATGCTATCTATCTCTTTCTAGACAGAGGTATATATAACTATTTATAAATAAGCATGGCTAGATAAAGCGTTATGATGTTGTAGTATAAGCCCTACACAACTATTAGAATGAAAGCTTGTATGGAGTTTGTTATGGGCCTGTTTGTTGTTGTGTGTTCACTGTTTGTCTTCCCTACAGATGCCTTGGCTGTCACCTGCAGTCATCTATTTCACTCTCTCTCTCTCACACTGCAACTGCTTACCTGGCGGCAGGTCATATAATCATATGGAAACAGCATTTAATAAAATGCAAAGATGTCATCAGTGTCATATAAAGAGGTCAAATAAGCTTCATTACACATTCTGATACTTCCAGCTGTATACTATAACATTGTAATACTTTATACGTATCATTACTATGTATAAATAATTATATAGACTTATGAACACTTTATAACCCTTTATGAATGTGTTCATAATGCTCTGTGCTACTGGGAGGCTCGTGGTATATTTCTTACAGTGTGTATGTCGCGTGTATCTGCATGCATACACATGACTCTTCCAGCTGTGTGACTGACTGACAATAAATGCCTAGGGCTCAACTCACATCTGAGACAAAGCTTCAGGTGATTTTGCTCTGTGTCATTTTCAGGTGGACAGTAACAGAGTTGTCCCCGTGCTTTAAAGCATGTGTCCTTTTGTCTAGAGGTATCCAATAGCTGCTTTTGCACACTTAACAAACACACACCCATACTCTCTTGCACCCTCTAAACCACCTTCTCTTTGCAATCACACACAAACATATGCTGAAATGAACGAGCTCTTGATTGTTTGGTGCATGGACAGCTCACTGTAATGATGGATGCGTCACACAAACACACATACCCCATTCGCAGAGAAGTACAGTAGCCCTTAGTCTAATGCCTGTGATTGTATAAGCCCTAATGAAACAGCAGCCCTTAGTTTAATTCCTGTGATTCTATAAGACATTGTGAGACTAACCAGTCAAATGGCAGCTGTTTTGTTTTTCTTCTCTGAGTGAGACACGAAGGCTCAGATCTTAACGTGTCAGACTTAAGAAGGCACCAAGGCCAAACTGCACAGTTTGAATCAAACGAGAAAACTCCACGTGTAAATGCTGCCTGCACACGGCAGTTCCCAAGGCAAAGCAGCATCTCTTAATGAGGCGCTTGGACGGCATGCAAAATGTTTTTGGTTTATTTCACAAAATGAAGTCAGACAGGCAAGAGAGACGCCCACACTGAGACACAACACGTAGGATGATCAGTGCCCGTGTGCGTGCTCCATACCAAGATGATGAAACAGAAAGACTACAAGAAGACCACACAGCACATACATTTTGCGCACAAGCACATAAAATCAATCGGTATGAATATGCGGCCGCATCTGTAGCCCAAAGCAGAGAGAGAGAGAGACAGAGCGAGAGAGACAGAGAGAGACAGAGAGAGAGAGAGAGAGAGAGAGGGAGAGAGAGACAGAGAGACAGAGAGACAGAGAGAGATTAGTGCTGCACGCTTGTTTCCAATTAGTCACCACACAAGAAACATCAGGGGAATCAGATATTAACAGGAGATAAAAACAGTGTTATTGCTACTCATAATCTCCCAGTGCAGCAAATGTGTTTGTTTGTTTGTTTATGTGTGTGTTTGTGTGTGTATGCATCTGACAGTATAAACAAATAAATACACTCTGCTTTAAAAAAAAAAAATGGGGAGAGAAAATTGCACAATTCTTTCAGGAAATCTGCAACATCTAAATAGATAGACGTCCATATTCTCGGCAGGGGTCCACAAAGGTTCAGCAAAGCTTTCCGCCCCCCTCTCGGAGTAAACAACACAGCAAAGGTGGAAAAAAAAAAAATAATTAAAAAAGAAAGAGGGGGGAAAGTAGATGAAAGATTGAGCAATATGGAGGGAGGAAAAGGGATGGGTTTTCTATAGGGTTACAGTGCTACATCAACGCCAGCTTGTGAATAAAGAAGGTAATGGACAATCAATAGGCCTGTGTGTGTTTTCTGAGCTGGTATCTTCTCCTTCTTCGTACTCTTTTTTTTTGGAAACGATTTCAATCTAAGTGCAGCCAGTTCTGTCTGGGGAGAGAAATAGGCGGCTTGAACAGCAGTGAGCAGCCAAATGAAGGAGAAGGAGGCCAACCTTTTCACGTTTGAAATGATGGAAATGAGAACCGTGATGGGGAGTGGGAGTGTGTGTGTGTGTGTGTGGAGAGGGACCAAATGGGAAAATTGAGACCACCAAATGCTTGAGTACTAAAGAAAGGCTGTTTAGTCACAACAGCCTCTAACCACTGCAGTAATCATAAGCTGGCGCTCTGGAGAGGATGGAAAATGGGGAGATGTGTCCAAGGGCGGGGGGTTTAAAGACGGGTTGATGCTGCCCATCAAGGCCAAACGACAAAGCTGACATGTAAACCGCTATTGTGATGTGCTCTGCTGAAGACATCACCAGGGAGACGTAGCTAGGGTAATTGTGGGGTGCTGATTCTGTATTGATTCCGTTGGCCTCCCAATAAGTGGTCTTACAAAGTGGTACGTGTTTGGCCAAGTTTTGTTTGTGATTTATCCACACGCATACTTTAGATGACACCCAAGGAGCTGTGGCAAACATTATCCGACCATCTGTTTGTCACAAACCTGTTTGAGGCTTCGATTTCTCCATTGAATCAATAGCTCTAGGTGGGCTGGTTTCTGGGCAGAAGGCAGATAGAAAATGCAGCAGCAAAATAAAATCAAGGAGTGCAGCTAGTCTTGAAGTAGGAAATCATCTAGTAACAAAATAAGATCTGGCTTAGCAAATCATCTAGTAAGAACAAAAGAAGATCTGGCTTCAAAGAAGCAGTCCTCTCTACTAGCTTTCATCGCAAGTCAGACCCCCCCCCCCTGTCTTGCTGTCTGTGAGTCTGTCAGGTAGGAATCGTCAGTATGTGTGTGTTCTGAGTTAAACCCAGCAGGTGGGGTTTTGAGGCTTGCTTGGTCTTGAGAGAGGCCTGGCAGGAAGGGAATGAAGCCATCAAGGCAGAGGGACACCAGCAGGGGTGAGGAGGCACTAGGTGATTGCTTTCAGAGGAAAAGCCTGTGGAAGGACCACAGGAGCACGCTAACAGCACACCTCTTAGGCTGTGGAAGGACCACAGGAGCACGCTAACAGCTGTGGCCAGGCAGCCTTCAAGTCGGTGTCGTGCCAGGCTCACACCATCACAAGTCCCTTTAGCACCCTCTAGAGGGCTGCTTCAGTGGAACCCGGTCTCTGGTGGTCAACAGAAGCACATGGCCAAGGTTGACAGCTTCAACGAGGCACGGCTGGCAGCCACTCATCACCACCCAAACCTGTCTCTCGTTTGCCCTCGTTTACGCAGCACAAAAGGAGCCACGCCGTCAAGCAAGGGTGTTCAATGTTTTGCTAACCAAGAGTTTTTCCCCTTGCACAGAAAGCGCGTAAGCAAACGATCCAACCTGACGACTGGAGCCCGCGACTGGCCGAACCCTGCCTGACTTCCCGGCCTCCAGTCTCTTCCTTACTCCCACCGGTGAGCCCCTCAGCTGCACCTGGCCTACTGGGCTGATTCCCCGAGACCTTCACCCCCTGAGCACCGGACACATCGAGGGGCCTTCACCTGCACACACCTAGCTTCCACAAGAGAAATAAATATACCTGCCTTGGCGGGTTTTCACTACCCTTCTGCCTACGCTTCATTCTTGCCCTGCTACACAGCACACCTCTTAGGCTGAGGAAGGACCACGGCAGCACACTAACAGCACACCTCTTAGGCTGTGGAAGGACCACGGGAGCACGCTAACAGCATACCTCTTAGGCTGTGGAAGGACCACGGGAGCACTTTAACAGCACACCTCTTAGGCTGCTCACTGTGCCCAAGCTCCCAGCTCTAGCTGCACACAACAGAAGAAAAGCTGTTTCAGTCAAAAGTGCAGACATGCCTCCAGTTTTCTCAGCCACACATGTCAACTCAACTATAGCTTAAAGGAAAACAGTATGCTCTCGGTACAAGCACGTGTATAATTCATTACATACACATACACATACACAACGCCTTGTTACGTGCCTCATAGTGTATATTGGAGAATGAACTTAAACATGATAACCATAAACATGATTCTGTTAGTCTTATAAAACCATTATTCCTTCCTGACACATTAAATGCCAAGAGTATGTTTATAACCAGGAATATTACAAGTGACATAATCATAATGGGGTTTAAGAACTTATCCAGTTTTACCCTGTGATAAAAACATAGTTGAGATGTTCCTTTCAACTTTCCATTTAAAATTTTGCTCCCTTCCACTGAGCTGAGGTCAATGAGCTGCTTTCTTTGTCTGCTCAGACTGAAGGTATCATGGAGGTAGCAGATGTACTCAGAAGCCCAGACTCCCAGCCTGATGTCAGAGAGTAAAGGCACCGTGGCAGACAGACACAGAAGGAGGGGAGGAGATAGGCCTTGGACAGGGACTGTGGCAGACGGACACAGAAGGAGGTGAGGAAATAGGCCTTGGACGAGGACTGTGATTCGGGCTCCAAGAACACTCATGATGAGAACTCACCGTGCCCATCCACATCTCCATTCTTTCTCTCTCTCTCTCCCACTCTCTCTCTCTTCCTCTCTTTCTCTCTCTCTCCCACTCTCTCTCTCTTCCTCTCTTTCTCTCTCTCTCCCTATCTCTATCTCTCTCTTTGCCGGGGACAGGGAAATGCCAGGGACACTTTCTCTTTAAGGTTCTTAAACAAGCATGAGATGGAAAAGAGAAACGGATAAAACCAAACGAAGAAGTCCACATGAATAAGAGGAGGAGAAGGAGGAGGAGGAGGAAGATGAGGATGAGGATGCAGAGGGTGCATGGAACAAATCAACAAATGGATCCAGAGGGAGAGAGAGAAAAACAGAAAATAGAGCAAGAAAGTGAAAACAGAGCGATACAGAGAAATGGGACATGTATAGAGTTATGAATCAACAGCAGGGTACACTGAGGGTTTTCATGTGTCATACCAAATTAACACGGGTGTGTAACCAGTTCCCCCTGCCGCACTAAATTTGCCCGCTGTGGGTGATGTTCCTACCGGACTCCGATAAGAAAGCGTAATTTTCATTTCAACCCGATCAGACTGCAGAGTGACAGGTGTTATGTGCCTGAAAAGGTCCAACTGAAATTTACCGAACCGATTCATCAAACTTTCAGTGAAACTGGAGCGCTGTACTGCCACCCCCCACCAAATGTGGGAAACATTTAAGCCATTCCATTACCTTCCAGACTCTGAGGTGAGAAATTGACATTTGTGCGTGTGTTTGAAGTGTCTTTCTTCCTCCCTTCAATCTTTCCCTCTTAAACGACTGGACACTCCTCGGTGAAATAGATGGTAGTCAGTGGTGGTCGCCTCTGTCTGGTGCTGATAACTTGCTGATGTGAGCTCTGTCTCTCCATCTCTACCCCCCCCCCCCTCTCTCTCTCCCTCTGCCAAACAATAACACACTTTTGCCTTCCATCTGCAATGTAAATAACATTCCAACCCCTTCTCACACACACAATCATACACACACACACAATCATACACACACATACACACACACACTCCCTACTTCCTTAATGTACCTACCACCTGCGGGCCAAGGCACAGAGTTTGCAGAAGAAGTCCACTCCTTCTCTGGGGGGAGGAGCGCTCTCTCCTCGGAGGCAGGCAATCGCACACCCACCAGGCGATCATCAGACAGGCAAGACAGCAGGCTCCTAAACACAACCAGCTTGTCTCTGCGCCTCACAAAACACTCCCTCCGGTCACTCTCTAAATCTCCTCCTGCCGAAGCTCCTGATTTCTTTTTTTTTGGTCTGGTTTCCCCATTGACCCTGCCTGGTTCCTCTGAAGCACGTTCCGACAGGGTGGACTGATTTAGTGGGGTGCCCAGTGTGACACATCTCTCACACCATAATCAAGCAAATCAAGCTGCTGATGAAGTAAGTGGAAACTACACAGGCCTGTTTCATTTAATTTTACCAATTTCCTACTTCATTTGATTTCATTCAAGAGCTTCAATGGACCCGTTAACCACCCGAAGCCATAGAATGTCAAAAGTTGTCTTCCGTTTCCGTCATTCATGTTGGCATCACTGTATTTTGCCCTGTTCTTCCAAGATAAAAAAACAACAGGGAATTGGTGTTTTGGCGGGCTGATCTATTTAAAACTATCTCTCCACTGCTCTACGCACACTAAAGGTCAAATGGTTGTTAAGTCACGCCTGGGTGAAGTGAATCCGCTGACTGATACGAGCTTCCACAGAGCACAGAGAGGGCCTTGCAGTAGGGCTGGAGGCTAGGGACCAGGGCCAATACCACACTACAGCACAGCGCTAACGCTAACGCTGAATCGGCCTGAAGGAGGCCATGCTCCACTGGCCCAGGCACACTCCGTACCATGCCCTGCCTCTTTGGCCTCCCACTCCCTACTCCTCCTCCTAGGCCTCCTCTGTGGGCACATTAGAGTTTTGTACCAATCTCCAGCCCCCGCACGCACACACACACGCGCCCTGCTAACGGCAGGGAATTGCAGTATGAATATTCTAAATGAGATGACTTAGCCCTGCTAATGGCTGGTCACTTACTAGCTGGCCATTTGCTTTCTTTGGCGGACCGTATCACCCTCCAGCACACACACACAAATGTACACAAATAGGGCTAATCATACATATTAGTGCTAGTGCTACTGAGAGGAAAAACATTCACTGTGCTAAATAAAGCACGAACATACACGGACACAATTACAATGGCTTCTTCGGAGTATTCAGAATTGTGCTCAGTCCATTAACACATTGGAAAAACACGCTCACACAATTTATAAATAGGTTTGTGGTTGCTTTCCCTTCTGGCCATGAACCTTGTGTTAAACATTCCTCTAAGACACAGACACACTCTCACATAAGCATACACATACACACACACACACACACACACACACACATACATACACGCATGCTTTGACAGCATGCTCTAGTGGTCATCCACCTGGTGTTAAACATTCTGCTAAGGCACATACACGCACACACACACACACATACACACGCACACACACACACACACACACACACACACACACACACACACACACACACACACACACACACACACACACATGCACAAATGCTTTGACAGCATGCTCTAGTGGTCATCCACCTGGTGTCAACCATTCTGCTAAGGCACACACACACACACACACAAACACACACACACACACACACACACACATACATGCACAGAGGCATAGAGAGAGAGATGGAAGGATGGAGAGAGAGAGAGATGGAGAAAGAGAGAGAGAGAAGGATGGAGCACTCTGACTCCATGCTCTGTTGGTTTTCCACCTGGTGTTAAACAGTCTGCTCTAGCCTGTGAGCTTCGCCTCACCAATTTTTCTGCATCAAAACAGCAGCACCAGGGTTCTTCCTCAGGAGGCAGGAGCAATATGGGAAAACCCTGCAAAGCAATAAATCAGTGCAATTGTTCCGACAGTGCACACAGTCTCTGTCCGCACATGCACCCAATCTCTCTGCACACAGTCCCTTTTGGTCAATTGGTGTAGAAGGTCATAGCAGAGACCTCGCATGTGTTTCTGTATAGAACAGCAATTGGTCTCCTTAAACGCCCAAGGTATCTTAGAGAAAGGTTTTCTCTATTTCTTTGCCTGGCCATGTATGTGTGTGGTAAGGACTAGGGGTGCATCTGCACATGTGTGTCTTGTACCGACTGTGGCATGAGGTGGGAAGAAAGACAGGTACTGACAAAAACATGGATGTCCATTTGCTTGTTTACCAGGCCAGTCAGTGCCAAAACTACAGATCCCAGTAGCCTAAATGTTCTGTGACTGTTTCTTCTTTTTAAAATACAGTCAAAGGTGTTTAACCAAATGTGCGTCTGGAGACCGTCTTCAACACTTCTTTAAATACCTCTGCCACTCCATCAACGGTCTAAATGAACAAAAAAAGTTTTTTAAACATGCTTTTTATAATGATGTTAAACCAAACAAATATGAAATTATAGTGACATTATGCCCATCAGCATGATGGATGGAACGTCACCGGCTGTTTTGCTTACTTCATGGAAAGTGCCTTAAGTGCATGGTTGGCACCAGGCATCAATTCCAGGCCACAATCATTAACTCATCCATCCCTGTCGCTGTGAACGGAAGTTTCAAGGAGATGGTGAGCGTAAAACCCCTCCATCATGATTCTAATCGGAGAGGGGGTTATTGATTCAGCGCTTAAGGCTGACCCTGCGCCCCTCGGCTCCGGCTCATACACAGAAGGGCAGGGGAGTTTGAGGCACCGCATGTCTGGGGTGTTGAGGTTGTGTGTGTGTGTGTGTGTGTGTGTTTGTGATGTTGGGAGTGCGTGTGTATGTGTGTGTGTGTGTGTGAGTGAGTGAGTATGTGTTTTTTGGCTAAAGTGTATAATTTATATGGAGAGCATTGGCCTCTTTGTCCTTCCTGCAGAGTTCATGAGGATGAGGAGATGAGGGGGGTGATGGCTATCTCTGGCCTTGCTGCCCTTTCACCTTGGCCAACTCTCACCATTGTCAATTAAATGAACAACCTGAAGTCTTTTGGCTCCACAACTGAAAATTCCTTTTGAAATGAAAACAATGGAGTTTAAAAAATAAACATTTGCCTATTTCCGTCAAATGCGTCATCCTCCATGCAAATGTAGCATCTTTAAATAACTGATGAAACAGAAAAATATTTGACTGTTAATAAAATATTAATAAGCACGCTAAAGTTGAAGAATGGACCGGAGGACGAAGTTTCTGGAGGTTTAATTCAGCGTGGAGACCCCTCTCAGCTGCTGCTTCAAGAAAGGTCTACCTGATAGCAGAAATGTGTTGGCATTTATACAGTTCAGGTTACATTACAAAGGGAGAGGGGAGGGCCACACCCTTTAGGTGACAGAAAGGGGGGAGAACAGTGAGGGATTCACCTCTGGGGGGATGGGGTTGATGCCAGGACACAAAGGTCTCTAGCAGGAAGAGGGGGAGGGGAGGGTCACGTGTCTCAGTGAGAGACAGAGTACACAGCCAAAGTGAGTTGCAGATACAGAGCAAGCAGTAAATGTCTTACTATAATAATAACAACCATATTTCCAGTTCTATTACTGTTTTGTGCTACTTTTCAGAGACCATAGACTCCATGACTCTTGGTGACCAACCTATTTGCAAGTCCTAACTTTGTTTAACACAGATACACAGGCACACACACACAGACAAACATTCTGTGTTACAACACGGCAAGTGTATGCCTGCTTCTGTTGTACCACTGTGAGAAACTCCATCTGTGCAGCATTTAATGAGCTGACATTCGACAAGGTGACGATGGGTGCATCTTTGAGTGACAGCACCGGCAGCCATTGAGACAAGTGGACTATTGCTTGTTTTCCATGCTCTCTAAATAATAACGCATTTTCAGTGAGAATGAGGAGTTGATGTCTCCACCAGTTAAATCAGAGCCCAGATAGAGCTTCAGTGGGTTGGGATCTTTACGGCAACAGTAGAAAAACATGTCCAAACATTTCTAATGACGTTATTAACTCCCTGGCACTGTCAAATCAATCAGAACATTGATTAGCTGTTCCACCATTGAAAACTTTGGCAATTAGGCAGTAGGTTGAGAGAGACAGATAGAGAGAGAGATACTTAATGTAGCCTTGGGTACATATCTGCCTCCTAAAATGAGATTTAGGCCTTTCATAGTTGTAGTTAGACTCAGGAAAAAACATTAAATTCCTCATGATATTGATTGGGGACTTCCCACAGCCGCCAAACCTCTCACTGCCACACACAAGCACTCCTACCCAACAGCACAGCCCAAGTAATTCAACAAATCAGGGTACATTACAACCATCATATCAACACTTAATAATACTTAACAACAACATCAACAACAACAGCAAAACCAACAACAGCAACAACAAAAACAGCAGCAACAACAACAACAACGAACCCGGGAGGCTTGTCCTGTCTCGTTAGTTATGTTTTCCTTATTTGATCATATATTCTCATGATTGTTAGCACCCTGATGTTTCCTAATCACCTAGTGTATTTACGCTGTGTGTTCCTGTGTCTCGTTGCTAGTTTGTCTTAGTTTCCTCCGTGTTTTAAGCGTCTTAACGATTTTTCCTTACATATTGAATTTCTTGTGTTGCAGACCTCTGCCTGTTTAACGAACCTTGCTTTTGCCTTCTCCCTACTGGATTTATCCGCATGATCTTCAAACTGCCTGCCTGTGTACCGAGCTCTTGTGCACTGAACCTGTGGTTGCCTTCTCCTTGTTGGATTTGTTTGCCTACCTTTGGAGTGTCTTTCTGTTTACTGAACTCTGCTAGTTAACAATTTTGATTATACTTTATCCCTGAGCCGAGTGATTGAGTCCTGCTCCACACCGTCCTTTACAATATTTGCCACAAATGCCTTGTCTTTCCAAGCCATCACATGTTCCTTCCATTGCTGTCATAGACATATTTTAGCACACTCATTTGACCAAGTATGAGGCAATCCAATGCAAGCAGCTCTGGATTGATAACGTTAGTGGCAGACCACACTATATTACAGGGAATAATTAATCAAGTGAAGTTAGGGCAACAGGATCCTGAGCAAAATAAAGTTTAGAAAAAACGTCTATGCCTACTTTGATCTGAATAAATGTTCCAGAACAACACAAAAAACATGGAGTAGATCTTGTTTTTCCGAGAACAACCTCTGTACATCCGTAAACAAGGTCAGACAAAGCCAATTCTCCTCAGCAGTGCAAACACTTGCATCCCCATAGGCCCAAAACGACATGCAGACAACATGCAGAGTCTTCACTGAGTCTTCACACCAACTATTGACCTCAAACCCTCACTGTGACAGAGACAGAGAGAAAGGGAACCAAAAAGAGAGAAAGAGAGATGGCAAGAGTGAATGAGAAGAGAAAAAGGAGAGAGGAAGAGGAAGAGCAGAGAAGGCTTTTATCCCAGCAGAAGGTAAGCAGCATCTGTTGACAAGAGCGAGGGAGACAGCGAGAGACAGTCAGAGGAGGTAAGGCACTAGTGACATGGCAGGTCATTTGCAAGTGCGAGCGCAAATACATCACGCAAAGAGCCTGCCAGAGCTCAGTCTATGGCAAGAAAGATTACTGAGATTCTTCCAGAACCTTTCAGGGAGACGTCAGGGAGTTGCTCTCATGGAGACAGTTGGAGACTTATGCAACAGAAACCAAAAAGATATACAGTATAAACACATTGGGAAAGAAGAGAGAAACAGACTGAGACAAAGAGACATCGGGGGGGGGGGGGGGGGGGGGGGGGGGCTAGTTGAGGGTGCAAGAGAAAGAGAGACAGGAACAAAGGAACTCAAGAAAGTTCAGCAACTGATGCTGAAAGGCCCTCTAGGAAGAGCCTGGTGAGATGAGAAAGGAAGGGAATGGAGAGAGAAAGGGAAAAAAGACCCAATGTGTTCTGCACTCTCTTCAGATGCAAGCCCACCTGCCAGCCCTGTGGATGTCCATGCATCTTGACAGACTACGGCAGTTGTGAGGCTATATTAGTGCACTCGCACGTAGATTATGGATTTGAAGGGTTGATATGAGGAGTGGGGAGAGACCGTAGACCGAGGAGTAGCGAGGAGGAGGAGAGGAGAAGGAGAGGAAAAAAGACATGTCATGGACACATCACTCTCTTTCCTTCCACCTTTCTTTGGGGTTTATTGTTTGTTTTTAGTTTTTTTTGTTTTCAAAACAGGATGGAGAGAAAGGGGTATGTGAATAAAGAAGCATTAATAGATCATTTTTTAAATTTTTTTATTGAAAGTACTCAATCTTGACCCCGCTAGTATAAAAGACGAGTCCAGCAGGTTGAATTTGAGTGGAACAGATTTGTGATTTGCATGGTGAAAACGTGAAACCCCTGAGTTGTCAAGTTGTCATCCCCCTGTTTTCGTAAAACCCTTCTGATACAGCTGGATTGCACACCTGGATGCCCTTTGTGTGCTTAGCACAAGTCCATTTGAATTATTACTCACAGAATTAAGCTTTCCTCAATTGTTTCTTCTGCTCAATAGAGCACATTAGAAGTCAGAATTCCCTCTGGTACAGACAGCCTTGCGGTTGAATTAAATCCATATTTTCGCAGAGGCCTGGACCAAAATGAGAAAAAAATTTAAAAAATTCTATCTGGAAGGCTTTTTTTTTTTGTTGGGCCAGTCAGATCAGTAGGCTACATTGCTCCTTACTGTGAGCCAAATAGAAGATTCTTGGTTGTGCTTGCTGGGCCATTAAAACTAATGTCCTAAATAAAGCCTGCAGCCTGGTGCCCTCTTCTCTGACACTACTGCTGTGCATTTTGAAAGGCAGCAGTTGCCATTCTGATGTCCACTTCAAATATCACTTCCCACTTACATGGAATCTGGAACATCCGCAGATTTGCAATAGTTGGCTTAGAGGTACAAAGACATGTCGACCCACTGGGTCAGCTGATACCTTTCATTCTCAGACGATGGCTTCAGAGCCAGAAAGCTGTTTAATTTTTTCCCAACCACATATAGAGGCCTCTTATCCGATTCAGCTGGCATGAAGGAAATGCTTTTAACGGGATAAAGTTCTTGCGCATTCAGATGGCTGCCAGTCAAACTGCTTGACAGATGACGCCCACTTTAGTGTGTCTCTTGATTGTAAGCAGGCAGTTTGAGAGACAGGAATGGGAAGGGTGGGTGACCACTACGCCAGAGGATTTGAAGATCTGCGTTTTGGCTGCATGGCTCTTTTTAAATGCAGGCTTTTCTTTTGAGGCCCCAGTGAGAAGCCCAGTAAGTGAGGGAAGCCAGAGAGCGAGGGAAAGAGAGAGAGACAGAGAGGGAGAGAGAGAATAAGGGCTGTAAAGAAACAACCAATACACTCTCAGATAACCACCTCCTCCCTCCTCTTTCTCTCACTTGCTCTTTAACCATTTTCTCGCCTCTTTTTCTCCACTCCTTCACATCCACTTATATCCTCTGCAGACAGTCCACCCCCTCCTGTTCTTCTTTTCCCTCTCCTATCATCAGGAGAGACTGCCTTCCTCCAAGGGAGAGGTGTGAATAGTGAAAAGGTCAGAGAGCGGGGTGAAGGAGAGATGATAATGAGGCCTGTTAAAGGTTAGCACCATTAGATCAACAGTGTTTGTCTATGCTTCAAGCTCTCCGCTGATACGCTTCTGATGACACATGATGCTGGGCATTTCCCCTATGTCCTTTCACACCTTCCCATCAAAGCCTTATTATGCTGAAGGTTATCTTCAAAATAGAGCGCATATAAGAGATTACCTATGGCATGAAGACTCTACTCCTTTTTAAGGCTTTGTGGTTCCATCTTTTCTACCAATAATTTCCTTCATACTTTGTGCAGTTCTGTCAATAAAACTCAATGGGTGATATTAAAAGACAGACATTTTCTTGACATAGTCGTGACTCAGAGGATGATTTTTCCTCTCTGATTTTATATGGACAAAGAAATTCAACAGAGCTGTTATAAACCCCTTATTTAAGTCAAAATTGTGAACATCCAGCTTCTCTACCAGATCATTTCATTTTTGACAGGCCCAAATAGAAGAGAATATTGTTAATGTAAGTGTGTCATGGTGTTCTGTGCCTGAGGGTGGTTTGCAGTGTTTCACGGTGTGTTTTGAGTGGTGTGTAGTGTAGTGTTTCACATGATTGTAGTGGTGATTGGCACACTTTAAATGAGCACTTAACCAGAATCAGAATCAGAATCAGAAACAGATTTATTGTCACGTAGGTATGCGCCTTTATTGTCACGTAGGTATGCGCCTAAGCTGTTTTTGTGGGGTGAGGTTTTGGTCCTGATGGACCGCAGCCTCCTGCCGGAGGGGAGAACCTCGGAGAGTTAATGACCCGGGTGGGAGGGATCGGCTGCAATCTTACCTGCCCGCCTCAGGGTCCTAGAGGCAAACAGGTCCTGTAGAGATGTCAGATTGCAGCCAATCACCTTCTCAGCAGTGCGGACAGTGTTGGGAAGGATACTTTCAAAACGTATTCCGTTACAGAATACAGAATACATGCCCAAAAATGTAATCTGTAACGTATTCCGATACATTAACTAATCTGAGTATTGTATTCTGAATACTTGGAATACTTCCACATTGAATTGCATTTTATAAGTGTAGGAATGCGGCCATCAAATCCTGCTTACTAAACAGGCCTATTCTGGTGTGTTCTACTGTTCCAACTAGCTGAATGTGTTGGGCCCAAGTCTCCCTGAAAGTGCAATTTTATTGTACTGTAGGCTAATTATAATTTGCTGTAGAGGAACAAAGACTATAAGACCATGTTAACGCGAAAGAGGTTTTACTTGGTTAAAGTAGCCACAATTTTCCCTTTACAGTTTCTTTATTCTTTATTTTCTCAGCTGTGAAAAATGACACCCTAAAAACTGTCCATCAAAACAAAATGTAAGCTCAAACTGAATGAGATGATGGCAAATAATATCATTTTTTTAAACTATGCAATCAAATATAATTTTGCCCACATGAAACAATGGTAAACTCAAAAACCAATATTACTTCTTGGTAATATAACAACAAAGGCTAGCAGCAAAAACCTATTCAAAATGTCAAAGTTGTACGGAACATAGGGTGACAAAAGGTGTTGCTTTTATACTAATGTCAAATGAAAAAAGATAACAATTGATTTAACACAGAAATGAGGCTGTCAATTTACATGCATTGCCTGTGAATGCCTGTGAACCTGAAGACCAGTATGTTTTGAGCCATTTACCTACATATTTCACCCACCTAGCCCAGGTGCGCAGGAAGGTATTTTGAGTGGGGGTGCTGCGGTACTGTCGCTAATATAAAATACAGTATTTACATGGGGGGAAAATATGCTTATATATACACAATATATAGACTACGTGTTGCATATGGAAAATAAAAACTTGGACATAAACTTGAACACTCTCGGTCTCTCGCTCACTAGCGCTCGCTCACACACACAAAACAAATCGAATTGGCCTATATATATCGGTTGCAAACTAACACTTTTTTTTCCACGACATCCGATCACCGAATATGTCATTAACACAGAGTATTAAATACGTCTACGTTAAGTATTCTGACTTGTACTACTTGACTATAATAAATCACCAGGTATACGCAATGTCGGAGTTAATTTGAATGCTTTATTCCTCATGCCGTGCATGGTACAATCTTCAGGTTTCCGGTTCAATTGCAATTGCATTTCATAATACAAGTCCTGCTTTTGGCAGTGCTAAACATTTCATTTCCATTCAACAAAAATGTCAACATATATATTCAAGGGCACATATCGGTAACTGTACAATCTTATGTCGTAGTGACAGTTTAAAACACTGTGGGCTTTTTTTCTTCATGTGTGCAGATCACCTCTTGCATTTTCTTAACAAGTTTATAGAACAAATTACTTGAATAATCAATAATGGCAGTGCTAAACATTTCATCTCCCTTCAACAAAAATATCAACATATATATATGATATATTCAAAATCACATAACTGTATAATCGTATGTCGTAGTGACAGTTTGACACGGTGTGGGCTAAACGTTTTTTTTTTTTTTTTTCATGTGTGCAGATCACACCTGTGTCCTGAGATACTGTGAAGGTAACAATGATCAACATTGTAAGTGCGAACTTAGGTAACAGTACCTCTACAAAAATAAGTAAACTGTAGGATTTTGATGAATGCAACGTCACGTAGCGTCAAGTGATAGCTTGTCATGTGGTTGGTGAGTTGATTGAATGATAGGGAATGTGACACCTGGACCCAAAATATGATGTTTCATGGAGAGGACTGTTTGTGCTCGCTCTCTGACAGGGAATATAAATTGGGGCAAATGGACTTGATTTAGGCTGCTAGGAACTGACGTGGGACGCTCGGAATCGGGTGGAAATAGGCGATTGCATGTATTTGTGACTGTGTGTGTGTGTGTGTGTATTCGGGACACCGGGAGAGAACCGCTTCTAAAACATTCCCCCAAAACCTACACACGATTTCCAACACGCAATCTAATCAGTTCTCTCCCCAAAATCCCCCCCCCACACAGACAGTTAATGAAAACACGTTCAAACGATGGTCTAACGTCCCTCCTTCTGGTAGCCATTGAGACCATCCCGTCACTGCAACTTCAGTCCGTGGGCACCGGCGTCCCGGATACACACACTCACAAAAAGAGTCACAAATACATGAAATCGCCTAATTTCCACCCGATTCCGAGCGTCCCACGTCGGTTCCAAGCAGCTTAAATCCAGACCAATTGCCCCAATTAATATTCCCTGGCAGAGAGCGCGCACAAACAATCCACACTCACTAAACTAATACCACAAACATGACAATGCCTAGTAGCCTACACGGCCTCGCACGGTCCAAAAAGAGCCTCACAGCTCAAAAGGCCAAAGTATGTCCTGGCTTTAGTGGCCTGTTTGTATAGACCCGCTATTTTTGCCCGAGTATCACCCCTGGTTGTCTTGTCTTGCTCTAGCATCTTCAGTGTGTCCAAAAGGGCTGTATATGAGGAGCAAACCCGTGAAATAGCCCGTGTGCGTACGACCCATCGAGTTGGACACAGAGACAGCAAGTTGCAGACCACCTCATCATCACCAAACATAGACTTGAACAGAGTCTTACGCTTTGACGACTCCCCGATCACCACTGAAACACCCCGTACGAAGTTTAAAGTGTCTGCAACAACACGAACTTCCTTTGCCACTTCTTGCAACACCAAATCCAACGAATGATTACTGCAGTGCACGTAGAGTGCATTTGGACACTGCTCTTTCAGCTTTGCCTGAACGCCTGAGATGCGGCCCGACACGTTAGCAGCGCCATCGAAGCAAAATCCCTTCAGCCGATCCAGTGGCAAATTCAAGCGCACAAAAACATCTCTTATGCATGAAAAAAGTGTTTCTCCAGATGAATCGGGCGCATTGTAAAATCCAAGGAACACATTCACTGCCTCGAGATTTGAATCAACATATTGGAGACTACATGAAAACTGCTCTGATGAACTTACATCGGTGGTCCCGTCTGCAGTCAGACCATAGAAATGATGCTCTCTCGCCTCGGAAACAATTTCTCGTAGAACAGCGTGAGCGAAGAGTTCCAGGATCTCGTTCTGAATGCTGTCAGACATCCAGTTGTCTCTTCGCTGTAGCCACTCTCGGGCTTTTGGCATTGCATATGTCCGCTCCATCATAAGATTCCAGAGCACCCCATCTCGGTTGTTATGGCCTCTTAACGGGAGTCCTTCACGGCCGAGGAATTTGATCGACCTGAATAGCAGTTCTAAGACTGTTCTGGCAGTGTGTTGGTCTTTTTCCACTATTTCTGAGAGGAGAGCATTAATTGGGATATTGTTGAGCGAAGCAATCATTCTAACAGACTCAGTGTGTATATCAGACAACTCGTGCTGGCTAAATTTTGTGGTGGCTTTACGCCAGTTACAAAAGCCTCCTACTACGAATGCGTGTGTCTTTCTATCAGTGTGTCTTAACCCCTTCTCTAGGGCTTTGCAGCAGGTGAAGCAAAGAACGGCGTCTTTCTCAATAATATAATTCAACCATTTCCACTTGCCAAACCAGCTTTTCTGAAATGACCGCTCGAAGGTCTCGGTTCCGATTCTCCTCCCAGGAAAATGTATGTCTGGACGACACGGCTCGTCAAATCCATTGACGCTAGCTGTAGCAGATGGCTGCGGCTCCTTGTCAGTGTTGGCTCGCTCGTGTTTGTCAGTAGCATTGTTAGCCGCTGAAACGTTTGCTGCTGTCTCTTCAGTGTGGTGGTCGTTGACTGAGGGCAAAGTAGATGAAGGTGCTGCACCATCTCCATCTTCTAAAACTAGCTCGTTGGTCCTCGGTATTTTCGCATTTTTGCTGAAAAAATCTAAAATTCTCTTTTGCGCCATTCTGTTCGTTCACGTTCTTCTTTATTCTTTAACAACTTCCGCAAACCCTGTGAACCCGCGAAACCCCATATAGCAAGATCTCCATCATGCCTGTTATAGCTAAAAACTAGCAAACACATTTTTCCCACGTCTATTTTCGTCCCCAAAGCCTAATTATTTGTTATATCGTTTTAATATATATATATATTTAATATATAAAAATTAAGAACAACTTTTTTTTTTTTTTTTTTCCTGCAGCTAGGGGGTGCTGCAGCACCCTCAGCACCCCCCTTCCCGCGCCACTGACCTAGCCTACTGTACATGTCAACACACCCCAGTAAAGTGGGGTTGTATCTCAGCAGGAGAGCCTGCTCAAAGTGCTTAAATCTGTCATTTTGTTGCGATGTGGAAGCCGTTGAAAGACTGTGATTAGCCCTGTTTGACATGCTAGCTAACGTTAGCTAAAATTAGCCTGTGTTCGCTTAAACTGAGGTTAGATTTTTGAAGAAGCATCTTAAAGTAAGTTTATTTTGAATTAGCCAAGTGAAGCTGTAGTTTTACTGGTCACCGGGGCTAGTAAATCAGCACATAGGAGAATGTAAAGGCACACATATGGCTGATTCAACTATGTTATAGCAAGATGACCAGTTAAACTAGCAGATGACTAATAAAAAAATAAACTTACTTTTAGATGCTTTTTCAAGTTGGAGGTGGAGTCTTTCGAAGCTGAAAGGAGGTTGCACAGTTATATTCCGTCCTCCCTTCTCTTGCTTTAACATGAAATGCTTATTAAATGTCCAGGATAGAAACGCATTCCTACCCTGGCACCTGCTCCTCTTCAGACTGATCACGCAAATAACATTTTCATTCGTTTTCATGTTGGGGCTTCTGGGAAATGCATAAAGTTGCCTTATTTTATTTAGAGAGTGAATAAACTTGTGAAAAAGAGAAGTACCGTCATGTATTCCATTGATTTCAACAATGTAACTGTATTCTGAATACCATCGATTTAAATTGTAACTGTAACGGAATACAGTTACTCGTAATTTGTATTCTAAATACGTAACGCCGGTACATGTATTCCGTTACTCCCCAACACTGAGTGCGGATGATACGCTGCAGTCTGCAACACAAATCTTTTCTATCGCACGTGTGTTGCATGATCACTAATTGATCACAGGTGAGTAGCATTATGCAACTCCCCTCTCTAGGTGTTTCCCATCACAATGTTTCAATTTATACCCCTGTCCACAAGCTGTGTCTGCGAATTAAGGTTGGTGGTTGAATCATGATATTCCTTGGTGTTGGCTTCCTATACTGTCTCTGTGTATGATTCTTATGGTGAGAACTGTCTGACGCTCTCTGTCCGCGAATTAAGGTTGGTCCAGATGAGATGGTGGCTGAGGACTGCAGGCCATTGACCCTGTCCAAGCTGTGCCGTGACTGAGAACCAGAGAACTAGCAAGGGCGTCTTGCCTGGCCGTGTCCCGAGTGAATGGGACTGACGTGCACGGCGCTGCAACAATTACAGACCTACCTGGACACCAGACAGACCCATTGAACTTTGAGTGCTGGCACTATTTTAGATACGAGCATTTTAATGTTTTGTACCTCTTGTTAATTCCCTTGTGTAGCTTCTAAATAAATCTATTTATTATAAAGAACAGTGTTGTGGTTTCCCTTGCACGTACTCTGATCTTTCGTCCGAGCCTCAACCTCCCTTTTAGGTTGCGTTACATGAGTATTTGAGCTCTGAATGTAACTCTTTAACATCCTTTGAACACTGCATGTGCTTCTTTTTGACTTCACGGCACATTTACTGACAGTCTTACCTCGGGAGGGGAGAAGATCATATGCAGTGGATCAATGTGTCTTCTGAATGGATTTCAAAGATGTGCTTCCTCAGTTCAACATACTCACAGTGAGCAGCAGTAAACTGTGTGTGTATGTGTGTGTAGTATGTATGTGTGTGTGTGTGTGTGTGTGTGTGTGTGTGTGTGTGTGTGTGTGTGTGTGTGTGTGTGTGTGTGTGTGTGTGGGTGTGTGTTATCTAGATATAGCACTGGCGCTCCTTCTCGGGCCTGTCAAGGGCTGCGGTCAATCCTTAATTCTACATGAAACATGAAATCAGGCTACTAGAACCATCTAGAAAAAAAACAACATGATCAAAGAGGTTCCCAGAAACGATTGTTTTTCACACAATTTTCAGCAATGATCTCTTCTCATTTTCCAGTCTCTACTTTTATCTTTTGTTGTTCTATGCCCCGATACTATATAGATGTCAACTAAATGAAAAGCAATCAGAAGGACTGAACCAGGAACAAACAGAGAGGAGGAGACTTCGGATGCTGTGGTGATGATAATGACAACAACGTTTTTTCTTGATGATAATAACAGGTTTTTTTCCCTGCGATGCCGTTCTAGACATGCATCATGGGTGATTTCAAATTTGTCTGACGTGCTCCAAAGCTACCTCCTTCAAATCTTTCCAACCAAATGTTCTCTCAGTTCAGAGAAGCTCATTTTACTTCAGCAGGATCTTGGAACACTGATAACATTCAGTGTGAGGCCCTTGGAAACGGGGGAGGTTTGTCAGTGATAGGCACTCTTGGAATGGAAGCTGTGATTATGCTAAAGAGCAGGCCGATTCAAAGAACCACAAAGAGATTAGTCAAGAGGACTAAAAAAAATATGTGTCACTTTGTCATTCAAGACTAAACTTCTAAGAGCTGCGCTAATAGGCATCTGCTTATAGAGAGTAGCATCTTAAGAACTGCACTGAGAGCACGTAGTTGACATTGAACATTTTAAATATGAAGTAATGTTCTATTTCCCCAGCGCACACCGATTGAGCATGTGGTTTGAAATGGTTGGAAGGTTTCAAATCATAAAAATTACTAAACTACAAAAAGTCGCTTTTATATTGAATATCTGTTGCTTGGACGTTCTGCCTCAATTTCTAAAACTTTCAAATGTTGGGCACTAAGTTGCATAGCATTGGTTGAAAAGGAATGGAAAATGGGTCGAAATTGGAATTGGAGTCATATTCCTCTTGTTGTGAGCTTCTGAAGTGCTTTTATTATTATAAGAGCTTCCATAGTTCCAGTGAGTACAGTTTACAGACCACTATAGGTCGTCCTCACCCCAAAATAAGAGTGCTGAAAGCCAAGCCCAATTGCCCTCTGCTGCCAGTCACAAAAGTAATTTGTTCCCCATGAAGAACCTATCATGCGAGGTCAGTGAAAGTACAGTCTCAAGCTGGAAGTGGAACAGCAGGACACATACATGCCCCCCCCCCCCCCCAAAAAAGAAATATTTCCGTTTCAAATAATTGGTAGCAAATGATGAGCTATTCACAACCATTCAGACAGTAAACGAGGACAAAGAACAGAGAGACGCCAGACGAAAGACGAGTGATATAACAGTCTTGGTCTAGTCTTTGAAGGGCCCTCTGAGGCTCTATTTTCATGTTCACTGTGTCCTCGCCCTTAAACTGTTGCCTGCTCAGGTATCATATAAAGCCTGTCTAGCCTTTTCATCTGACAACAGCACTGTCTGAGAACACATCGGACATGACCAGTCTGTCACATAAGCACAAACACACATACACACAGGCACACACAAACACACACTCTCAGTCACACACACACAAACAATGATAGTAGACCGAGAGCTGATTGTTCAGGTCACCCATGGAGACATCCATCGACGAAGAACATGCCTAATGAAAGTCCCCTAGGGGGGGTAGGTTTGTTTAAAAGAATCAGTAAGAAGTTTTCCTCTGAAATGAAAAAGATAACCAGCTACAACCCAACAGACCTGCCTTGCAAAAGAACTGTTGGCACTGTGCTGTATTTTGACTAGATATTGTATTGTAAAGGGTTCCCAATGTATAGTGCTTTTCTTTGCCTTGGCTGTTTTAGAAAAATGTTTCTCAATAACATTATTAACAACTGATCTAATCATAACTTACTGGGATAATGGGATTGTGCCATGATTTAAAAATGTATTCATAATACAGGGGGATGAAAATGTTGTGTTGACAAAGATTCCTCCATGGGGTGCTTCTAAGACAGACAGCACCTTAATGAGTGTAACCATGGCGTCAATCATCATCTCTCAGGTGTTAAACACATGACCTTTGTGGATCTATTTCTACCCAGCGGGCGTCTTATCCTCACATTAATACCCTGCAGGCTGGCACAGTCTTAACGAGGGGGCGACTGAGACTAGTGCAGCGATGACGGTCGTCTCCTGGAATAAATCACCACCCAGAGAGCCCCCATAGCAGCAGCAACAGGGCAGGGCCAGCTGTCTCGCCTGGGCCACTGCGTCTTCTGCCTCCAACAATGTTAATCTCATGTCAACCGCTTGTGTTAACCTCTGCCGCTTAATACCTCACACAGAAATGAGAATCAACAAGAAGAAGAAGCAATTAGAATGACCCTTGGTCGTTGTCTTGCCTATGCAGCTATTTTTACCTGTACTTGATGAAAGCTAATGCCAGCATCTCTCACGCATCTGCAGCAAAAGACCGCTTTCCACGGCCACACTTACAAATACCTCAACTTCCTGTCTTCTCACTACAAAAAAATAGAAGTGTCACGCTAGACAAGGAAGGGCAGTAACAGACCATCCTTCCCTTGCTAATGGTCTATAAATAATAACCCCCGCTGTGGGCCACACTTGAGCATTAATTAGCATTGCTACTTAAGACGTCTGGATGATTGAGAGCGGAGTTGAGGGTGTTGTTCACCTCCGCACAGACTGGGCGCAGAGGGAGTAGCACAGCACCTCGTTAGCGCAATCGCAATAGCCGCGTGGGAAGCACATGTAGCGTGGAGGGGCTACACTAACCACTTCAACTGCTCCTGATAGGCTCACCTAATCCTCTGTGCTAATAGCGAGATTTGTTCAGCCATTGTTAAGACCCACGGCACACTCAAAGGGAAAAGCTAGAGAGAAAGAGCAGGAAGGAGAGATAGATAGAGTGAAACAGAATGAGACGGAGAGAGAGAGAGAGAAAGTGAGAAAGAGTGGAACTGGGCTTCAGAGGAAGCGCAGCAAAGCCTGAGTAAGCTGCAGGAAGATTATCCCTGGCCTGAGGGGGTGGATGGTGGGTGGTGATGTGGGGGGGGGGGGGGACAAGCTGACATTGATAAAAGAGTGCCTGGTGAAGTAGTGTAATGAAAGGATGTAGGGGCGAGCGCTTGACCTTTTGGCCACTGGAAATGTCTCTCATCCTGCCCGGCACCGAGGGGTCAGACGGCCGCAGCCAGACACGCGCGGACGGAGCTGCAGCGAACGCAGAAATGCAGCACTACAACACACAGAGGGGAAATGGCACAGAGAAAGACAGAGAGAAGGAAGGAAAGAAAGAAAATGAGAACAATATTTTCTTTTCTGAGTACAAACCAGGCCTGAGAGTTGGTGCTTTAGAGTCTCTAACACTATGGCCAGAGCTGAGGAGTCCTTCAGACAGATGACCGCCTGCTAGCTGTACGCGTATGTCACACCTTATTGTCTGAATGACCAGGACCGTGAAATACAAAAAAATCTGAGGACACATAGGTGTTCTGTCATACAGTGGCTGCTTCCATCCAGAGGCGGTAATGGAATTGGTGGAAAGGTTCCTTGCACTTCAACCCCTGTGTAACCCCCGAGCAAAAATACAAAGGGTGAATACAAAGTGGACATGGAAGTTCGTAACTTGGAAAGAAATTCCAAAGTGATATAATTACATAAATATAGGAGAGGAGAGAGGAGAGCAGAATCTGAAAGTGTGTGAAAAGTGTTAAAACTCACAAAACCACAAAACTCAGAACGCACCACAAACAAGTGTCATGACCCCCCCCATTCTGTATTTTTATGTGTTTGTGTGTGTATGTGAGAGAGAGAGAGAGAGCGAGTGTGTGTACTCCGATAGGGTTCATTACATAATCATCAATAAGCGCTGGATTGATGAACACTGCACTGCGCCTGCATCAAACCATATAATAATAAGTGCCATTATGTAGCTACTCTATTGGACATTTCTTACAAGATACTCACAGGTGTACCACGTGTTGTTGTGCTTTATCCAGAGATGTATATTTCTTCACTGAATTGCAATAAAGCTGGAATAACAAGACTCTGGAGAGCTGATGCAGAGAAACAAGACTATAACAGAATAAACAGTGGATCTGATTAATGTTGACCTCTCCAAAGCCACTGCCCCGGACTGCTACCTTGACGTGGTGGGGCGGCTTGCGTGCTTCAAGGACCCTGTGAGCTATATCGACGGGGGCTTAAAGCCCCTGGCAGGTTCAACCAAGCCGGACAGGTCACGGGCGAGGGGTCTGACAAAAAGCAGCACTGGTCCTTCAGGTTGGGGGTTGGGCGTGGGGCTAACAATCCCATCCCGGAAAACAACAACTGTTACAGAAACTGCAACACGAAAACCACAACACCTGGGGTCCAAAAGAAGCTCTAGCAAGAACCCTGGCACTATGACGGCAGCAGATGAAAGCCCAGCTCGGGAAATCGGCTGCCCGAAGATGAGTCTCTTAAGACCCCGAACTATGATCCGTCTTGGAGCATGGAATGTCCGAACCATGTTTGAAACATCAAAGACAGTGCAAGTCATCAGAGAAATGCAGAAATACAAGCTGGACATCCTTGGCGTGAGTGAGTGCAGATGGACTGGTTCAGGACGCAGGGTGACAAAAGAGAGCCCAACTATCCTTTTCTCTGGAAAAGATGATGCACACTCCAGCGGTGTAGCACTTATCACAAGTAAGAAGGCATCCAAATCTCTTATGGAGTGGGAACCCATCAGTGATAGACTGCTCAGAGCAAGATTTGACTCTCGATACTGCAAAATGACCATCTTGCAGTGTTACGCCCCTACAAAAGAGGCAGAAGAGGAGGCTAGGGACAACTGGTACGAACAACTACAATGTGCAGTCTCCAAGGTCTCACAGCATGACATGTTACTGATAATGGGAGATTTGAATGCCAAAGTTGGAAAGGACAATATTGGGAGAGAAGATGCTATGGGGCGGCATGGTTGCGGAATCATCAATGACAATGGAGAGAGGCTTGTTGACTTCTGCACTAACAACAGATGCAAAATAGGTGGAACCATCTTCCCACACAGGGACATCCAGAAACTAAGCTCCCCAGATGGACATACTGTCAACCAGATTGACCATATCATCATCAACAAGAAATGGCAACGATCTCTTCTGGATGTCAAAGTCTACCGGGGGGTGTATGTTGGCAGCAGTGTCATTGGCTTTAGAAAGAAAGGAGACAAACAATGGATAACATCTCAGACATGGACAAAAATTGATGAGAGGAGGAAAGCCAAAGACAAACTGATGAGTACAAAGTCGCCCAGGCTCACTGAACGCGCAAAGAAAGAGTACAGGGTGAAAGACTTGGAGGTCAAGAGGAGTGCCCGAAGGGACAAGAGAGCCTTTGTGGAGAACCTGGCAAGTGAAGCAGAGATGGCTGCAGCTAAAGGAAAACTCAGCACGGTGTATAGGATCACCAAACAGCTAAGTGGACAGAAAAACAACTACACTAAACTAGTCAAGGACAAACAAGGTAAACTGATAACAACTGAAAGGGAACAAGCTGAAAGATGGGCCCAGCACTTCAAAGAAGTGCTCAATGGATCAGAGCCAGAAGAGCCTGCAGACCCAGAACCTTCGGATGACATTGAACTTAACATAGACCCTCCCTCCCAAGCTGAAGTACAAACGGCAATCAAGGATACAAAGAGGGGGAAAGCCCCTGGAATCGACATGCTACATGCAGAATTGTTTTTTGGTGACATAAATTCACAAGTTAACAGGATTTGATCAGCGCTTTATTTGTTGGTGCAGTCTTAAGTTACCTAAGTTGGTTAGCTCGCTAGTTTAGACTTACTATGAGATGGGCTAATCAGGAATAAAGAAAATGTGTTTTTCATTCAATAAACTTCATTGAAGTATCTGTCGTTTGCCATTAACTTATGGTGGACATCACACTGCCAAGGCTTGTTCACTTTATCACCTTACGTCAATGGCAAACCTGATGGATGTGTAAATGCCTATCTCCTCAAATTGATACTATATGTGATTAATTAATCACAAAGCATGTAATTAATTAAATTAATTAAGTTGAATCGCTTCACAGCCCCAGAATAAATATTGTCTTGCTTGTGTGTGTGTGGTCTTCTGAATACTGATTGAACTTGTCAGGGTTTCAAAATAGAGTCTCTCCTCATCTATGTCATTCTGGGCTAGAGATGCATGTGAAATGAACAAAGAGTAAGAGTTGGACTTGTGCCACTGTTTTGTGCATTTAAAAGTTTCTTTCTCTTTCTTTTTTACTATCTATCTATCTATCTATCTATCTATCTCTCACTCTATCTATCCTTCTATCTCAGTGTGTGTGTTCATGCATGTGGCTGTGTATTGCTGTGTGTGTAACTGTGTGAGCTACAGTGTAAATACATGGGTGTGAGAGTGTACTTTTTCGCAGGGAGTTACATTGAGAGTGTCAATCAGTGCGGACACATGTGTCCAGTTTCCGAGCGTAGTCCAATTTCAATCGAAGATCCAATTCAAGTGACTCCCCAAATCTAGATTTCCTGTGTCCGACTGAAGTCCGACTGCAATCTGATGTACACCCCCAGATAAGTGATCGGATCACGCTGGAAATCGGACAACGCGCGCATGTGACTCTCGAATCTAGATTTCAACTGGACAACAACAACTTTTGCACGTGCTTGAGATCCTGCCCATAGACATACACATGCATCATATATGTCTATGATATGATAATCGCTGCTAGACGCTCAGTTCTTGTGCTCCCTCTCATTCACGTTGAAATACTGAAACCGAAACTGAAACTTTGAAACTGAAACGCAACTGTTTTGGACAGAACGCACTAATTCAGTGAACAAATATTTTCATATTACTTTTCCACCACTTGTTAGTCATGTAATCTATTCATATGGATGTGAATCAATCAATACTAATACAACTTCAACCGTGGTGTTTTTGTTTCATTTCACAACGTATTTACTGTATAATCAACGGTAGCAGATGCCCGCTTGTAAACATTCCACATTTGATTTGAACTGGATCTGGATTTGTCACTGCCACGGGCAGAGAGAGAACGAGTAGATGTGTTGGACAGGGGTTCTGACCTTGCTCATTCTGTCTTTTTGCATTCAGGATGACCACAAACACCATTGTTAATGATTAAAGCAGTCTACCAGTATAGCTAAGAGCTTGTCCTGCTTAAAGTCTCTGATCCAACTGAACACTTTCATCTTTATGAGTGTGTGGGTGTATGTGTGAAAGAGAGAAAGAGAGCATAAACATCTATATTTACAGCCGAAATGCAATGGGATCAATATATTAAAATATGCTAAGAGTCAGTGATCATCTATCATGTTACAGGATGGATAGCTAAATAAATGATTATGTATGAATCTACAAATACAAAAGAGCCACAAAGAGAAAGAGGAAGAGAGAGAGAGAGAGAGAGAGAGAGAGAGAGAGAGAGATATCTCAGGCATCGTAAGCATTTCTCAGCACCAAAACTTAGATTAAGAATTCAACCCAAGCTCCTTTGAAACGAGCTGCAACCCTCAGTGGTGCCAGCAGTCAATCTCTCACTAGAGGCCCATACAAACAAATCTATCAGCATCAAACAGAAGGACATCCACTTCACCTCAAACTTTCTCAAAAGTTTACTCCCTTTTAATAAGCAAGCACTCTCTTTTTTGTTTTGTGACTATGTGAGCGAACACAGAGGCCTACCCTCCGGGTTATAAATGGCACCTTGTGTCTTTCCTAATGGGACGCATTCACGCTGTAATTGGGAGAATAAGATCACGACGGTGCGTCTGTCTGTGCCGTGACCTTTCATTTCCCTGGGAGCCTGTGAGATGAGGCTTGGTGCTGCTTTGCACTAATTAACCGGCGGCTCTATAAGGGGGAGAGACAGACAGACACGGCCCTCCACACTGTTGACGTCCATTAGGGTGTTTGGACAAGTTGCCGTCTCTTTTAGGGGAAATCAATCATCTGCCGACACACCCTGTACCCCCTGGTGGGCTTTCTTTCTTTTGCTGTCAGTGTCGTCCTGTCTCTGTTTCTCCTTCTTTTAGTATCTCATGCTCCCTCTATCTCTGTCCCTATACCTTTTTCTGTCTCTCTATACCTCTGTTCTCCTGTCAGTGTCTTTTGCTCCCTCTATTTCTGTATTTCTATGTCTTTCTGCATCTCCATAACCTCTCTCTCTCTCTCTCTCTCTCTCTCTCTCTCTCTCTCTCTCTCTCTCTCTCTATCTCTGTCTCTCTACCCCACACTCTCTTCATTCTATGTTGAATTATTGAAGTCTGACTGGGCTCTGCTGTCCTGGGGTTGTGTGTGACCTCGCTGGATGTTTCCATCTATTTGAGGTCATGTTGTAAACAGGCCCCGGGAGTAGGACAGAGCCTCTCGTGCTGGTTCCCATCGGTCCAGAGCGGAGGCAGGGCATGTAAGGCTGCATATCACCGTGGCGACTAACAACACCACTTCCACCTGAGTATGGCATTAAGCTAGTTGGGGGTAAACACGCTGGCATTTCTACTAGACTGGTTTGGACCCGAGACCAAACACCTTACCTGTCGGACTAGGTATGGGTAGGGACTTGAATCATCCTTAAAAGGTTGAAGAAAGGCAACAGGCAGTGTTACCGCAGCTATGAATGATTTGGTTGTTTTATACACATTTTGACGCAAAAATATATGCACAAATGCACACACTCTCACACACACAGAGATGAGCACACATACAGTATACGCACACTCACACAAACCAGAAGGAATTCTTGTATCGTAACTGCATCAGTACCTCTGTAATATGCTGAACGAGCTCCATTACGCTAAATGAAATTAGAATTATGCAGATGCAGCCTAATGACGAAGACAGGAAAGCAAGGCAAGAATGTCCATGAGATGGATGAGAGGAGTTGAGTTTGGATGAGAGGAGTTGAGTTAATTGGCTTATAAACAAGTTTGAAAGTCACTCCCTGACATAAAACCACAGGTCTACCCTTGTGCCTAAATACAGAGAAAGAAAGAAAGAAAGAAAGAAAGGAAGGAAGGAAAAAAAAGAACGAAAGAAAGACAGAAAGAAGAAGCTAGATGTATTGAATAGCAGGCTCATACTGATGTTTGGAAGCATTTCCAAGCCCGACAAGAGACGACTATAGTTAATGCCTGGAGCGAAGCCTCTTTCCAAACACAGTCTAAATTGTAGAGCTGTCTAAACTCTGGCCCTCTAGCAGCCACACACCATGAGACGCTACTTCAAACAAGCGCTTTGAGTACTGAGTAAACCTCTGTGTGCTCAGTAGGCACACATGTTTGCTTACTCGCACTGCATGATGCGAAGAACAGTGGAGTTGGGAGTGTTTTTTTTTCTGAACTAGTTGAATACGCGCACAATGTGTTTATCGCAGTTACGTGATGAGAATGCATGTCACTTACCCAAGAGACACAAGGTTTGTGCTCCTTATTTGCAGGGTGTGTGTGTGTGTGTGTGTGTGTGTGTGTGTATGTGTGTGTGTGTTTGCGTGTGTGTTTGCGTGTGTGTGTGTGTGTGTGTGTGTGTGTGTGTGTGTGTGCATTTGCTGCTCTTTAATTACAGAGTGTCCTCTCTGTGCTTTGTGCCTGGAACAATCATGTGTTAATGTTGGTATGCAGTTTAATAATGCCCTGCGACGGCAACCCCAATGGGTCACACTTACCTAGAGTGAAAGGCAATTGTGTGAGGTTCATGAAAAATGCATGAAAGCCCAGAGGCACTGGGTAATTCATAGGGAAATTCAATTATTAATGATTTTGAGAGTAAATGAAACCCTGCATACCCATAGGATGACAGACACACACTATAAAACCATGTATATTGCAGCAATTGTACACATACACACAGGATCAGCTGAACACTCTTGTGTGTAATATGATTCTGTTTCAGATGGGTGTGTCAAAGGCAGACTGTGCTCTACTTACTCTTCAGTGCATAGGAGTACATCATGTCAGTTGAGTCAGTTGAGAATGTTTGATCACACTTTACGTAAACCCAGGATCCATAAAGTATTATAAAGCCATTCAGGGAAGTTATGAAGTATTCATAACGCTTCATAATGATTTACATAAGTTTATACAATCAGTGGTGTAGTGGTCCCTGGAGAAGTGGGTATACTCTTCATTTTTTTAAGCAGCCCATACAGCACAGGATAAACGCCCTGTTTTGGGAAGTGGGTATACGCAATGCTGACTGAAAAATAAGTGGGTATACTCCGTATACCTGCGTATACCCTGGACAACACCACTGTATATAATTACTTATACATACTAATGACTGTACTCATAAAGCATCACAATCATATGGTATAAGCCCTTAGAGTATCAATATCAGAATGTATAATAAAGATTATTTTACTGCTTGAGGAGCCATATGTGATTCCTAACAAGCTTTCATAGAAATAGTTGTGTAGGGCTTATGCTACAAGATCATAACACTTTATGAGTGCAGTCATGTATACTTATAACTTCTAATATAGAATTATGTCTATGAATTATGAATAGTTTATACACATTTATAAATGTGTTTGTAAGGTTAGATGGATAATGAGTGTAAGTAGAGTGTTAAGTGTCTTTAATTAAAGACAATAATCAAAGGTGTTAACATGCGACCATATGTGTAACAGACAGGGTTACTTACCTGTGATCCATCCATGCAGGCAAAGAGAGAAAGAAGAAAAGCAGAAAGATGAATAATGTTAGAAAAGCAGAAAGATGAATAATGTTAGATGAATAAAACACTTACCTAAACAAATAAAATAATGTTTCTAAACCTGCTGTGATTACGTAACTCTGAATTCCTGAATTAAACATTACACCTCCCCAATGTTTTGCACAATATGAGGTCAGTTCCTGTGTTTTGTGTGAAATACATTGAATAAAACAAAAAAGGAAACAAATTATCGAGGCTATATTTATTATAGCTCTTTTATTATAGCTCTTCAAACTATTTATTGTTTACAAGTAAAATGTACAGAGCACCTCGAAAAGTCAACTAGATCTGCTTAGTTATATTCGTGCTCCTAGAGGTAGAGGGTTAAAATGTGTAGGAGGTTATGAAATTATTACTGTTTTGAATTAATGACCTGTGCGCGTGTGCGAGATAAAGAGAGAGAGAGTGTGTCTGTGTATGTGTTAGAGCAAGACTGTGTGTGTGTGAGTGTGTGTGTTAGACCAAGAGTGTGTGTGTGTGTGTGTGTGTGTGTGTGTTTGTTAGAGCAAGAGTGTGTGTGTGTGTGTGTGTGTGTGTGTGTGTGTGTGTGTGTGTGTGTGTGTGTGTGTGTGTGTGTGTGTG
The DNA here is from genome assembly GCF_963457725.1 of Sprattus sprattus. Lineage (NCBI taxonomy): Eukaryota > Metazoa > Chordata > Actinopteri > Clupeiformes > Clupeidae > Sprattus > Sprattus sprattus. The sequence continues at coordinate 8,976,336 of NC_137916.1, read as the reverse complement.
TGCTAGAGCAAGAGTGAGTAGGAGGACAATCCAAATGTATAGGAGGCACAGATACACTTGGGTGAACTTCTCAGAATGCAGTTCTCCTTTGAGACTTCCTTCCTCCCACGCCTCCTCCTCTCTCCTCTCCTCTCCTCTCCTCTTCTCCCTCCCTTTGGGCCAATGGGCACTCCAGAGAGGGGTGACACCTGACCCACTGTCATAGCAATCCATCTTCCCTCTCCTTCACTGACATCCCAGTGCCTGAGACTCATCTCTCATTCTCTCTCTCTTTCTCACTCTCTCTTTCTGTGCACATCTCTCTCTTCCAAGCCTAGCCTTTTGCACTCTTTCCTTCTCTCTCTCTTTCTCTCTCTCATCTCACTGCTATAGTTTCTGTGCATAAGACTGACACTTGGAGTAAGGCCGCTTCACATGACCTTGGGCCCTATCTTGCCGATCAGAAACGCAAGTAGGACGGCGCCAAGCGCAAGTAGCTGTGTGGGCGGCTCTATGGCGCAGTTGCTATTTTAACGGCGGAAAAAACACACTTGCGTCCAGCGCAAGTGTCAAAAGGGTTGGTCCAAAGGAGGTTACTCAGCCATAGGTGTGGTTTGGGCGTAATATGCAATAAACCAATCCGAGCGTCATTTCACATTCCCTTTAAGAGCGAGAAGCGCATAGTCCATAGCGGCTTGTTATTTTGATGGCGGAATTACCTGGTGGAAGACCGGAGAAGTTCACAGCCGAGGAGACCGACGTGAGATTTACACACATTTTTTGGCCATATATAATTACAAGGAAAATAAAGTATTTACCACTTGAGGAAATCATTGTGATATCCATATCCAAGATATTTTAAAAATAAGCATACATGTAGCCTACACATTGACCCAAATGATTCAGGTTAATTGAAGCTGCGTGACATTTGATTTATTGTATGGCTTTGTAAAAAGCCGGGAGATAGATATATATGGGGATGCGAGAAACCCTCCAAAAGTAAGCAAAGTCAAGCAAGCATGTCAAGATATTGCCGTGATTGTTTCTGCAACGGGGCACCCGAAAACGTTGCCGAAAACGCTATAATGACGTCCGGAGACGTGGGACATCCAAGCTGGAAGGTAACACACGTTCTCGTGCCTTCACGGGAGGTGGATCTGCCTCGACCCAGGATCTGACGGCAGCAGAGGACATCGCCACGTCTACCCTCACGCCTGAGAGCGTGCAGGGATTTGGGGGCATGGAAATCGGCACCCAAGCCAGTGCACCAGCTGACCAAACCCAAGGTACATAAATAAAGTCCACATACACAGAGATGAGTTTACAAGATTTATAATAATACTGGCATTAAATAAATGCAACAAAGCCATACAATAAATCAAATGTCACGCAGCTTCAATTAACCTGAATCATTTGGGTCAATTGTGTACGCTAGATGTATGCCTAGTTTTTAAATGTCTTGGATACGGATATCACAATGATTTCCTCATGTGGTAAATACTTTATTTTCCTTGTAATTATATATGGCTTGCCAAACAATTGGTGTAAATCTCTCGTGAAGACGACAGAAGTAAAGTGTAGCCTACAGGTCCTATACTGTGCGGGCAAGCACATGTGCCCCTAAAATAGCGTTCTGAATACGAGTTACAGACTTTAGACATTGCGCCTCACATTAGACCAGCTTTTTTTTGGTCAATGGCGCACGGCGCACGGCGTTGTTTTGAAACTGCAAAATACCACTTGCGCCAGAGAAACGCCTTCTCTGTTCCGCCCCCGCCCATGTCGACGCAAGTTCATTTCGAAGCGCGCCTCTGGAGGGAAAATCGCGCTGTGCGCCGGGTGCAAGATAGGAATGATACATGCGTCGGTGACAATGTCAATTGCGCTGGGTGCAAGATAGGGCCCCTTGACTCCAAAGTAATGCAATGCACATATTTACCGCATGATTCTAAGTAGAAACTTGCCCCATACGGGTGAAGGCACAAACACATGCTGTAAAAAATTGCTCATTGATCTAAATACATGAAAGGTGCATGGATTTTTCAAAGTGTGTGTTCAAACATTTTCAGTAATTTACATATTCTTGATATCACAAATATACAACTCATTATTGAGACACACGTGTCAGCCTATTGGAAAGCATGTGTAGTGATCTACAAATATTGTGTGCTGTGACTTTGATTTGCTGTGACCTTATCCACTGTTCACGTTTTGCATTGTTGTGATCTTTTACTTTCGTGCACTGCGTGAACTTTCATTGCATTGCTTAGACTATTTTGCTTGCACAAACTTCCTAATGAGGGCTGTTCATTACTCAATCATCTTCACCTCGACATACACCGGAATAATTACTAACCTACCTATAAACGTGATCGAGGGGCGGAGAGGAGGACTATAAGAAGGGGGAGAGGCCTTCATACTGGGACCCGCAGACCCCTGGCGGACGACGGCGGGAGAAGGAGAGGGTGACGAGCCGACCGTCCGAACGAAAGAAACGAAACGAAAACAAAACGAACCGAACCGAACCGGGCTGCAGGAGGAAGCAGGCCAGAACACTCCATCACGGGGAGCGGTATTGGGATAATCAATGCTCAACGTTCTCAAGCAAAGGGACGTAAGCATTTCTTCCTGTGTGTAAATGGTATCGTTACTGTGTACGTGGCTAAAGCGGATTGCTGATCCCTTGCCCTGGTTTTCCGAGGTCTGCTGTTGCCGTTACCGGAACCGAATTTACGACACTGACGAGGAATCAGATACCACGAGAAGCAACGGGCGAATATTCCAACGCTGACGATTACCATCGTAAAGGGGAGTACTTGTTTCATCCGAATCCCATTACATTGTTTTATTGTACCAGCCGAACCTTGATTATCGCCCTTTTTATTGTTGTTCATGTGACTGCGTGCTCCGAGAGGCCGTGACTGACGTCATTGGGAGTCTCCGGGGAATCCCTTCTTCTTGAGGGGGGCGCCGCCCACGACAAGCCATCCACACTGGACGGATCTCGGCCGGAGTGACTACAAGTGGAACCCAGCTGTGACCGCTCGAGACTGGCTTTTCATTGTGGACATCATAGTTATTGAAAGACTGCTTTTAAAGATATAGATTATCTTCAACCTTTTATAGCCTACCAAATAAAGTGTATTTATATTTATCTATATGTTGTGGTACTTCTATGTCCTGGGCATTCCTAAATTTAAGGAGGGGGTCATATGGCTGACACACGTACACACACACACACACACACACACACACACACACACACACACACACACACACACACACAGCCCCATTCTCTCCTACCTTCTTTTTGTCACTCTCTCTCTTTCACACACACACACATGAACGTTGAATAAGCCAATTTATAACTGATTGATAAATGTGATAAATGTTAGGCTATAAACCTAGCTGCCGTGCCAAGCAGCTTTTTCTTTAATTACCCATAAATGTTTAGGGTTACAATGTGAAGTCCCAATCCTTGGCTTCTCCAAAGCCTTTAATCCAGTCTGTAGAACATCATCATCACATACTCTCACACACTCCCAGCAGCTTGCTTTGCCCTCTGTTCAACACATACAGGCCACAGGTAAAATGGTTGGAGCAATCTGCTTTCACATGATGCCTGGAGAAAAGGGGCCTTGTCACACATGGATATTGACTGTCTCCATGGCTCCATGAAGGTCTCCATGAGTTGATGTATCTTAGCAAAAGCCAAACAGAAATGCACAGTATACAGTACGTATGATTGGATTGAGAGCTGGAAAAAGCAAAGCTGGCATATTCAAATAGATGCTAAATTACTTCTATTAACTCTATTCCCATTATGTGGGTCTTTGAGCCAAATTGAGGGCAAACAGAAATGTTAAAATATCAGTCACTCCCAAGAGCATGCAACTCAAAATTAGCTTCTTGTGTTACCATATATCAATGTAAATCATTAAAAGTTTGCAAAATCCTTTCCACTTTTGAGACAGTTCCCTTGACAAATAATCACTGCTACTGAAAGTTCTTCTCAACAAATTGCCATGCAGGGAGGTTTTCTCCTATCAAAACTAAAAATGTTGTCTTTCATTAAGCTCTAGAGGTGAGGTCAGACCATCACACACTAAGGGCCCTATCTTGCCGATCAGAAACGCAAGTAGGACGGCGCCAAGCGCAAGTAGCTGTGTGGGCGGCTCTATGGCGCAGTTGCTATTTTAACGGCTTTTTTAGTTTTTATTTAAACGGAGATTTACACCAATTTTTTGGCAAGCCATATATAATTACAAGGAAAATAAAGTATTTACCACTTGAGGAAATCATTGTGAAATCCATATCCAAGATATTTTAAAAATAAGCATACATGTAGCCTACACATTGACCCAAATGATTCAGGTTAATTGAAGCTGCGTGACATTTGATTTATTGTATGGCTTTGTAAAAAGCCGGGAGATAGATATATATGGGGATGCGAGGAACCCTCCAAAAGTAAGCAAAGTCAAGCAAGCATGTCAAGATATTGCCGTGATTGTTTCTGCAACGGGGCACCCGAAAACGTTGCCGAAAACGCTATAATGACGTCCGGAGACGTGGGACATCCAAGCTGGAAGGTAACACACGTTCTCGTGCCTTCACGGGAGGTGGATCTGCCTCGACCCAGGATCTGACGGCAGCAGAGGACATCGCCACGTCTACCCTCACGCCTGAGAGCGTGCAGGGATTTGGGGGCATGGAAATCGGCACCCAAGCCAGTGCACCAGCTGACCAAACCCAAGGTACATAAATAAAGTCCACATACACAGAGATGAGTTTACAAGATTTATAATAATACTGGCATTAAATAAATGCAACAAAGCCATACAATAAATCAAATGTCACGCAGCTTCAATTAACCTGAATAATTTGGGTCAATTGTGTACGCTAGATGTATGCCTAGTTTTTAAATGTCTTGGATACGGATATCACAATGATTTCCTCATGTGATAAATACTTTATTTTCCTTGTAATTATACAGTATATGGCTTGCCAAACAATTGGTGTAAATCTCTCGTGAAGACGACAGAAGTAAAGTGTAGCCTACAGGTCCTATACTGTGCGGGCAAGCACATGCGCCCTTAAAATAGCGTTCTGAATACGCGTTACAGACTTTAGACATTGCGCCTCACATTAGACCAGCTTTTTTTTGGTCAATGGCGCACAGCGCACGGCGTTGTTTTGAAACTGCAAAATACCACTTGCGCCAGAGAAACGCCTTCTCTGTTCCGCCCCCGCCCATGTCGACGCAAGTTCATTTCGAAGCGCGCCTCTGGAGGGAAAATCGCGCTGTGCGCCGGGTGCAAGATAGGAATGATACATGCGTCGGTGACAATGTCAATTGCGCTGGGTGCAAGATAGGGCCCATACTGTTTATTACACCTTGGGTATGTTAGAGTAAGGGCTTCTCCATTTTTAGCATGGAGTTTAGCACGTAGCATCTGGATGACACAATGTGGATTTTGAAAACAACAGGCCTTTACCCTCATGTACACACCCACGCAGACACAACACACCATGGCCATTATTATATGACCAAAAGAACAACTATAAAGAGTAGAAGCAGCTTTCCTCTTGGGGGTGAGTCTGTGTGGGCAGCCATCCTGCATAAATACATAGGGAGTTATATATTATATGGTTGTTTTTGTCTCCTCTTGCCTTTATTAATGTCTATCCAGAGATGGATAACAGTACCAGTCCCACCCACCCTCTATCAGGCCACCCCATCTACATCATTACACTGTGGCTATCTCTCAGCCTCTGGGACATGATGAGACAGGGCCCGGCCATGCTAATTAATTTTTCTCTTCCTTCATTTCACCCAACCGCAGGCTTTTCGTTTCTTTAATCTCCCTATATCCTCTGAAGTTTTACCCCCCTCCCAATCAGAATCCAAAATCATCTGACTCACAGGACAACGAGCGGGAGGGATGGACTGAGTGGTTTTGAAGCCATCAAAAAGCCATCTGCTGGTGACATGATACAGCTTTTTGGTGTTATTTATTTATTGGCGGGTCAGAGCTACTTTGAAAGAGATGACAGGATGTGACATGATTTTCTATAGCACTTTCAAGCATTATATATTTCAAGACGTGAGATATATTATGTATTTAAAATAGAACAATCGCTGTATATTAAAATCATTCTTGCAAGTTAGTAGCTTGTCATTTCTGGATGGGGCAAACTACTTCAGAAAGCCAATCGGATGAACTCTAAACGTATACCCCGTATATTCAGGGCTCGATGGAGTCCCAGGCCGCGTCCTCAGGGGGTGCGCTTACCAGCTTGCGGAGGTATTCACCTCCATATTCAACCTATCACTGCATCTGTCTAAAGTCCCCACCTGCTTCAAGCAGGCCACCATCATCCCCATACCAAAGAAAACATCAGTAACCTGCTTGAATGACTACCGCCCTGTAGCACTGACCTCCACCATTATGAAGTGCTTTGAGCGGCTGTTCAGAACCCACATCTACTCTACCCTCCCCAACATCCTGGACCCCTTTCAGTTTGCATACCGTCCAAACCGATCAATAGATGAAGCCATTGCCCTAGCAACACACACCACCCTCTCCCACCTGGAAAAGGGCAATATGTGAGGATGGGCCTCATATGTGAGGATGCTGTTTGTGGATTACAGCTCAGCATTCAACACTATTGTGCCTGCGAAGCTCAGGGGCCTGGGTCTTAAAACACCCCTGTGCAACTGGATCCTTGACTTTCTGACGAGCAGACCCCAGGTGGTGAGAATGGGCAACCGCACCTCCTCCTCACTGACCCTGAGTACCGGGGCCCCCCAGGGCCGCGTACTCAGTCCCCTCCTGTACTCCCTGTACACGCAGGACTGTGTGGCAACACACAGTTCTAACATCATTCTGAAGTTTGCAGATGACACTACCATCCTGGGTCTCATCTCTAACAACGATGAGACCGCCTATAGAGATGAGGTAAGGGGCTTGGTAGAATGGTGCCAAGACAACAACCTGTCTCTCAACGTCTGCAAAACCAAGGAGATGATTGTGGATTTCAGGAAGCTGCAGAGGGGGGGTCAGGACCCCATACATAATCGAGGGAGCTGAAATGGAGAGTCTCCAACTTCAAATTCCTCGGTGTGTACAACAAGGATGACCTAACCTGGTCCATGCAGGCAGGCTCAGCAGTCAAAACTGGAGATTTAAGAAGTTTGGCATGTCTTCTAAAACACTCACAAACTTTTACAGATGCACCACTGAGAGCATCCTCTCAGGCTGCATCACTGCCTGGTATGGTAGCTGGTCCGCTGCCGACCGCAAGGCCCTGCAGAGGGTGGTGAAGATAGCGGAGCGTATCACCGGCAGCCACCTCCCCTCCGTGCAAGGCATCTATAACACTAGATGCCTGAGGAAAGCACAAAAGATTTTAAAGGACAACAGCCACCCAGGCTATGGACTATTCTCATTGCTGCCGTCTGGTAGATGCCACTGGAGCATCCGAACACGGACTACCAGACTTACAAACAGCTTTTTCACCCAGGCTGTAAGGCTTCTGAATCAGCAACACTGACCCACTGAACAGTCGCCACCTCCACTTACTCCCTGCTCCCCGACTCATACAATTCACTTCCTAGATATATTTGCACAATTTTAAAAACATTTTAACTTATTTTTAACATTCCTCACTTCACACTTTAAACTGCTGATAGCCCTTCTACTCTTAATTGTTGAATGTTAATGTTATATGTTATATGTTTTATTGTTATAGTGTTATAGAGTTTTATGTTATTTTTTGGTATATGCTATCTGTATGACGTCTACTGCGTAGATGATGATGCTGGCCAAGTCGTAAGAATTTTGCTGTGCTGAAGCAATTTGGTACATGCAACAATAAACACACTTTGGCTTTGACTTTGACTACCTCACGTCTAGGTGGCAGACATGCAGACACTGGCAGACCTTGAGGCTGCATATCCTGAGGTACTGACTCCAGAAGAGTGGGAAAAGATTTAAGCAATTGGGTTTACAAACATAAATCTTCTAACGCTCGACTGGAAGCTGAATATTTTGAAGTTGAACATTGGAAGTTCATTTATGGCCCATGCACTATGAATAGAGACGTATTTTGGGGTACAAATTACCCAAATATGATAATCGGGAGTTCATTGAAAGGCCACATCTATTTATTGGATATAGCCTAGATTTTCATCACAACTGATGTCCTACTTAGGCTAATACACTGAGACGGTAGCCTGCAGTGTAATTTTCTGTAAATTGTCATTTTCATATTTAATTTATGAATGGAGACAATACCCTGTGCAACACAGAACGGTGTGACTGCAAGGAATAAAATGAGTAAGAGTAAAAATCAGGTGAATGCTGAATCATATGACTAAAAGAACTTAAGTTATATACCAGAAAAGATGTTCAATTCCCAGGGCTATTGGTTGGGGACTTCCCACAGTGGCCAATCCTCGCACTCTCACATGCAACTGTACTCATACCCAACGATTTAACCTAACCAATATAACAACTGCCCAAGATTTGATCTTGAGCAGCAGGATACAACAACTCCACAACTTGTTGGTGACATCCACATCACGCACTATATGTTGTACCCAGGATCCGTGAAGGCCCTCCTTCACAGTACAACAAGTCTAGTCTGTAGATCACAACTGCTAAACACAACATGACTGCCCGGCCAAAGAACCTGAGCAGCAGGATACAACAACAAAAAACAAAGCTGCCTTCATTAACATTCCACTGGGGGATTCAAGCAGGCACCTTCAGAAGGATCAACAGTGGAGTCTGATGTGCCAGACCCACAACAACAACAAAAACATCTCAAGATAAACCTCAACAAGATTTCACATATTTCAGTGTTAGTTCAGGTTAATTTACGATCCCAAGTAGTCTGTGAGCACTTCAGCATCAACCACTGGCTTGCTTTTTCAGTAGCCTCAGACAGTTCCTTTTGAGTGACTGCCCTCGAAAACCAAAATCCAACAGGAGTGTTGTGGTTGATTTAGCTACAAAGCCTCTAGCACCTATTACCACTGGTCTTGTGTGCAGAAATGAAAATTCAACCCCATCACCTATCCCTGCTGTCTGAGTTGGCCCAATTCATCCTTATACTATCAATAGCATCTCGGTTATGTATATAACCTCGGTTCCCTAAGCATGGGACCAGATGTGACGTATGGGAAATGACACTTTCATTGACCAATCGAAGCACTTTCTATTCACGCCGGAAGGCCAAATTGCGACAAATCACCGCACTGAGCCCACCCCCTCAGGTCCCCATATATTGGGGGTGATTACGTCGCTCACCCTCTGAAGAAGCATTTGAGCCTACCAGAAGAAAAACACGCACTGTGCACGCAGCCTTTGTCACATCTGGTCCCATGCTTAGGGAACCGCCTTTAATACATAAGGGGAGATGGTCACACAATTGATAAGCATATTCGCAGGCCGCATAGGATCACAGATCGCTCGCCTGTAATACGCTCTGCAGGAAACCAGGCTCCGCCACATCCAACATGTAGTAATTAATAAAGGTGTGGCGAGAGCTCCAGCTTGCAGCTTTGCAAATGTCATCCACTGAAACGCCCTTAAACAGGGACCAGGATGACGAAAACCCACGAGTAGAATGTAGCTGTGTTAGGCCGCAATACTACCCTATCCCCGGCAATCGAAAACTGAATGCACGACGGGCTGACAGACAGCACTTACATGTCACCGACGCGCTTCGCTGACACCAGTGCCAGGAGCAGCGCGGTTTTTAAAGAAGTAAACTTTAAGTCCACCGTTTCTAAGGGCTCGAACGGGGGACTCGTGAGCGCCGGTAACACAACTAGCAAATCCCAAGAGGGCAAGAGGCACTCTAAGACGCCTTATCCCAGCCATAAAGCGTGAAGCCAATGGATGATTACCGGGAGATTTGCCGTTAATGCCAATATGGCAGGCGGAAATGGCTGCTAAATATACTTTGATAGTAGAAGCCGCCTTTCCTTCATCAAACAATTTCTGTAAGAATTATAGGATGATGCCCAGAGCGCAATCAATAGGGTCGTGCTGACGTGCAGCGCACCATCGCTCGAACATGCACCACTTGAGCGTACACAGAGATCAGGTAAACGTTGCCCGAGCGCTCTGTATAGTATTCACCACTGAGTCCGACAGGCCTGATGCTAAGAGCCTGTTCCTCTCAGGAGCCAGGCCCTGAGCTGCCACAGCTCTGGTCTGAGGTGCCAGACCGTTCCGTGAGCTTGCGAGAGGACATCCCTGCGCAGAGGGAGCTCTCACGGAGGTTGCACTGACAATCTGATTAAGTCTGCTAACCATGGCTGATTGGGCCAATGGGGCGCTATTAATATCAGCTCTATGCCCTCCTCCTCCACTCTGCAGACTACCTGATGTAGAAGAGGGATCGGAGGAAATGCGTAAAGACGCATGCTGGGCCATTGCTGGCTCAGCGCGTCCACGCCTAATGGAGGGTTGTCGCCTCCTAGCGAAAACCACAGAGGGCAGCAGGTGTTTACTTTGTTTGCAAACAGGTGTACCTGTGCCCTGTAAAACCGTAGCCAAATCTGGTCTACCACCTGACGGTGAAGGCACCATTCTGCTGCTTGAGGGTTGCTCCTTGACAACAGGTCAGCTCCGTAATTGAGATGGCCTGGAATATGCACTGCTCTGAGAGAGCGAATGCGCTTCGCCGCCCACAGGAGTAGTCGGTTTGCCCAATGGTAAAGCGCAGGGGAGCGTACCCCCCCTTGGCGATTTATGTATGCCATGGTGGACGTGTTGTCTGTCCTGACGAGTACATGACGCCCGCTTAGTATGTGTATGAAATGCCGAAGGGCTAGAAAAATTGTTCGCAGTTCCAACACATTAATATGTGACGCGGCTTGTGTTGATGACCAACGCCCGTTCACAGAATATCCTTCGCATATCGCACCCCAGCCTTCCATTGAGGCGTCTGTGGTGACGATAACGCGGCGCGTCACTGTGCCCAGTGGAGCCGCTGCCGAGAGGAAATGCGGGGCTCGCCATACGGCCTAGGCCTGCCAGCATCTGCGATCCACTATTCCGCCGAATGCAAATCTCAGATATCTGCGATGCCTGGGATGAATCGGTATATGGAAATACGCATCCTTGAGATCTATTGTGATTAGCCAATCGCTCGGCTTTATGAACTGATTCAGACGGCGTGGAGTCAACATCTTGAACTTCAACGGCATGAGTGATTTGTTCAGTACACGTAGATCTAATATAGGGCGATAATTCCTCAGCACCCAGGGCGAGACTGCGCATGCGCGCCAGCTTAAAACGCAGTCTGCCAGCCTGGGAATTAAATTGAATCGGTCGGGTCCTAGCCCGCTCATAACCAATCTTAACCTTGATCTGTCCCCACTCCTAGGGAGGAGGGCAAGATCTGGGGTTTCCCCCTCATGGTTTGAATAAAAAATTGGTTTTGCGAATGCAATGAGTGCATCGCGGGAGGGGAAAAGCAAGCTTGTCTTGTGTCTAACGGGACAGTGTCGAGAACATGGGGATGTAATGCTTGTGGGTTTTCGCTGTGCTGGACATGAACCTGACATGAGCGCATCTGGCACACCACCTCTCCCCCCTTTCTTTTCAGGGGGCGGCGAACATCAGGGCGCCGGCTGTCTGCCTCGCCCTCTCGTACCACGGCGGGTGGGTTTGTGTGTGGCCCCGGTGCTTGTCTTTGCAGTTGGCTGCTGCTGCTGCCTATCGGGCTGGGCCGGCGGCCTTAATGGATTCTTATTCCAGCCGTGGAGCGCAGGCATCTTAGCTGGCGGAGCTTGGGATCGGAACCCACTTCGTTTCACTCCCTGGGCTGGTGTGGTTGGCCCTGATGTGGACTGCGTCTCGGAGCTGCTTGATCGAGGCATCCACGCCTGAAAAGCCTTGCGACTTTTCTGCTCTGCCTCAAACTTTTCGTTCATTGCCCCCACCGCTTCACCGAACACACCCTTAATGCTGACTGGAGCGTCAAGGAGTGGCGCTTTCTCCCTGTCAGAAAGCTTGGCCAGGGAGAGCCACAGATACCTCTGCGTCGCCACAGAAGCCCCCATGACTCGCCCCAGCCCTTGAGACGAACACCTGGTGAGTCGGAGGGACAGTTCAGTCTCCCTCCATAGATCCTCCACGGTTTCATCTTCCCCAAGCTTGGCTTGATAGCGCTGGAGCAGGAACATGCCGACTGCCCCGCAACTAAATAAGCCTTCTCGGCCAGAACTGCCATATGTCTCGCGCTCTTCGTGGGTAGCACGGGTTTCTGGCCGAGGCGCATCGTCGGGGAAGCAGGCGAGAGGTAACCTGCCACGGTGTCCTCCACTGGTGGGAAGGAAAGGTAGCCCTTTTCCTTAGCACGGTCCAGCTGGAGGTACGCCGCAAACCCCGGAACCAGAGCGCGCCCTGAGTAGGGGGCAGCCCATGAGGTTTCCAGCTCCTCGTGAACCTCCTCGAAGAAGGGTATTTCCGAGGCAGCTGACGGGGGTGGGCCACCATAGTACTCCCCGTCCAGCCATGCAGAACGCACGCTGGATGAGGGAGGGAGGGGGGGAGACCAAGCCGGCTCGCCGTCCTCCTCGCTACCTCGCGTAGCTGGTGGCCCAGGTTCTGGGAGAGCGCCGAAGGCTGCGTAGCCCGCGGCGCGTCTACCTAGGCAGAGCGCACAGCAGCGATGTCAGTCTCCCTTCTTGCGGGGATGACTACAGTCCTGGTAGAGCTTGGTCATCATTAATCTGAAAAGAGACACAAATTAGCAAGAGCTATAACAACATGGTACGTTGTAAGCAGTAGTGAGACGGCAAGTCGAGGACGAGCGTGGTCACCAGCTAGACAGCAGCTTGCTTAAAGCGTTGAATATCCTTGTAGCACTCAGAGCTAGTAAGGGAATTAATCCGCAACTCACCAACTCGAAAGAGTAAATAGCACACAAGAATAAAAGGATACGCAAATCGTGTAGAAGGGTTTTTCTGACGGTCTGCAGCCTCCAAGGCGAAGAAGTCAAAAGAGGGTGAGCAACGTAATCACCCCCAATATATGGGGACCTGAGGGGGCGGGCTCAGCGCGGTGATTTGTCGCAATTCGGCCTTCGGCGTGAATAGAAAGTGCTTCGATTGGTCAATGAAAGTGTAATTTCCCATAGGTCACATCGCAGTCACAACTGCGATAGGGAAGCAAATTTTGTAACATTTCCTGGGAATACAGCCTAATAATGCATTAAAGCATGCTCATTAGAAATGCTATGCCTTATTGCCTTACTATATGCATAATGCATGTTACCCTTCATAGAGTAATGTAGACGTGTCATGTGGACTTGTATGTGGATCCTGTATAATCATTTTGATGGGAATAGTTGAAGTTGTTGATAATTCTTGTGATCTTTATGTTATTAACGTTCCATCAGATAAGTCTAAAACGTGCTTCAAATACATGGTCACCAATGTTTTGTTGATTTACGGTACTACTTTCCTATTAATATTTTGAATGTGTCCTTATTTTGGGCTATTTCTCTTCCACTTCTTCTAGGTCTCTTTTTTATGCGGGAAAATAGCCTTATTTAGAAAATACAGTGGAAACTGCTGTTATTGCTATTATTATCATAATTACTAACAGACCTCAGCCCGATTTGCACAATCAATTTGTCTAGCTTTGACACTTTGCACCTATGGGAGAGAGAGAGATAGACACTTGCCTTTCAGTTACCAGGTAGTTATGCTTGAAATGCACTCTCAAAGCACAGGCCAGCCAGACAGCAGGCCCCTTGCCTGTCATCACTGTGCCATATTAAAGGTAGGCGTCACAGAATGCAGAATGTAGTGTTTGATTCCTATTCCAGCCTCTGAAGGCATGATTCATGGCATGATTTATCAGAACCTCCCATCTGAAGCCCCGTCTTTGGCAGAACAAAAGAATTGCAGGGGGTAGCGAAGGTTGCAGGCAACTGACGTCACACCAATCCTGCATAGTGTCAGGGTAACAGAAATGTACCACAAAACAGCCACTTACAGTCCATTTGCCCACAGGCAGCTAATCACCCAATCACAGTCGAGCACCAATGATCAAAAGGACACACCCTCTTTCATGTGTTTAAGTAGTAACCTCAGAGGACAGAGAATCAAACCTGAACCCTATCAGCCCATAACTGACTGAAATAGTTCTTCCCTGCGGAATGTTCTCGGAGTGCTAATGGAATTAAAGGGCACTCTCACACTCTTGTGATTGAAAACTCTTCAGAAGAAGATCTCTTGCTGGGAGTTTTTTAGTGACTGATTTTCACTGGTAATTTTCACAAATACTCACAAATGATCAAATGATCAAACCATTTAATAATGAATTAAGTAAATAATGAATAGATGGACAAATAAAAACATAGCAGTCTGCCTCCTAACCTCCTTGGGTCAAATCTGTCAGCTCCCATCAGACTGTGACACCAAGCCTCTAATGAGCTGTCTTGACATGGGTGACAGTACTTATTTGAAGTGTGGGGGTTCTCTAAGGGCACGTTGTACGTGTACACAAGCAACAAGTGCTGGATAGAGAGGTTGGGTTTGATGGATCACTCTGTGGTTGGGTTTGCAATTGGAAGGAAATCACTACGGTAGCTCTAAGCCAGTGAATTGTTAAGGACTTGACGCTTGTCTATATGTGAGTCTGCACCAGTGGCGGACTTTCCTACAGGCTGTATAGGCGGCCGCCCAGAGCGCCATCTAGAGGGGGAGCGCCAAATAATGTGCCCGAAAAAAGAAAAAAAAAACAATTATAATGTATTTATTTTTTCGGGCGGATATTTTGGCGCCCCTTTTATATCTCCAACCAATATTTTGACATTAATAAATTAATCTAACAGTAGGATAAAATGAGCCAAAAATCGAAAACGGAGGAGTATGTTCTTCATTGGTGTTGTCGAAACAAGCGGCATGCATGACTAGACAGGCCGGGCTACAGAACTCATTAATTTGCTCTCCTTACCGTTGTAAAGACAGGTGAAAGTAACGAAATTGCAACTTTGCGAGGTGCAGGCAAATGTACTTATGATGTGCAATACACATTAAGGGTTGCTACAATATGTTATCATGAAAACACTAATGAACACAGTATTTCAGAGATCAAACTGATTTTGGAGAAACAGTGTATAATGTGCAGATAGACAACACATGGGAAAACATTAATACAACTTCTTCAGGGGGTTATCAAACATTATTGTGAATGACAAACATTTACATGGATTTATGGGAACAGCCGCTCGACAGCACCTCGTCTGCTGCAACTAATTACAAAACAAACTTCCTCCAACAATGTCACATATGCCTACGTGCCAGGAGTGAAGCTCGCCTAGAGCGCCAAATGTGCTAGGGCCGCCCCTGGTGTGCACACACATTATTTGATATGAAGTTGGAGTAAACTACATATATATATGAAGAAAAATATGTGTCTGTTTTAGTGTATGACATCTCAGTATGCTTGTAGTTAGGGCAAGCTCTGTGTATGTGAGAGAGTATGTGACAAAGAAAGGGAGAAGAACGGATAGAAACAAAGAAAGAGAGAGAGAGAGCGCATCGAGGGCAGATGAACTCTGACAGGTCAGGTGACTTGGTTAATGGACACACTCTATTGTACACTTTAATTGTGTCCGGGGGCCATGTTTAAATTCCCTCTTTTCCCCCTACGATGTCATCCCTCACTTTTATCAACTCCCTCTTTGCTCAATCACATCTTTCTCTCTCTTTCTCTCTCTCTCTCTTTCTTTCTCTCTCTCTCTCAGCAGCCATCCTCCATGACTCACCCCTTCTGTCCATTCATTAGTGTGTCTCCATCTCAGACTCCTCCACATCCCTCCATCTGCCCATTCTCTGCTGTCCGATGTCTTTCCTCTCCCTTCTCCCTTCTATTTCTCTTATCCCTTTTTTCTCCCTCTCTCCTTCCTGTGGATGGAGAGTAAGTGTGAATTTGATGTTTGTATGAAGGCACCACCCTGCAGCTATCTGACTCGCTCAAGACACATTGTTGTTGCAACATGTTTGCAGATTGCCGGCACATTATCTGGTCTAAACTGTGTGCGCACTATGTGTGTGTGTGTGTGTGTGTGTGTGTGTGTGTGTGCGAGTGTGTGTGTGTGTGTGTGTGTGTGTGTGTTTGTTGGTATATGTGTGTGTTTGTGTGTGTTTGTATGTGCGTGAGTGTGTGTTTGTGTATGTATGTGTGTTTTTAGTGTGTGTGTGTGTGTGTGTGTGTGTGTGTGTGTGTGTGTGTGTGTGTGTGTGTGTTTTTTTTTAAAAAAAGCTGTGTTTAAGTTGGTGCTGCTAGAGGAGGATGTTTGTTCTGTGTTTCTTTTCCAGTGTGTTGATTTGCATCTATCTCCATATGACCAGTGAATGACCACAGCCCTCTGGCCCTTCCATGGGCTCCATGTACCCCCAGCACTGAACAGAGGGGTTCCTGAATAATGAATGCTACAGCTGTGGAAAGATACTCAAATATACTGAAAGATACCTGGTTCTACTGTTTAAATACATAAAAAGGCGTCCACTAAACACGAAATAACACAACATCTGAGGCAGTCTGTAAACAAAAATCCTTATGACTTCAGCTGCAAGCTGCCTTAAGGTTTTGGTTGCATGCTTCTTCAATCTCTTTGAAGGAAACTTGTGTGTGTGTTTGTGTGTGAGTGTGTGTGTGTGTGTGTGTGTGTGAGAGTGAGAGGCACAGTGAGAGAGAATCCCTTTAATTGGTTTTGGCTCTATTATGACCTTCGGAGGGATTAAATGTCCTTCCTGAGGATCCCCCCCCAACAATAGAGAGGAATTTAGTCTGAGTGTTTGTGTGTGTGTGTGTGTGTGTGTGTGTGTGTGTGTGTGTGTGTGTGTGTGTGTGTGTGTGTGTGTGTGTGTGTGAAAGATACAGCGAAAGAAAAGAGAAATGGAGAGAGTAACAAAAGGAGTGAAAACTGACTTATAAATAAACACTATTCACAGAAAGTCTCGAAATAAATATGCTAGGGTCATGGTCAGACTCAGGAAATGTACACTGTACCTGTAGTCTCTGGCACTTAGAACACACGTGTTTGCTAAATGAATAAAGCTGCTAAGTTCCCCCTTGAATTGCGAGGTGTAGTTCACATTTCACAGCCACACATTTTGTGATATACTGTACATATGATATTATATGATGTGATATATTTATGATGACAGTACGTTTTTAAGGTTGCAAATGTCCAGGGTTTTATTTGGTGTGAGATTAAAGAAGACTATTCAAAACTATTGGCATGAAATTAAGTTATTTGGATCCTAGCCTGAGACGGTACTGAGGTCGATGAATGGGCATCTGGAAAAACTATAAATCTATGTGAGGGGGGACACCAATAAGGTTTCGCCCTACGTTGCTTTCTTTCATAAATTACACTGGCAGGGATTCGCCACTGCCAAACATCAAGCAAGTGCCATAGCCAGACAGCTAAGGGCTCAGATACACATACGCGTCTTTTTTCAGGCAGAAACGCTTCAGTAACGCCTTGGCAAAGTGCGGCGGCCAAAACAGAAGCGGTGCGCTTCCCTGCCTTGCGCTGGAAAGTTGAGAATAGTTCAACTTTTAAGCGCACCTAAAAAACGCTTCAAAGACGCAACGCGTGGTGGAGAAGGGGCGCACGCTTTAAACGCGCCGTACCATAGGAATCAATGCATTTGCTCGCGTCCCGTTTTTACAAAAACGCGTATGTGTATCTGAGCCCTAATACGTTATAACTGACTAGTCCAACAGAAAGAAGGCCAGCTCGGCAGCTGACTTGCATCCTTTTGTTTCCTTTTGCCCTTGCCAACTAGTAAAAGGCAGTCTAAGACTGACTCTTGTTCGGTCTCTTGCTAGGATACTCTCTTTTTCTCTTTCTTGCTTCTTATCACAACGTCTTCCTCAGTTTCTCTGAGTCGCCTCTCCCATGATGACCATACAGAGAATACTGCACTAGCTTTTTTCATAGCTACCAGAAGGGTCTAGTTGATGTGTGAGATGATGCCACAAAGCATTACGCAGTTCTCATGAGAGGTAACACCAGGCATGCTGTGGCAGTGGCACAGACACCATCCTTCATATTACAAGTCAGTGTACCACCAAAATGATTTTTGCTGCTTTAAGACCCATCCTAGCAACATCTTAAATCTATTCCCATAATCATGTGTATCACATATGTTATTGTTTGAATCTTTGAACTAGAAAAGAAAAATGTTTTGAAAGGCAGTAGATCTAGCATGAGTGGCAGCTGCTCAAGCAGAATATATCTTACATAATAAACACACCTCTGAGGTGATTGCCGAAAACAGGAACACGTAAGCTTTGACTGACACAATCCCAGGAACAGCATGCGATTCAAAAAGGAAAAAGGGAAAAATTACCAGCCAAGACGATGTTGCAGTTGACGATAGGCATGGATGGTGATAAAACATGCTGAAGAGACGGTTGATTCAGAAAAAGGACAAAACGCTCTGCAAGCTTTCATACTTCGTAACTGTAAACTATAGATTTCCAATAAAACCATCAAGGCCATGAAGGCCAATGGACACAGATTGACGGAAATAATAACAAACTATTTTTTTTAACATGTCAATTTATGTGATTAAGTTGAACTATTTAGCACGGCACTACTTGTCAGCACAGCACTACGTATTATAGAATGTAGCCTACTTTATGGAAGTTGAAAGTACTGCTCCAGCCAAAACATGATTTGGCTCCCATTTTGCCATATTTTTGAATAAATAAACTCAGGTTCATAAACACATTCTTTCTATTTGTGATCACTCAGATGCCTCACTTGCTAGCACTGAACCCAATGATAGATTTTAATCACATAATAGAATAAGAATAACTATGAACTTCTTATCAATTGCAAAGTCTTAATGAATACCTCTTGGAACCAATCCTGTTATTAGAACCAACTGTCTCTGTCACACTGTTCCTCAGGTATGTCCTTAAATGTCACAAGCAGCAAATATCACCCAAGCCGACGGATGTAAGAAAGAAAGCCTGGGCTCCAATGCTGCTGACTTGTGACCTTTTTACCCGTCACCAGAACGCTATCGTATGGTAATGTCTCCTTTTCTGCTGTAAAAAAATCTGTCATATCGAGTTCACTTAGACAACTGTAAGCATCTGCCAGTATTCTCAAAAACCTGGTATTTGCCTAACATGGTGAAATGAAAACAGAGCCAAATTGCAATAATACAATGGATAATAGCTGCTATTGGAAAACATAATGGCAATTGGTGTGTTGTTGCTATTGACAATTGTAGTGCTAAGCAATATGAAGGAAAAAAGATTTAAAAAAACAACGTATGAGCCAAGTAGGAAATTCACAGCTTGTGAAGACTGAGAAATTGAGTGAAAGTTGAGCAAGTAAGAGGAATGAGAAAACATGTGTCAAATGATTGTTTTAAAATGTTTTGTTAAATTCCCCATGGTAACATTATACAGAAGGGAAGAGTAAGAAAGGGAGGGAGAAAGTGTTTGCATGAAACAGGCTGCTAGCAAATCTTTCACTATATATCCCATGTCATTGCTATTCCTTGAGACATACACACCTTCAGATTTCAATGTTTTAATTAATCAAGGATGTGGTTCATTAAAAATGTTCAACCATGCGATCAGCTCCAATTACTGTCATTTCGACTGTACAGTTGAACAATGGTAAACTTTGAAATATTTTGTGTTTTTGTTCATCATAGGTCCATACAAAACAAGAGCAACATCAAAATAACAAAACACCTGCAAACTGAAATGGGCCTTCATTATGCCTTCAGACCAAAGTCTGGCCTCCACAGGGATCACAGCAAATGCACTCTGCTCTGCCCCTCAGCACCAGGGACAGCAACCCATCCCCTACTGCAAAGTAAACCTTGGATAAGGCTTTGCACTGCAATCCATCCTAGTGAAAGCATATTCAGCATCTTGGAGAGATCAAGGATGGGATTCAGGACCTTGGACAGTTCAACACTCACAAACACTCCACAGTTCAGCAACAAAGACAGGTTTTGGTCCCCCAGTGACATTCAGCTGTTGAGAGTACTGTGCACAGCAAAACATTTGAACAGTAAAAAGTTTCAAACTAAATGATGGTCTGTTGAACTATTCAAACTCCCCGCTGTAATATATTCAATATAAGCATAATTTCGACAGACCAGTGCGCTGTTTTCCATTCAATCCTTTGCTTTCATTGTTTGTGTTTGGAGCAGCCTCAGCATAGACCTGCCAACCCACTGGCAAAATGTTGACATAACAAACAACAGTTGTGTGGGGTAGTTCATCCTTTTGATTGAGACAGTGGGTAAATAATATTCACTACTGGCCCCTAATGTATGCTATAAACACCATTATGTTGCAGTCCAGAATAGTTTGTCTTGCTCATGAGGCTTACGATACGTTTATAATCTCCTGCATATTTGTGTAGGTTCTCTCTTATATTCTGGTTGTTTTAGATAGGTAGTTATTTAGTATATAGCTCCTCTGGCAAGAAAAAAAAAGATTAGCATTTCATGGAAAATATGTTTTAGTGAGCTAACTCGCTGCCTTTCATGTGTTGCTTAGCAACAGATAAGGCTTAAGTTGTAGAAAATGAAAATCACAATAATGCTGATATTTTTATTGTATGGTATTCTATTTTTGCATCTATCAAAATCTAAGCAACATCACAACTTATGCCATAACATGATCCTGAACATCACAACCGCTGATATCCAGCACATCATCACTCCTTCTTGTGTGATATTGCCACTCAGTGTGATGTCAATTCATGTTTCATGTGACCCATATAATCTGTTTAAATTGACACCACTGACAGCCCCGCTTCACTTGTTCTCTTGTTCTCCACTGCGGCCTCATTAGACACAGGCAGATGGTAAGAGGGGGTGCATCTCCTCGTTCCCAGACCTCTGATCTCAGTGATACAGTGAAGCGGCCTCCTCTGATGATTCCATACTCGGGATACCCTTATCAGCATCAGTCCCCACTGGATTGGGATTATCTCCCCCAGTCTCGGCTCTCTCTCTCCGAGCCGCTGTGATGGCTCTTATAGACTAGCTGCGTTCAATCTCTCTCCGCGCCGCAGTGATGGCTCTTATAGACTAGCTGCGTTCAATCGTTGTAGAGGAGTGCAGCGGCCTGGGGCCTGGGGAGTAAGCACTGCTCCGGACGTTTGATTAAAGCATGGGAACTCTACTTCCCCCCTCTGCCCCTCCCGGCTCCTCAAGGCTTGAAAAGGAGGCACGAGGACACGTGAGGTGCACCTCTCTCTCTCTCGGTCTCGCACGTGAAAACATGAAGCGTGACCGTGGTGAGGCAGCGTCATCTGTATACTTCACCTAACATAGCGTGGGGTCAAAGTCCCATTTGAAGTCATTCCAGGGAAGCCAATCTATCCTGTTTCCTGTGTCCGTGTCATTGTCCCATTCACGAGCAACACTTCAGACGCAGCTTGCCAACCATGTTACAAAAAAAGATTGAGGTCAATCCATTAGCCTCATACAGTACTCAGTGGGCTCCCTCTCTGATAGGCTGCAGACTTCATTCACACACGCCGTAGACCAATACAAAGCCCCTTTGGTCTCTCTCAGAAAGGGTGACCTTGTCTCATTTCAGGAGCCCTTACAAATATATTGCTCTCTTCAATAGGTAATAATCTGTCATAAATCTGTTCATTAGGTAATAATCTGTCATAAAACGTCACAAAAAAAGAGTTTTAGACACTGGAAACTAAAGCATGAGGACAGCATGTTTATTTGAAACAGCCAGAGTCGATCTGAGATCAAATCACCTGTGACCAAATCTGCTTGTATTTTAGGTTGAACTTCCAAAAGGCAGTGTTGTGCAATGACTATCATTCAGCGACAGAAAGTCTAGAATTGATTTTATTGTTTCTCATAGTTACACTGGTGTCTGTAAAACAACGGTTTCAGAAAACACATCGATATTTTATTGTGACCTTTTTTCGCTTGTTCTATTCTGTCATGCCCTGTCTATGTAGCAGACACTGTAGTGGACCCAAGCCATCAATCCTAGTCTGGTTCAACCCTGAGCCTGTGAGTCTGGTGTGGGAGCCCCATACGGCGTGTTCCTTTAAGCCTGCATTTGAAGCGAAGTGGACGAGATCGGACTCAGAACCCCAGCCCTGCAGTACTCTGGGAGGCCAGGGTTGTCTCGGGGACAGCCTGAGAGACACTGATAGAGGGCGAGAGAGTAACGCACAGGGGAACAACCCCCCACTGGATCAGCCAGCCCTGTCAGTTCACCTGTGATTTACTGCTAATGACACCCAGTGTGTGTGTGTGTGTGTGTGTGTGTGTGTGTGTGTGTGTGTGTGTGTGTCTGTGTGCGTGTGTGCGCATGTATGGGGTTTGGGAGTGTACTTTGACGGTCTTTATAGGATGAAAAAAATAAGAGTGTTCATGTGTGTGTGTGTGTGTGTGTGTGTGTGTGTGTGTGTGTGTGTGTGTGTGTGTGTGGGTGTGTGTGTGTGAGGGATGGGGTTGATGTCCGAGTCTCACTATGATTACACGCGCTGCTTGTACGTGTGTGGCAAATGGCAGCTCCTAATAACACCTCCCCCTCCCCTCCCCTTCCTCTTTCAATATCACTGTCATCCCTCTTTGCTCGTGTCTATCTTTTGCTGTGCTGGAGAGGCTCTAAAGGAAAAACAAACACAACCAAACACAGCATGTCTGAAGGTCATCACCTAGCTACCGAGGGGATCTTGTCACCACGCCTAATCTCCATCAATCACAACCGACTTAGAGGAGGAAGAGGCAGCGTGGCCATGTTCATGCCTGTATTCATGTGATGGGCTGTTCTTTTCTGCAACGGCTTTGTGCTAAGAGCTTTGCATTTCACAAAGGCTTTTAATGGAAGTGTCATGTGATGACAACATGTTAAAGCTAGTGGTAATGTACTGTGTACCTACTGTTCTATGGCCAGTGTTGTACCTGAACGCGTTCATTATTTTACTGTCAATGCCTGGCAAGTGTGAGAGCGACAAAGTTGCATAGAGGCCGAAAGCGGTATTGCAGACATATAGAGATTTAGATATTTTTTTTAGCTCGCAACATATTAAAAAAAATAACTGAACTAGTTCATTTTTTGGAGCTGTGAACTTAGTTCAAATTTTTGAATTATGAACTATGAACTGAACTAGTTCATTTTGAAATGTGTGAACTATGAACTGAACTAGTTCATGTAGAAAGTGAACTTTCCCAACACTGTCTACGGCCATTACTCTATTACCAAGGCTCCGTGATGTGTTTCTGAAGTAGAACTATAGATCTAGGGAGGGCATTATTGGTGCTATATTGATTTTGTAGGTTGCTAGGCAATGTCGTGTTAGTAGTGTTCTCGGTTCCTTGACTGTTGTTATTGTTCTTTATGGTGCTCAACAAGTACATTTCGGAACAGTGTGGAACAGTGTGGAACAGTGTGGAACAGTGTGGAACAGTGTTACTTTTTTGTATGTGATGTGAGGCATGAGAAACTGTGGCCTTATTTATCATAAAAATATTGGTCAAATATATACAGTACTGTACAAAAGTTTTAGGCAGGTGTGAAAAAATGCTGTAAACTAAGAATGCTTTCAAAAATGGAAGTGTTAACAGTTTATTTTCATCAATTCTTCATAAATTAACCAAATGCAGTGAAGGAACAGAAGAAAATTCTAAATTAAATCAATATTTGGTGTGACCATCCTTTGCCTTCAAAATAGCATCAATTCTTCCAGATACACTTGCGCACAGTTTTTGAAGGTACTCGGCTGGTAAATTGTTCCAACCATCTTGGAGAACTAACCACAGATCCTCTGTGGATGTAGGCTTCCTAAAATTCTTCTGTCTCTTCATGTAAACCCAGACAGACTCGA